>NW_026542595.1:127699650-128299650 GCF_028750875.1 Macrosteles quadrilineatus | reverse complement strand
CTACATGCATCCTCATATTTGGGCCAAAAGACGCACCTAGCAGCTCAATTGGTAATAGGGATGGACGGGTCCCAAAATATCGGTACATTTTTGGGAAAAAATATTCCCGGTTCTCGGGACGGGATTTGATCCGACGAGTCATACCGACAATCGCGCCGTGACCGCAAAGTCATAACGGAGATCATGCCGTGACCCGTGACCGCGAGTCATACCGACAATCACGCCGTAATCGCGAGTCATTTTGACAATCGCACCATGACCGCGAGTCAGATACAGCAAGATACAGAGGATACAAGCTTATGGGACAACCGTGCGGTTTTATCTCTGGTATGGTGGGGTGGAAATGTACCTGTACAGAGCAAGGAAGAACCCGACCGGTGGTGGTCACATAGCATTTTTGTACAGCAGTTGTAGAACAGAGGGTCTTCCTATAGCGTGAGTGCTGTAGTACGTGATGGAGAGGGGGAAAGGAGAGCGGAAGCGGACGACAAATAGAATTTGCTCTAGAGACCAGCGACTGGTGATTAACACCACTTAAGTTTACTATTAGTATACGCCTCTACTGTTATTCTTTCTTATTATTTAGAGTAATTTTACATTTACAGTATTCATGTTTAAAGGGGGCTCAGGAGAACGCCATTAGGAGCACAAAAAGCCAGCAGTGTGATTGACGCGCCTTCGACCTCCGTTTATCAATAGATTAATAATTTAACAAACATGTTACAGCAGACACTTGATAACCCTTGTGACTTTGGGGGTGCCGGGTTATTAAAAATACCGCATTAATGAACTTCTTCTAAAACAGCCGTTATTTTGAGAATAGAAAATATACTGCTAGTTTTAGAGCAGCCCTTATTCGGGTTTTATTGTGCTTTCTCTTATTTTAGTTGTAATAAAAAAAATACAACGACCACAAATTCAATCAAGTGCAACCGACATCTGCTAATAGCTCCCAACTCTCCAAATGAGATATGATAGCTCAAAATAGCACTCAAAAACATTTTTGTTATATTAAGTCTGGTGCCGGACCATCAGATGCTGGATTAGCGGGCTTTTACTGTATCTACCTATTCACTGCTTCAAGATTAGGTACTAAACTATCCTTATAAAATACGTGAAGGTGATTTCTACGAAACACTACTCCTCCATTAATAATGGACGGATTTTTACAAACATGTGTCAAAACTAAGTATTTTTTGTATAGACGCCCCCTTTCACCAATTCCTGCAATAAAAGTCCTCGGGCTTTGCCCCAAAGGCCATCAAAATCCCAATGTATTTCTTATGAAGAAAGGATTTTGTTTACTAAACAGACGAATAATTTGTATTAATTACAGCTGTTGAGCTGTTCATAGTAAACACAAGAGCGTTCGTTTTCAGAGTGAGTTTGTTTTCAGTTTCAATAACTACTGGAGTGGAGTGATTGATGAAATTTTTTTGAGTCAAATCTTTTAAGTCATCGGAAATTATGACTGTTGGTCGTTTTGAAATAACGCCTGTAATACTTTGGAATTGCTCGAATTCGAGCAACAGGTGCACTAGTTATATTGAAAAACTGAACTATATATGGCTTACTGTGGATAGGTCAAGAGGACTTTTCGGCCATGTTTACTATCTTTCGCATCTCTGAAGAAGTGGACAATGTGGCGCATGTGGTAGTAGTTGCCAGACAAAAATGCTTTCCTGATTCTGATAAAAGACACTCGTACAAACGTCAATATCTCAGCATCGGGAACATTGCTGGAGAGATGATCAAGAACCATGAGAAGTTTGCAAACCTGAAACAATCATACTTATATGTACAACTTACATTGTAGGAAACCTGAACCTAATGGTGGTCACTATGCAAAAATTGGCCCTGCAATTAGACAACAAGTCATAAACATGAAAGTAGGGGTAGGCAGAGTAACTAAAATTCCCCCTCCAGTACAAAAAGCCTTGCTCATTTATACTATAGTTATAGTACCCTAATCACGATATCAATGGATTGCTGACAATCCTCATTCAATCAAGTAATAGGATATAATAAACAAAGACAAAATATTTTAATTACCGTACTAATATAGCACGATATTTGATGGTTTTATTAAACGAATGTGTTAAGTTTTTACTGACAACTAAACATAAATATTTGTTTACATTACTCCAACTCTAACAAATAAAACTAATAAAAAATCGTTGTCCATAGCATTTAAATATCAATACACTTTCTAATGTTTAAACTGTTGTTAAATAGAATTTTATAACGGTACAATGATTCTAAAAAGTTATAAGCCTATCTTTATGTTCATTTGTTTAACATATTGTAATGATGAATCGAACCTGAAGATTCAACTAAAGATGAAGCACTCACCAAGAAACACACAGAAAAGGACATTATTGTAAGGTACCAAACTAATATCTTATACGTACTAGCCTTGGCAAATATATATAAATAAATATCCAAATTTGAGAAGTAGGAAAATTAATGCTAAATGTTTAACAAGCTTTGTTGATAACCATCAATCAACTAGGCCTACAGAAAACATACCTATTGGAATATATAGTATACCTGCACACTAGTCTCTACATTGTCTCTGTGCAAATTGACAACTTTGCGGATCAACTTTTTGATATCCACACAGTCCATGAGTGTGTAGATGGCCGGCTTGTTGTTGTGAAGCAGGTTTACCAACACCCCTAGTGAGAGAGGAGTCAGCTGATCATCTTCATCCATCATCAGACTCACTAGTATTCCAATCAGCTTGGACAGGTGAGCCTCCTGCCAGCTGATCACTACTCCAAAACTCAGCTCCTAGGACACACGTTTCATTACAAATGTCAAAATATAGTAGACTCTAAAAAACTAAACGATTACAACGGCCACTAAAGTAAAACAGTTCAATACTTTGACACATTAACTTATGATACCGTACACTGATTAATTTGGTAGGTTATTTAATACTTCATGCGGACCTAGACATGTTTAAACCTGAGTCAAGTTTTCACTGCTTCATGAATCTTCAGTGGCGGATTATGACCTCAGCGGCCCCTAGGCACATGTAGTTTAATTGTAGTGTAATCATGTAAATGTTTTGTGCAAATAAAGATTGATTGATTGTAAACTTGCCAACCCCCCCCCCCCCCATGGGCGTTATTTCAGACTTTAAACTAGGGTGGCAAAATCTACCCCCAGGTGGACGGCGGGTCCGGAAATTTGAAGAAACTGGCTTTAAATTTGTTAGTTTTTTGGCTTTTTCAAACTACAACAATTTTATTTTTATTTTTCTGTCTGCGGCCCCTTGGCAGTTGCCTATCGTGCCTAATGGGTAATCCGCCACTGTGAATCTTAGTAGGCTTCACATGATAACCAATGTGAATAAAAACTGAAAGTGCATTCTGATACAAACGGCTTTCATTTGTGAAATGGGAATGATTTCTCAGAATCTTGAAGGTACAAAACCCAAAACACTGTGTTTGAAAAGAAACAAAAAAGGTGACATATAAGTGGCGGTGAATGGTAATAATTTAACTGACTATAATATATCAGCTTGGGAGAAATCTGGAGTAGCAAGAATGTTCAGCCTCTTTTTACTACACATAAGGATGCATATTGCTCTATTGTAGGCTAATAGGTAGGCCTACTGTAGCAATTTATTTTAACAACTGAAGTAGGTACCTATTAACATAGGTAATTTAGGCTATTTATTTTAAAAGCGAATAAGTAAAACCGTAGCAGCAGAAGAATTTTAACTTTCGTACTAACTTGTATGATTTTGAGTATGGCAGACTTCTTCTCCCTGGTGAGTTGAGTGTCCAGAAGAATGGTGAGTGGGTGTATGAAGTGGTAGGTGTGGACGAGGGTAGCTCTAGCGCATGGGTTATGAACAGCCACCCCTAACACACTGACTACACACCAAACCAGCTCAGAATCAGACGAATGGTTGGTGAGCAGCTCATAAAGACTGACAAACAGCTCTGACCCCTCGTAACTACTGGCCTCAAACACTGACAGGTCGTCTGTGCCACTCAATATCTGGAAAATAATATTCAATTAGGCTAATTAGTAAGGCATTGATTCGTTTGATTTTAAATATTTTACCGAACAGAATGCAGGGTGAGTGTAGAATTAGTTTAGTGGCCTGTGAAGCAGAGCAGAACAAGATCCTCGAAAAATCAAAACCCAACAATTATTAACAACTAGCCTATTAACTATTTAACTTTTAACAACTATTAACTATTAACAATTTATTATTAGCTTTGCTGACTAAAATCAGTTGTTTGTTTACTTAAACCCAAGAATCATGTTAAATGCATAGGGGTAACTTAAACTGCACTTAACTTAGGCCTATCTAAAATTCAAATTGCAAAAGATTGTGCAAGATTGATCAAAATAATATTTTCATATTAGCACCATCTACTTTGAGGGTTAATGAGAGAAATTTTTTCTTTCCATAAGAATTCCCATGATTTTATGAGGTAGGCCTACCGGTACCATATTTACTAACTTAGGCAAAGGATACACGTCCAGTAACCGGACGTGGATTAGGCGTCCGGCAGTTACTGTCATAACCTAACCTAACTAACCAAACTTGCTGATAATGAAAAAATCTATTGAAGGTTAACATAAAACAAAATTATAAATACCTCAAATTCTTTAACAAAAGATGTAACTACAGTTAAGAAGAAATGACACTCTAAACAAAATCTTTGACAAAAAGATAGTGTCACCGATGGGATTCGATCTAGATAAGTTAACCTCTTGTACATATCAGCCGAGTACTCTATCCACTACACCACAAACACCAATGGCTGTACATCGTATCTTTGTGGTACCTAATGGTTTACCGGGCCCCACAACCCGGTGACGTCACTGCCGGACGCCTAATCCACGTTCGGTTACCGGACGCGTACCCTCTGCGTATTTACTGACTTACTTTCTTCCACCAATTAAAGTTTAGGTACCGGTAGGCTAACTTACTTAAAACTAATAAATCTGAGTACCAGTACCTATTTAAGTGGTCATGATGATAAATATAAGCTATTAAATTAATTACTCACTTGAAGGTTTGTTATAAGAGCCCTTCTATTTTCTTCTTTATCAAAATGTTTCACTTTACCATTCAAATCTTTCACTATCTTCTTTAAATCCATGGTAAATCACTTTTTTACAATATCCTGTGGAAAACTAGAACCACGCAAGATGATAGTAATGAATTTCTCTTTATAGCCCTACCACACTCAAAAACTTTGTTTTACATGAGACAATAGTATGAAATATAAACTAGTAATTAAGTTTAGGCCTAATCGGATTCACAGAAGTACGGTAAACCTGTGTGACATTTGCATGCAGTTAGAGAATACTGTATTTCGTTGAATGACTTAAAACTATGAAAAAGTTCTCAAACCTCGATAGCAAAAGAAAATTCTTAAGTTATAAAACTTAGCTAATAGCACATGCAGAGCTGAAAAAATTTCTAGTATTCTAATTCGTGTGGAAGTGTCAATGTGTGGATCTTCAGTTCAAAACTTGTTAACAACCAGCAAGAAGAGCTAAACAAAACAACAGAAGTTTGAAGTTTAAATGTTGTGTTCTTCTTCTTGATTTGAAAAAGACAAAAGAGGGAGTCCTTAGTGTTTAGCAATAAGGATCATTGATTATAGAACATTCCCTAGATTAAACTCACAAGGATTATATTACCGTAACATAATTAATTATATTAAACAAACCTAGGATTATCATCTTCATGCATCTCAGATCATGAATAAAATTTAAAATATTAAAATATTAGTTCTTTAAAGTTCATCTAGAGGACAATTTGTGTATAATTACTTTTTTTGTTTCACATATTTTACTTTTTTTTAAATAAAAATATATAATTACATAAAAAGCTCATATTCTAATTTGTTAACCAAACAGTAAAGCACAAATAACCCTAAAATAAAGGGAAAAAATATTTCTTAAACCCTACCAACTAAACGTTACCAACATAAAACAAGGTTGAAAAAACGAATTTGAGGGGTTCGTTTGTGGCAACAATCTGCCACTTCCCTCAACAGGAGGAGGTGTGTTGGCCTAAAGGCCTGTTGGGCATCTTGTCCTGTCGCAGGTTTGCGAAGTAGTGGCAACCAGCCACCCGTTCTGGTACCATAGATAAAACATACTCCTCAAGGATTTATGCTGGTGCGTTATCAGGGGAGCTCCTTGACGGGAGTGAGCACACCAACCTGAAAATTCAGTCATTTTGGCATTTAGTGTACCTCGAGGCTGCATGGATTCTTAAAAAGCCATAGTCATCGGCAACAAAAAAAAATAAAAAAAACTTGTTCAAGAAATTGTGAGATCAGACAGAAGAGTGAGCGAGCAAGGAGAGGAGAATGATAAGTAGGGGGAGAGATTGGAGAGAAGGATTTTAGGTTATGTCATATAAACATCCAAATTAATAGACCTATTTTTTATAGTTTATACTCCGGCTCCTACAAGTAAGAGTGAATTGGATAATCTTCATTTTTAAAGCATTGAAATATTTTACCAGTTTTAGGTGAGGCTAAGTTATTTTCTTTGTTAATATAATAATTTTTAGTTCTTGAACAGATAACCTCAATTATTGCCATTATTTTTAAATTTAAAACTGAAACACCGTGGTTGTCATTATAAGCTTGATATTAGATTTAATCAATGGTTGTATCTTTTATGTATTTGGTACAACAATTAATGGTGTATTCACTTTAAATTTTCTTTTAAGTTAGGCCTAATGGATGATGGCAAGTTAACTAGGGGAAAAAACTGGCAAGTTAACCAGGGCCGGTTCTAGGAATTTTTCAGAGTTAAGCGAACACCCGAATCAGCGCCACTTAGAATTCCCCCCCCCCCCCCCAAAACCATGAACATAACTTAACCGTATTTGTGAATTTTTTCCCAATAATTTTGGGAAGAATTTTTTTTAAGTTTAGGTAGAAGAATACTAACTTGCAATAAACCACTGTTTATTATTCGCAGAAATGTGACATTTATACACTTTTACTCATCATATAAACTATAGCAAAACCAAGGACACACTAAAAAAACAGTCCGTAATGTAATGTTCGTCAAGCATGACGTCACGATAGAAGACGGCAATGACGTAATGTTTGCCGTTTGTGATCAGCTGCTTGTTTTAATCTTTCCTTGGAAAATAAATAAATAAATACCTACGTCATTCATTGCCGTCTTCTATCGTGACTCTTTTGGGCTGACTGGACTCGCCACCAGATGATTTCTACAATAGTCTACTCATTGATTTGGCTTTTTTTCTTCCTCCTCCAAATTCACCTTACGCTTTCTATGATAAGTGCCAGACGGTTTCTTTTTTTCTGCCATTGTTTTCATAGTTTCGGCTCGCAATATGTTTCATTCATTCATTCAGTTTATACTTTCTTTTTATTTAATGTGCTAATTATAAATTAAACTTAAAACACTCGTAATATTTCGCTTATCAACAATCATGAATCATCAAAACAATGCCAATACGATACCGATACGGTATAGGCCTACGCCCGATTACTAGAAAAATACCGGTATGGATCATAAACATAAACAAATGACGTTTTTGGCCAGAAAATAAACATTATTTAACATTGCTTAAATGGAACTGCCAAAACATATGTTATGTTCAATGCTATTAGTATAGGATTCGGGCCAACAACGTCATTTGTTTATGTTTATGATCCATACCGGTATTTTTCTAGTAATCGTGGGCCTACGTATACAACTAAAAGAGTGCAATCCAACGTAGTGCTCTGCTCTAGGATCAGAGGCAGAAAGGAGTGAAAGAAAGGGGAAGTTTCTTGTTGTGACAAGTGGCGCTGCGCGCTTGCTTATCTCGAGCATGAGTGATTCGTGAAATGAAACCCAGCAAACGCTGGCGCTGACGCTGCCGACTGCCGAGCGTCAGCTCAGTTCAAATCGAAACTGCAAATATTGAGTTGTATTGCTGTACAAATATACAACATTTTCAAGTGCTGTTGGTACAAACAGAATAAATGCCTTTATTGTGGTGCTTTGAATACTTGAACTCTGAGCAAAAATAAACAAAATTACGTTGTTCACGTAAAAATATGTTCCGTTGGCGCCACGGCGCCACTTTTTCGTGGCGCCATATGCGGCCGCGTAGTTCGCGTATGGGTTAAACCGGCCCTGAAGTTAACTAAAACTTAAATGGTCTTGTTAAGTTGATTATTGAGGGGAATTGGCGGCTGCACTTTACTTGACGTCCTACACTCATTCGATTGTTTTTTTCGATTCGATATTTTCATTCGATATTTCGTTTGGTTAGTTAGGTTAGGTTAACCTTACCTAACTAACCAAACGATATATCGAACGAAGCAACCGATTAATCGATATTTTCATTCGAATGAGTGTAGGACGTCAAGTAAAGTGCAGCCGAATTGGCTTGGTTCTTGCCAATGTATTAAGAATAGAAACCCTTGCCGACAGACCGCCACCGCCCACCACCACCTACCACTGCTCGAGCGAACACCATTACCGCAACGATACATTGTACAGCCACTGGTCTCGGTGTTGTAGTGGATATCGCACCGGGCTGATAATTTGAAGGTAGCCGGTTCGAAACCCACCGGAGGCATTAACTTTTTGACTAGATTTTTTTCATTTCTAGGAAGTTTGGTTGGTTTGGTTAGGTTATGACAGTTAAATTAATTTAAATTTAACCTACAAACGATACGTTTTTACAGCGACAGTGATAGAAATAACAATTTCCCACACACAGTTCGGCTACGCACGGTATGATGCGTTCTGCATGGCCCGGTGGTGGGCGGTGGCGGTCTGTCGGTAACGTCTCGTATTAAGAATGGCTGGGCTATGAATGAGCATCAATAGTCAATATTTTTGAAACATCAATGTTTTTCCATCGATGTTTTGCACAACGATGGCGGGCTAAGTTATGACACTGATTTTTTTGTGGAACATCGAAGTTTTTGGTTAATTATCGAAATATCCACGTTATCAATTACAAAATGTGTTGGTTTTTGTAATAACTAAATGGAAAATTAAAATTTATTTTTGTCTTAGAAAGTAAATTTTTGTAGGCCTACCTATTAATTCTATTGAAAGCCTGATGAAATATCTTAAGTTACCTTACCTAGCTAGCAACAGCAGGTTTTTGGCCTCTTCAACAGCTCTGTGCCATCTTTCTCGGTCCTTTATCTACTCCTCTGGTAATGGACATTCTTCTCATATCCCTCCGGACTTGGTCCCACCATTGCAGCCTTGGGCATCTTAAAGGTCTTCTTCCTACATGTACAGCATCCGTCACTGTTCTTAAGACTGACTCTTTAGGTCTCCTGTAGACATGTCCTGCCCATCGAAGTCTTTGGCTTTTAATTAAGGCAGTAATATCCGGATCTTTGTAGACATAGGCCCTAATTCTTTATTTGTTCTAATCCTCCAAATTCCTTCTTCTTCAATTGGGCCATATATTCGTCTGAGAATTTTGTTTTAGAAAATTATTAGCTTCTTTTCATCTTGTTTGGTTACTAGGCCTACCCATGTTTCAGATCCGTAGGTAGGCCTAATTATAGGCAGTATAGTCTTATAGACTTTGAATTTGGTTTTACTGGATGAAATTTTACCTTAAGTACTCGCGGGGGGGGGGGGGGGTACAAAACACCCTAGCGTTCGAAATTTGGTGTTATTTCCAAACATAGGTTAGCAACGCAGACCAGTAGTTCAGTACCTTCAAGCTAGGGTGCAGGCTACCTGTCAAAATGGTTTTCGTCAGTATCCCATCGGTCTCCGAGGGGTACAGTCACGTCAAAACTCTTCTGGGATACTCAGACAACCCGCGCGATCACTTGTGCATTAGTTGCAATTTTATTGGTGTGATCCAAAGTCCCCGTGCGATCGCTAGTGTTCACTTGGTAATAGGCCTACATTATTTGTATTACCAAGTATGGGGTGTTTTCATCTCCCCACGTGAGTGTTTACGTTTTTCGTAAAAAGTGCAAGTTGCTGTATAAGGTTTTTTTTCTTTTTGCAAATGACTCTAAAAGTAATTAAGGGAAGTTGTTTATTTACATTTATTTCAATAATAAACAAGTGTTTTTGACATGCCGGTTTAAATAAATTTGTTTGCACAAAACTTGTTTGTATTATGATTTTCCCCCCAAAAAACCCTATTTTTTAGTTGTAAATTTTAGTGCAAAATGATAGCTTTTAAACCATTCCACAGACATAATATAATCTTTTAAAAATGTTATATTATCCGGGTAGTACATATGCTAGTTATTCAATATCAAACAATTTAATGACAAAATACACATTTTTTTAATACAAAAATGGTTTATATGCAAAACTTGACCAAATACACCACAAATTGCAGTTGGTAAAAGAAATATATTTTTTTACGTTGTATAATTTAAAATAAATAACTCTTTCATATTGGAACAGTAATAAACTTAAATAATGGCAAAAAATGTTATTTACCAATTATTAGTGCTAATAAAATTTATAACAAATATATAATAATGGGGTGTCAAAAACACCCATGAGTACATACGTTACTGAAACCCGTGCGAGTAGTTAAGGGGTAAAAGGTTTTGCAAGGACCAGTAACATTTGTCACCACTGAGCAGTCGTGATTTAATTTCAGTTCCTTCTGTAATATATTTAGTTCAATAATTATTCCTAGATATTTAAATTCTGTACATCGTTGGAAGGAGTAGGATTCTACTATTAGAGGAAGATTTCTTTGGGGTATATTTCGTCCTACTATTAGATGTACTTTGTTTTATTTTTGTTAATTGTTCTGCATATATTTCTTTTGCTTTCCTTGTGTGAGTTCCTGCTAAAACTTTTAAATCACTTTAATTTTCTGCCATGAGCGCAATTTCATCAGGATAAGCTAGAATTTTTATCTTTCTCCCTATCTCCAGCCCAGGTTTGAATTGGTGAACTTTTCTGATGAAATTTTGAATCCAAAATATCACGAAGGTAAGAGTGAGAGAAAATATCTACAATTTAAATATGTGCTTGTTCTTAATGCAGCCAGAATTTTCATTTGTAATAAAAAAACTTCAACGGCAGCATTCCTGCTTCAGCATAATGAATTAAGACCGGTAATTTGCCTTGCAGTTGTGAAAGAGAAACTACCGTTCCTAATCTAGAATGTCTATATATTTAGCTAGGTTCCTAAGTTAATCAGCTGACACAGAAAGCAGATAAAAAACTCAAAATGAAAAAAAACTTTTGATTATCGATTTGTTTACCTTGAAAACATCAATTTTGATGTCCTGAAAAAACATCAATGTTTTCGCGACGATTTTATCAGTACATTGATGGTCAATACCGATGTTACCTTGATATATATCGATGGTCGTTATCAATATCGATGGTGAACATTGATGTTTTCCTATCGATGCTCATCCCTAATTGGTAGCTGAGTGGTTAAAGTGCTTGCCTGACAACCAAAGTTTTGCTGGTTTGATCCTGAGAAAAGTCAGTAGCTTGTTGATGGTTCGAAACTGGACCCAAATGTCCCTGATCGTTGTGCTCTAAATAAATAATTCTGACTGATAAAACAACTTATTTTAACCAGTAACGAAGCTACACAGATCATCTAATACCATTCAACACTCATCATCCTTCATTCATATTTTGGGTTAAAATACGCACCTAGGTGGCGTCTACTAGAATAAATACTCTACTAGCAGAGTACCCGTCCTTCGTACGGGGTTGGCAAGTAAGTATGAATGCAGTTCTTTGCGTTTGCATTGTGAGAAGGACATGGTTTGAGAAAATTTGCTTCCTCAAATTTTTACGGTATGCTATAGTATTACACATCTACCATAGCCATAATGTTCTACCACTTCACCTACACAATAGAAAAAGATAGATTATTGAAAATTCGCAAAATATTACAAATTATTCATGAAATTAAAAACATAAACATAACTGTAAACAATCCTACTTTGACAGTTCTCATTGCGTATCACAGTTTTATGTTGCTGAAAAATGTAATAGTGCTGCACCCTGTGGGTAAATCTTATAAATGTGTAATGCTTTTGCATATCATAGAACCAACTCTTTTAGTTGAAACAGCTGGCTAAATTTTTTGATTCCCTTTAAATATGAAAACTCATAAGGATAACATGGGGAACTGCAGAGCCACTGGGGCAGAACCCGAAAGTATTTTTGAGATAAGAATATGCCTATATGTTAATCGGGAATGTGAGCTATCATCATGCCAAATTTTAGCCCAATCCGTCCAGTATTTTTCGCGTTTACTTGTCACAAACATACACATCCATACATTTAAACTTTCTCATTTATAATATTAGTAGGATTATGGTAGCAACTGTACCTAGTTAGACTATCTTCAGAGGATATAAAATACAAACAACAAAACAGCCGACTGTAAAAAAACCTTTCCTGTAAGCTGACATTAAATACCACCTGTCAATGATGATTATAGCCTATGAAAAAGAATGTTGGCTACTCTACTTACATTTAATCAACTTACACTTATATTGAATTAACCAATCTACCAGAGTGTAGTATAAAGTTTTTAATTTGTTTCAGGTGAAACACAAGAACTCAGGCACTGAATAACGACGCGGGAAACAAAATAAATATTAGGCTAATTTAAAAAATTTAGTTTTTCCGGCAACTATAATTAGTATGCTATTGGGGTTAAATAAAGACATTCAACTTAATTTAGACGATTCCCATAGCCTATTGTCATCCGGAAAGGGAATAAACACAATGATCAAAAGAACGTTTTAAATTGTTATACTTTCCAAATTTAAACAAAACTGGGTTCAAACTTTAGTAAATAGAAATTTATTTTTAAATGTTCTTTACTTTGGTTACTCTTTGTCAAATCATTCCTGTAATCAAATTTCTATCTGAAAGAATATCGATAACTAGTAAATATTGTGCAAATGTTGGCAATACAGATATGTCCTGATAAGTAAAACTAGTTTTTTTACCAACAGTTATTAATTATGAATCACAACTTAATGTGCAACAGAATTCTCTGCTGTTTTAGATTAAGATTTTATAACTTTTCTAAAACGCTTGCCACAAAATATGAAACCCACACTTTATCGCAGTTTAGTCCTACGACAAGCAATTTTCCCAAAAGATTTCACTGTTCACCTGAAAGGTTTAACGAGGAATCAATAGAAGAGACTGGGGAACCAGAAGACTTGCTTTCACCTCAAAAAAGTATCATCTTGGAGGACTACTCTGAACAGTTCCGCAACACACTTTATCCAGAGTCAGACGATCCGTTGATATCTCAGTTGAAATCCTGTGATTCAATAAAGGACCTTTTCTCCACTGTAAATAGACATAAAGGAACTTTGACTCCATCACACTACTGTCAAGTATTGCTAGTTTTGTACGATATACTTCATGTCAACAATTGTCTCACATTTGGGGCCATTGTGGCTAACCTACCTGAGAGTATAAAAAGTGAACTACCTGAACCTCTCTCTTCAGTTATCTTAAACATATTAGACGTCATAAAGGATAATGTAGACCGACTGAGTGCCGATGAACTTGTTTGTTGTTTATTGTACTCAAAAAGATTGGGCGTAGACATAAAACACCCATCAGTCCAAACTATTTTGACAAAAATTGACCACATGTTACTAAACCAAGATGCTGAATCGTTTTCAATATCTGCTTTATCAAGACTAACAGTTGTATTGGACAATCGAAATGAATTGTGGACGAAATTGTTTCTAATCAAAACATTACCACTTATTCATAGTCACTTTGGTAAGTACTGTACAATCTTAATTTTTAACTTAGTAAGTTAATACATTTTAACTAGTTAAAATTATACGTTAATATCCTAATTTCTCCAACTCTGCTTTTCAGTGCTTACAATTTATGTACTGGTAACACTAGTTATGGAGTGATTGATTAATATTTTAGTCTAAATGAGACATCTCAAAAAGAAAAATTAGTTTATCGATAAACCTTCTCCTAAGGGCTTGAATCTTAGTTAAAGAGTTTTATTTTACCACATTTAAATATTAAAATTTAATATTACATAATGTAACAGCTGATTAATATTTAATACGAACCAGCTGTTACATTTGTTTTCATTCATAGGCGTTTCTTTACTTTTTCTCCGAGTTTACCTTTTGATTCCTATAGATTTTCCATTAACATGAAGGCATAAATTTCCATTACAAAGTTATTAGTTTTGATTCTGACACCCAGCCGATTGCAAATGCACAAACCAGATCTTCATTGAAATGAACAATAATAAGTACAATTCAGCAAATTTGCCGTGTGGATTCTCTACTGGTGATTGCAGGGTAACATGGTTGCCACCCGTCCCGATTCTTTTGGGACAGTCCCAATTTCGGTCCCTTGTATATTAATATATTGTCACTGTTTTATTGCAGACAGATGTAGGAATGCTGATGAGTTTAAAGCACTCACAATCAGCATGCTGTCAACAGTGAGTTATCTGAGAGAAGAATTACTCATGGATTATGAAGCACTAACTGAAGAGTTTCTACGGAAAGGAATAATAACTAAAGAGAATCGGTCAGTGATTGTTAAAGCCATTATGCTGTTAAACCATGTATATTACCATCCTGCTGCTCGGCATATGACGTACAAACTTCTTCACATGCTACATGGCCAGTTTCATGAAATGTTTCTCCCCCATCTTTCAGAAATTCAAAAGGTACTTTTTGACAAGTTAACTGGTAATGTTTAGCTCAAATAACCATTTCCCCCAACCTGTCCTTATGTAACATTCATTTATCGGTTTTATAGTAGTTAAACACGTTCGCTGCAATGGACGTCCCGGAACGTCAGTGGGACCATGGCGCCAGGAGCTAGAAACGTTCCGGCACGTCACCGTTCATTGTTGTTAAATGTTTCCATGGATCAGCCTGCTCATCACGAGCGTCCTATATTTCTTTGCAGCTCGTGGGGACGTACTTTTATGACAATAGTTTCCCAAAATCACCACCAGGGTCGTTTGAACAGTGCTTTGTCCCACCTCTTTTCTGCTAGATAGCAACACTACTTTAGGAACTGCAACCTGGGTAGTGCTGCTATCTATCAGAACCGCTTAGTACTATGTCCAAAACCAGTTTTATTGCAGAACCTTGCTTTCCAGTATTAACTACTGTTGTTTTTACTGTAATTCAGCGGGGATGTTACGCAGCGAGCCCTAGTTTAGCTCCTGGCACAGTCGCGGCATCTAGCAGTTGGCAGCGAACGGGTTAAAACAATAATTATACAGTGAAAATGGTTATTGTGTTTGAACTGTTTTTAATTTCAAAATCTATCATTGAAATTAAATATTGTTTTATTATAGTTCCTAGTTCCAGAGCCTAGTCATGGCCCTACCAGAAAAACAGGCCATGCTGCAGGATCCATGACGTCACACTTGTGGATACATTCACTGCCATATCCCTTATGTTTTAGGTAAATAAGCTAGCTGTTTGTCAGATTTTTACGGTAAGATTTTAGTACAACTACCCACCACAGTGACTTAGTGTTGCGATGCAGCATGGCCTGTTCTTCTAGTGGGGCCTTGGCCTAGTTTGTGTTCTCTTGGTTAAAATTAGGAGTTTTATTGTTTTGTGGTTACAAATTATATTATATCAAACATTTATTTTTCAAGCAAACCTATAACCTATATCCACCTATACTAATCCAGTATAGTGTCTGAAATAAATTATGATGATATGAGTGTAAAAATTATGGATTAGATTGAAGTACTCTACGTAGATTGAAGTCATAGTACTGACTACCTACATTAAAAGTATTTTTCAGTATTTATTATATTTCTATTTGCAGTATTTGTTATCAAATAAATACTGCTCTTTCTGATTTGCCAATTACGAATCATTAAGTTATTATTGACTAATTTTTTTTTAAGGTTCTACAGCAGCAAAAAGAACCGCATGACACCATTATGTTGTTAAATAATTTCAAGAAAAAGTCAACATTTTTACCAAAGCATGATGATGCAAATTTACATTTCTACCTACCTTTGTTGAATTTATCTACAGATGCCAAAGGATCTCAATTTATGAAGGTAAGCATTAGAAATACGTGGATGAAAATCTACATTCAAGATGAATTTTAAAACCTAATAGGGGAGACTTCCGCAGAGAACCTACGATATAGTATCGGATGAATAGTGATATATATAGTTTTTTAATCCGGTTCGATAATAACATTGGAATGATTTAACCCTTTGCGGTCGAATGGCGAGTATAGGTCGCCGCCCGCCATTTTGCTGACTGCTCAAAAATGGCTACCTACAAGGACCAAAAAAATCAAAAAAGTTAATTTTTTTGGTCGAATGGCGAGTATAGGTTGCTGGGCGCAATTTTCCTGGCTGATTGAATGGCAAGCTAAATTCGCCAGAAAATGTGGAAAAAATTCGACCTCAAAAAGGGTTAAATAAATTTTAACATATGATTTTTAAATAAAAACAAAAACAATAACATTGACGAATCTTTTCATTTCTTATATCCCTTGTTTCCTATCAAATAGTTTATTCATCTTATTCCTTTCACCTTAAAATCGGTTTCATAAGAGAAAAGGCATATGGGGAAGCCAGGTCAGGCTTTATGAGGATTTGTGACTACGTCCTTTGAAGGTAGGTTGGATTAAGTAAGTTAAAGTGTAGGTTATATGCAATCGGTTTGTTTATTGATGTTACACCCATATTGTTTTTTTATCTTTTGGGATAGCATTTTTGAAATTGTCTCGTCATTTAATCAACAATTACAAAAGATAAAATCAATATGGGTGTAATATCAATAAATAACCCGATCGCCTATAACCTACACTTTACCTTCTTAATCTAACCTAACTTCAAAACACTTAATGCAGCCACGGATCCGCATAAACCCCGACCTGACTTCCCTACATGCCTAAATAAGATCATTCATTCATTGTTTCATTTTCAACTGAAGTAGATCCGTATCACTACTTCTTGTTCCTTGGTGTGGTGTGTGATTTGCCCCGCGTTAAGAAAGTAGTTCCATCTATTTCCGCACCTTGAAAAATGTTTTAAAGTTATTTTATTGTTTATTAGGATCGTGAAGATTTAGAAGAAAAAACCAGAAGTTCAAAAATACACATTATTAACTAGTAAACTTAAACAAACCAATTTGAAATTCGATAGTTACAATAGAAAAAAAAGATTATAATCGATATATCAAAACGAACATCGAAACAAACAAGTTTCGTTATTTATCGTTATTCATCTGATAATATAACGTAGGTTCTTTGCGGAAGTCTACCCCCTTAATATTCATCAAACTGTTTTTGGCTCGTGTAAATAGAGAATAGGGGGTAATGAAACATATTGAAAGTATGAAAAATAAATAGGCTGTAGGAGAAGAAATGTAAAAAAATGTTTTAGAGCGCAAAACAATTTTATAATTGTTAAATTGCAGTTAAATTTAGAATTTAAAACAGTTATAACAAGGATCAACAAAAAATCTGTTTAATTTTTTTTTCACAATTTTATTTACAATCTGTTCATTTTTAGAACATTTAGCAAATACAATAACAACTTTTAATAAAACGTTAGTTAATCTCTGTCCATTGACAGAGCTAACTTAAAAATATTTCAATGAAAAAATAAATGTTTAATTGAGTTACTTTTTATACAATCTTAAATACCCAAATGAAACTTTGTTTTTGGTACAACTGGTGTGCCTAGCAAAAAATTGTCCATTGTCCGCAAATGAAGATATTTTGTGTTAAACTTAAAAACAAGGTTTTAGTTAAGTTACACACCCAACGATGGAGTGACCTTCAAAACTGCTGTAGTGCAGTATTACCACTGATTGTGAAGCCAGGAAGGACCAAATATATGTTTATGTAAAAATTCTCATTATGTGGGTAAACACAATTAAAACTTAAACATAACTAATATCCAATCAAACGTTTATGATTGTTATTGACTGTTGGTGTGATATCGCCAATTGTTTGTTCAGGAATTGATAGCGAAAAGCAACAATCTTGATATTCTACTGAACCTCCAAACCCACCTGACAACTGCAATGCCTGATGTTTGCAACATGTTCTGGTCTAAAGTGGCAGAGATGTTGGGGTCATCAACTCCATTAGACGTCTCAACACTCATAAGAATCCTCTTCAGGTAAATTAAAACTCTTCTTCGCTTTACAAACTCTTTATATCCTATCATGTGTCAACCTACAAATACTTCGGTGTTGTAATCTATCCTTTGTCAAACCTCATGATCTTATTCTAGCTGATCTACTTATGATTTTTTGTTGCATACATCTAAAAAAATTTTGTTATGGAAAATTAAGAAAAGAAAATTAAGATAGTTTTTGAGCATAAATCTATAAACTGTGTTTGGCTATTTCTATAAAGAATACAAGGGCTATCCAGGAAGTAAATTGTGTTTGTATCGACAATGGGTAGAGCTACAATGGCTGTTTAAAATATCTGCCATTAAAATCAAATAGTCGGCAAATCGAACACAAGAATTTCTGAAATCTTTCAATTGGGAGTTATTTCCTTATTCACCATACAGTCTGGACCTTGCAGTGAGTGACTACCACTTGTTTCCTTGAATAAAGAATTGGTTGGCGAAGAGTGTTTCAATAAGGATACACAGGAACAAGAAGTAACGAGTTGGTTGAAGAACAAGCAACGGCATTTTATGAGGATGGAATTGTCAAACTCATTCATCACTATAAGTTTGCAAATTGTAATGGCAACTTTAATGTAAACCATTATTTACGTGAAGCTTTTAACTTTGTTAAGTATACTTTGTTTACTTTTAATTCCAAAATGCAGTCTACTTTCTAGCTAGCCCTCATATTATGTGATATTAGTATCCAATAAATATTGTTTAAGACTGAGCGTTTTGTTCTTGTATGATTATCCATAATATTGTTGTTCATCTTTTTAACGTAGGTACTTGAACTTCTCCAATCGCATGGTGACGTACCACCACCGTCAGTTTGAGTCTGTGGCTCTACTATTGGCTGCTAGAGAGCTAGTGGATGGCACGACTGTGATGCAGCCTAAGAAGTTTGCGCTCCTTGCCTACTTTGTGTTGACAGTGGATACTGATAGTGGAGTGGCCAGTCTGTCTAACGATGTTTTGTCTCGTCTTCTTGTTGTCATTAGTCAGCTGGACATCCTCAGTTGTAAGTGGGTTTCCAAGGGCATTGGTGACCGACTTCGCAAGAGCAAGGACGTCCATTTGCTGGTAACTTTTTTTAACAATAATAGATTTACAATCTGTTAGCGAATTTACCATATATGGAAAAGCTATAAACGTTGGTCTCATGGTAAAACCTAGGGCCTAGGATAGCTTTACTTTTTCATTCTTATGACACCAGTGATTAAACGTACCATCCGTTCAAATTCATATAGATATAAATACTAGCAGAGTACCCGTCCTTCGTACGGGGTAGGCGTATAAGTATAAAATGCTTATCTCATGTAAAATAAGTAGACTGTTGTAGTTTTCTTGTTTATAGATATATTTTGATAAAATTTTGTAAATTTTTCAATTAATACCGGTGAAGCTATTAACTGTTTACTAAAAAACACACTTTATTATGTTCATTTTAGAAGCAAACCTTAGTAGGCTACTTGTTAAACCTAATGTTATAAAAAAAAGAATAAATCTGACAAGTTTAAGGAAATATTTTACTGAAAATGCGATCAAGGAATTGTAAAGGCCTATTTGTTTTTCACATTAATTTTTTTTTTCTCTCACAAAAGATATTTTTTTCTACGCCCGTGGCATTTTGTAACTTGTTGCATATCACGATGCTTTTAAAATTTATATAATTAGTTTTGATTAAATAGTTAGTATGTATTAGTTTTTAGCGAATTTCCCATATAGGGAATAAGCTATTACCGTAGGTCTCATGGTAAGATCTGCACCCGGGACCGATTTAGTTTTTCGTTTTGAGGTCCCCAGAGGCCAAAAACACCATCCGTTCAAATTCATATATATATATATATATATATATTTATATATGTGTCCGTTAGCGCGATAACTCGAGCAAAAATGGTCCGATTTTGATGAAATTTGGTATAAACGTGTAAACCTACATTTATTTGAACGAGTTCGCGAACCAGCATGATTGGACTATGGGAACAGGGGTTTATGGGGGGTTTTATGGGGTAAAAGTGGGTTTTTATAATTTTTCACCCTGAAAACATAACATTTTGCAATTTCTTTCTAAACCATTTTGTAGAGCTCAAAAAAACAAATAATTTAGTATATTGAAGCATTGTTGCATGCCTAACGGTTACGGAAAAATCGCAAAATAATGTAAATTTAAAATTACCATGTTATTCTTATGGAGAATAAATACAGTGTTTGTAGCTTGCTTGTGTATGGACATATATTAATGAAATTTTGAAATTTTGTTTACTTCATACTGAACTATTAATATCTCAATAAAAACCCCCTATTTTCTTCCCTGTAGCAGCAAACCTAAGTACTCATCTATCTATCTATATATTAATAGGCAAGCATGTTTCTTTAAAACCTTTTTTCTCAGCTCGTGTGCATCGTAGGGAAAATCTACGCATACCGTTGGAAAGCTATTTTCCTGTAGGTGTGCAGAACCCCTTTATAAATTTAAATAGGCTCAAAGATAAGCACAAAAAATGAGTTTAAAAATTTGAAAAAATTAACATGGATCTTATGCGTTGCTATGCTGGTTACGAAATAACAACGAAATATAAACAGAAAATCAAAACAAATGGAAGAAACTCCAATCACATGTTTTATTTACAGTGTGGGGTGAAAATAGATAAGTTAGTACATTACATATTTTTGGTCGAGTTTCGACCACTGGACGACCTCTCGTACTTATTTAATACGCAAGCACGATTTTTGTGACAATTACTCCTCCGAAACTACTGAACCGATTGACACGTTTTTGTTGTCATTGGAAAGAGCGTAACTTGAAGTTGTGCAGGAAACTTTCTTTTTAGGTAAATAATTAGCGAGTGAGGCCCTAGGGCCCTTTAAAGTTTCGTATTCCTCCATAAGATTAACATGGGAAACAAACATTGTTTTGAAACTCCAGCTGTTGTCAGAAATTAAATATTAAATTATTCGTTTCCATGGAAGCATGAGAAAATTCACAATGTTTACATTTGCTTTGACATTTTATTGTAAACAACCAGAACTGTCGAATTTCTACTTCACAAATTCCGACAGCTGATCCAAAAAAATGTATTTTCCTTTGACCATGTAAAACAACTATTTTTTAATCTTAAACTTTTGGATAGATTATTTATTATAAATCTATTTCAATGATTATGAAACAGATTTTTCCCGTTGCGAAGCAAAAATTAATAGTGAGAAGAAGAGCATATGTAAAACAGTCAATGTGTAAATTATCTATGTTGTATTAAAAATGTGTTTAGTTTTGGATGTTGGTTTGTGTTGAATGATATCGGTTATTAGTTATTGCATTTTTATTCTAAGGATTTGGCATATGAGTAAGCCTATGATAAATAACACCATTTAAGAGTTCTGCCAGTTTTTGCCTAACTCTATCCTGTAGAGTTTAAAGTAGCCTACACCTTATTGTCTACATATTGGCTAAACAACTTAGGTACGGTACTTTATAAAAGCTGACAGCCTTTTTACGTTAACTTAATGTAAGCTTACCTTTTCCCGTACATGGGAAGATTGATTGTTAAAAATTAACCCTTTAAACTGGAATAGGACTGTCATGTAAATAGTGAGTATTTCCTTTAGTTAATAATCTTATAGTTGACTCTTTTAAAATCATCAGAAATTATGACTGTTATTAGTTTTTAAACAAGTTATTTGTTTATAAATAACTCCTGTACTTCTTTGCAATTGCTCGATTTCGAGCAACATGTACACTAGTTAATATTAATGATGTTTAAATAGGAAATAAATCTGACAATTTTAAGGGAACAATTTAGTGGAATTCCAGCTGTGTATATGGAAATTCGCTTAGTCTGCAGGTTTGCTGCGGCGGGGGTATTTGTTTTTATAGTAGTATAATTAGTTTTTATAACTAGTATTAAATACTGTGGAATTTGAAGTTGTTCTCCAGGGATGAATACCATAAGTCTCTTATACAGGTTTCAATAAAATGTACAAATTCTGTGTAGTTTGTTTTACCCAGATCATTTTGAATTAAAACCATTAGCCAATCTAATTTGTTTATTTTCAAGTAAAAAAATGAAGTCTCGTGTTCAAAATGTGGACATATTGTGTTTAAAGATTATGAAGTTGACATCAGCCAAAAACTTCTAACATTCATAATGAAATTTGGAAAAAGGGTTAATGACAATAAATGTTTTAGTTACAGTTGGATACTGCCATGAACGAGCAAATCAAGGAACTATCGAAGACTATAAATCCTGGTTCTATAAAATACTATAACACAATTCTGAGGTCGTTTATTAGTAGAAAACAATCAGTAGAGAGTGATCTAATGCGGGATGCGATCAACAGGTAATGTGTAAACACTTTGAAAATTTTTTAATAGCTAAAATCGAGTAATTATCCTGACATATTAATGCGTAGTGTTTATTTTATTAATTTTTTTCTTATCTCCATGTTATTTATTATTTTTTTTTTTTGTAAGGATCCATCTAAACCCTCCCCTAAAGCTTGTTACTATCTTACGTTGAACTTTTGTTAAGTACCATCACTAATTTTTAGCACCATTTTATTATAATGTGATGGACTGCATTTGTGACAGAGATGCATAGAATTTAACTATATTGGCTTAACAATTACGTAAGTAATATAGTCTCATATAATTACACCAGATTATAGGCTACTAGGTATATTAATTTGTGCAGTTCTAAATATCAGCCTCTGTTGCAGATGGCGAATGCTGGACTGGAGTCGGTTGACGTCAAGATCCCTGCGTAACCTGGTATACAACCTTGATATTTCGAATGTTCTCATACCTCAAGTGGTTGAGCGGATGGTGGATTACTGTCTGAACAACGATGCTTACGTGACGGCAGGCACGGTGGGCAAGTTGTTGCATATGTGTTACCATCTGGGATACACACCAACACATGTGGACGCGTTGTGTGGCCTCAGTGCCGACCTGGCCACTAGGTAATATTTTTGAGATTGTGACATTACGTAAATTGTTGTCAAAAAGTTATAAGAAGTTCTTCAATTACTTTGTTTGATTTAATTTAAATCAAACGTGTGTTTAGTACGAGGTACGTTTGAAAAGTAAGTTCCGCTTTGAAATAAAAAATAACGAATACAGATATAGAAAAGAAATTAGTTTTAAAAAATCTACAACCCTTGCCCTATTTTTTGACATACCGGTAACTCACTTGATTTTTCAGGCACTTGTACAACTTTGAGTATACCTTCCTCATGGAATATTACCGCCTGTTTAGTTAACCATTTGGTAACACGTTCTTTCAGCTGTTCATTACTGTTTAAACATTGACTGCCAAGAAAAGTCTTCACATGCGGAAAAAAATGAAAATCGTCCGGAGCAAGGTTGGAGGATGGTCAAACACGTCCTAGCCAAAGCCCCGAAGAAGTGTCTTCAACAAACTTTGTGGTGTGTGGTCACACACACACACACACATTGTCGTGAATGAAAGCCACTCCTTTTGTGAGCATTTTTCGGCGCTTATTCTGTATTGCGCGGCTTGAGCGTCTCGCAAAAAACATCTTTATTGATTGTTTGGCCTCGTGACTTTTGCCAGGGAAGTTGTGTGCATCCATTTTATTGAACGATTGGTTTCAGGGGTATCATAAGTAAAGCAACCCAATTTTTGTCTCCCGTGACTCTCTGCGATAAAATTTTATTGCTATCCTCGTCATAACAAGTCAAGAAATCAAGTGCACTGCCATCCAGCGGTTTTTGTACCGTTCAGAAAAAACTTTAAGCACCCAACTTGCACAAAGTTAAAGAAAATCCAGTTTTCCAGTTGTCGGTGAATGTCAATTGCTTTAACAAATCACCGATCATTTCAAAATCGGCTGGATTCTCAATTAATTCAGCCATTACAATCAAGTGCTACAAAGTGTACGACAACAATAACAAGTTAAAAAGGGCGCCATTTCCTTCTGGTAGACACAGATTAACTGCTGTGCATGCGCTGAACTGCGATCGCAGCGCTACTGCGAAGAATAGTGGAAAGGAAACGGAACTTACTTTCCAAACGTACCTCGTATTATAAACAATAAGTGGCTACTGCTTTTTCTGTGTTTGACCCAAAGAACGCAAAAACTACTGAACCATTTGAGCTAAAACTTAACTAGGGTCTACAGGCCAGACTTAATTTCTTTGGGTCAGTTACAAATTTTGCCCTTTGGATCTCAGAATGAAATAGTGTCTTAATTTATAAAAATATAAATGTAATATTACAATCTGTTTATACAATTTATTCTACATTATCTCCCTCAACTTTTAACATCTTCCATGGTCACAGCAAAGTTGAAAACCTCATCTGCAATCACAGTAAACCTGTTTCGCAGTGTGTGAAACACATAGAAGCTGAATGATTATATAACCGAGCTGAGCTTTCATTTGTGCAATCGCAGAAAGCAAAAATTTTGCCACGATTCAGGTTACTTTCATTAAAGTAACCTGAATCGTGGCAAAATTTTTGCTTTCTGCGATTGCAAAAATGAAAGCTCAGCTCGGTTATATAATCATTCAGCTTCTATGTGTTTCACACACTGCGAAACAGGATTCCTTTGGTTCTTTTATATTCCAAATCCAAGTGAAGACTTTTGATGGTAATGGCTTTTCCATGTACTCCATAACTTGTATCTCAATAATCTTGCGCCTTAAGGTACCCGTATTATAAGTTATTAGTATCCTAAGAGGCTAGATGAATAATAAAACCATTGTTTATTATTATTTCTAAATAATGTATAATGTTTTCACCAAACTGTATACCGTATACTTGTTGCAGGGACGAGGTATCATTGAATGGATTGAGTATCCTGCAAGTAGCTCTAGCTCTAAGTTACTTCGACCGTCTACCAACCTCCCTCATTAAAATAATCTTCACAGTTGACTTCCTCGAAACATTGGATAATGAAATCAAACATTGCTTTGCCAAAGTAAGTTAGATTCCTCTCTGTATACTATTTTTGTTTAGTCATTGTTGTGGCTTGCCCCTGAACTAGTAAGACAAATATATATAGTGGTTTATTTACCTTTTCTTTCGTCCAAGTTCAAAGATAGTTGCATCATCTACAATCATGTTTTCGAAGCTAGTTGTGTCATGGTCACGTAGTTAGCAAGTCGAGAAGTGTCTTTTTGTAGTCGGTCCCTTGGACGTCGTCATCTTACACTAACACAAACATAAACACAAACGTACATTATTACAGTAAAAATAGAAAAATGGTTCTCGGATTCATGGGACGAAAGTAAAGGTGAATAAACCACTATTTTTGTTTGGATCTATTTGTAGAGAGAGACTTTTGAATGGTCGAACTAGTGATGTGTCAAAACCAAACCTTAAATTCAAAACCCTTTGAAAAAAATAAATTTGTTATTTTTGGGAATCGATACTAAACTGCCAAAATAACCACAACATCATTTAGCCTAGATTCCAGTGTTCTCCCATAGCCAGGTTTCATGTAGCCAGATTCTCTGTGTTCTTGAATAAATAGATATCTGAGAGCTGCAATGCAGTCTTACAACTCAGCATTCAAAAGTAACTCTAACATATCCTGTGCTACCACTATTTATTTTTCATCCAGTTTCACTAAAGATCTCCAGTTTTACTCAGTCGTTATTTTGTAAGATTCATACCAAAGAAACATATTCTGGCCTATGCAATTCAGTCATAGGTAGCGGACAATGAAATGAAATGTGTTTATTGTCTTGTGAATTTATACAAATTATTGACAATGTCCGAAAAACTGCTAAAACTAGCATAGTCAGTTAATGAATACAATATACAATATCTACAAGAATACTACACACAAGGAGACATGTTACAATACATACTTTAATATTACAACCAAATAATCTTATTGTTCAGAAAAATGCAAGGCATTTAGAATAATGAAAGTTATTAAACCCCATAACCAACTAAATCCAACAGTAATTTGGTAAATTTGCTAGCTCTACTTAAAAATTAATAAAAGGCATTCAAAAAAATCTTTTAGAGAATAAAAAGGGTTGTTCAAAAGCCATTTGTAGAATTTAGATTTAAAAGTTTTATTAGGATATTTTGTTATTAAATGTATTAGCTTGTTGTATATTTTAAGTGAGATTACAATATGACTTTTAAGAGTTTTAGACAGTCTAAAAAAATCTATGGTAGCAACGTTTTTATTCCTTGTATTATGAACATGAGAATTTTGTTTGATAAGGTTGGGATTTTGTAGAATATATGATACAGAGTCAAATATATAAATGTTAATTACTGTTGGAATTTGTAGCTGAATGAACAGGGGTTTACAGTGTTCCTGTTGGGGTTCACAAGATATGATTCTAACTAACTTCTTTTGTAAGACTAAAATTTCCTCTATCCTACTGCAATTTCCGTAAAAGATAATATTGTATCTGAAAATGGATTGGAAATAAGGAAATAAGTAGGCTGTTTTAATATAATTTTGATCTATACAATGTATTAGTTTAGTTATAAGACAAATTACCCTTGAAAGCTTAGAACTTATGTAATCTATATGATCTCCCCAAGAAAGGGTCTTATCCAGATAAATACCAAGAAATTTAACATTGTCTACATAACCATCCAACATATTTAATTCACAGGGTCTAAGGCTAAAAACAATTTTTTGAGTTTTATCTTTGTTTAAGAGGAAGCCATTTGATTCAAACCAAATAGAAGCTTCATTGATTGAGTTTTGAGCTAACTCTTGAAGTTGTTTAAGATCGGGATTAATATTTAAAAACTAGAGAACCCGTGCGGCTCAATGAGCCGCATAGTATGAAACATAACTCCGAGGAAAACGTTATGCTTAAGTTCGAGTAATTCTAGTTACATCTTAGAGTTGTTTAAATACTTGTTTTAAATATCTCTATTTACATCGTCAAGGTTTACCTACATCATTTCTGCTCTCAGTTTTAACTGATAACTTCTAATGAATGCTAAACGATCTGCTTCAATTCGAGTTAACATGTTGCAACAAACTTTTTCCAGCATTGAGTATTGAAGAACACTGTTATTAGTAAGGATACTGATAACCTGTGTTGAGTAATTTAAGTTGGGTCATTTTAATTCTTTGATTTGATACATCCCCTTAATCAAACAAATTTTCTCCGTAGAGAATCCTGAAAAGTGGGGTTATATCTACCATTTCATGTGCTCCATTTTTACCGACAAACTCTGGGTTACCAACTGGACAGCCATAATCTGCTTTGAATAGGCTAAAGCAGCAACACTATTGAAAGTTGGTTAACACAGTTTAACGTGGTGTCTCTCAGTCACGGTATATGCCTCACATCAGAGCGTTCTCACGTTGTTTAGTGGAGTTTCTCTTAATACCTGAACAAAAGTTTTGGAAGTATGGATTCATTTGTCGAAATAGGTTGGATAACTCTTGTAGTTATAAGATTTGAATAGCAATTTTCATTTTCTTCTTTTGAATAGCGTAGTATATTATTTGCCTCTCCTGAATCATTTATATAACCATAAACTTGACCATAACTACTCGTTGAATACATAAACACCAATTTCTCCACTTATGGTTGGTCTAATATTGCCACTATAACTCTCAATAGCAAATGAGTTTTTGAAACTTCTTATTTTTGACTTGAAATGTCTGGATTGTGTTTGTGAATTCAGTAATAAAACTTTGTATAAGTTTGTCCGAGGAACTTGCAACACAATCTAGAAGTAAACAATCCATTTACGTTTTTTCTCAATTGAAGTAGAGCGATAATAATGTCAATGCATTATTATAGTTTGTAGTATATATCTTATATATATATATATATATATATATATATATATATATATATATATATATATATATATATATATTTGTATCTGGATGAGTATCTGATAGACCATGCCTCTCTTTTTCTACTCCCCTCATACGCATAAGATATCTTATTACTAATTGTCTCCACATCCCGTTTTCAATATTTCTTCTTTGAACTTGATGCATTTTCTGTTCTTCCAACAAAACTGATTAACTGTTTAACTTGGTCTTAACCTACTGAATATTAAAAACATTAATATTTACTACCAAAAAGCTAATGAGTTTCTTTTTATAAACAGCTGTTTTTGTTTTTAAATTTGTTCTGTGTATTTCTTATAGGGAAACCCCGACCTTTGAGAGGGTGTCACGCCCTTAAGAGTTGGAATTTTAAAATTTTAAAACCTTATTGCAAAACTACATATTGAGACAAATCTTTTGACACCTTAAACATTGAAATTTGTCCACAAATAAGGGAGGAGTTGCATTAACAAAAAACGGCTTCACGTATTATATATATAGATGTTGTATCATCTGCATACAAATAAGTTTTACTGGTTATACATTCTGGGAGGTCGTTAATACAAATTAAAAATAATAGAGGACCTAGAACAGATCCCTGAGGCACGCCATATTTCATTTTTAATTCTTGGGACCATTCTCCATCAATATTGACTTTTGTGACGTGTTTTTCCGTTTTATTGTAAAATAGTCAACATATTAATTTAGGTTTTCGGATGGCTCAGTGGATGCCAGGATTCGTCATCGCAGATACAGTAGAACCCCTGATATCCGGCCTTGGTTTTTCCGGTCCTCTGTTTATCCGGCCACTTCCAGGAAGCCAATATCAAAATGTTTTTCTCAAAGCTTACAGACGTTTAGATGCAAGCACTAGTCTTTGCGACTTGTTTGAGCTAAACTATTTATCTGTTTGTTTCAATACATTTTACTGTGTCACTAAACTCAGTTGAACTAGGCCTAACCTCTAAAAAGTTGGGGGTTGGGAAATTAATCTTTGTATTTATTTCACAAAAAGGATAAGAAAGTTGAGTAGAATTGTATTTACTATTAAGGTCCTAAACATCTTCAAGGCTGATTTAATGTAACTTTTACCTCCATCGTTTAATAGTTTTTGTTACCTGAAATCTTAATTTCAGGTTTTTTTAACAACTTTAGCCTACAAATAATTTTTTTTATTTGTACAAACATGTTAATTCAAAAAATAATCCTAGAATAGACTTAAATGACACTTTTGACAGCATGTATTGATTAAACATTATTATAGGTATGAATCATTTTCATTTTTGTAGTAGGTTGGTTTATCCGGCCAAATCGCTATCCGGCCAGGGGCTTGGTCCCGTGGTGGCCAGATATGAGGGATTCTACTGTACTAAAATAATTTTGAGTGACTCAGACAAGATACCTAATTTCGGTAATATCTCACTATCATCATTGTCACTGTTTTAGATTGCCAATTGAACTCTTCCAGGTTGCCTTATACAGCAACACACAAATACTGGAAGGGACGTGTTTAATTACAAAACGTTCGGTACACGAAATTTAGGTTCAGCTATGGGTGAATTTAGAATATTTATGGGATTGTCTATATCCCGTCGAAATACGAAAATACGTGGTCGATATTTGGCTAATTAGAGACCAATGCTTTTCATTAGGTAACAAAACGATTCTAAGTATTAAAGGACCTACTCATAAAACACTAAATACAAACGTTATTAACAAGAAAGCCCAGGTTGCTTCAGCAGCAACAAAACGATACTGGGATTTGACGAGGTAATTGTTACAAATATCGACGTTAAACGACCTACAACAAAATACACCCAGGTTGCCTCAGCGGCATTAAAATATCGACGTTAATTAACACACAATAAAATACACCCAGGTTGCCTCAGCGGCAACAAAACGATACTGGAATGTAACGATTTAATAGTTAATAATATCAACGTTAAACAACACACAACAAAACACAATACTCCCAGGTTGCTTCAGCAGCAACAAAGCGATACTGGGAGGAAACGAGTTAATACAATTAAATTATGGATGATAAACAACACAAAACAAAACGATACTGGAATGTAACGATTTAATAGTTAATAATATCAACGTTAAACAACACACAATAAAATACTGGAATGTAACGATTTAATATTTAATAATATCAACGTTAAACAACACACCAAACAAAATACTCCCAGGTTGCTTCAGCAGCAACAAAACGATACTGGGAGGAAACGAGTTAATACAATTAAATTATGGATGATAAACAACACAAAAAACAAAACGATACTGGAATGTAACGATTTAATAGTTAATAATATCAACGTTAAACAACCCACAACAAAACAAAACACTCCCAGGTTGCTTCAGCAGCAACAAAACGAAACTGGGATGTAACGAGTTAATAAAATAAAATAACGACGTTAAACAAAACACAAAACAATATGAACCCAGGTTGTCTCAGCGGCAACAAAACGATACTGGGCTGGAACGAGTTAATATACTTGTGAAATTGATAATTAGTTATCGTATCGAAAATAATTTAATGTATTCCTAGGTTGCTTTAGCAGCAACACGACGTTACTAGGAATCGAAGCTTCGAATGGAAACGAAAGCAAAAGTTACACTCAATGCTAGTTAATTAGGCCTACCGTGAGATCAGAGATGGTTTATGGCTCCGTTATTAAGCCAGTCGAGGTTACCGTGCACGAGACGACTGCACGGTTCGGAGGTATTGCGTCGAATGAAACTACAAACCAACGCAGTGGCCCTCGTCCAGACAGTGGCCAGTGCGCAGGCGCGGATCCCCTACCTCTCCTGTCGTCCCTACTCTGGCGGTAAGGACAGAGTTTGGTTGTGTGTTAGAGAGAGAGCGCCGAGGAGAGAGAGAGAGCGCGAGTGTCTGGCACTACTGTACGTTCCTGATTTGACGTACCGACCGTCGGAAACGTAAAACTGTAACGGGTGTGGAATACATCGTTACACTTTTTGTATTCTATTGTTTAAGTATGATTTGAAAAAAGAAAGTGGAGATCCGTTGATACCATAAAAACTTAATTTCATTATTAGGTCATCATGGTCGACACAATCGAAAGCCCTACTCAGGTCGCAGAAAGTGGCCTGAGCAAGTGACTTCCTCTCAAAGACCATTAGTACCTCATTAATCAATTTATCTATTGTGTCTGATGTACACTTGCCCTTTCTAAATCCAAATTGTGATACACTTAAAAAGTTGTTTCTTTCAAAAAAAGAATTCAGCTGGTCAAAAACCATGATTTCAAACAATTTTGATACTACAGGAATGATTGATATTGGGCGATAACTTTCTGGAATATCTTTTTTACCTTTTTTAACAATGGGACAGACTCTGGTGACCATCATCTGTGATTCATCTGGAAAGACACCCTCAAGGAGACAGAGATTAAAGCAGTAAGATAGAGGTTCAGCTAGATTACCAATAATCTGTTTAAGCAAACTATTAGACATGAGATAAACATCATTACTGCTAGAGTTTTTTATTTTTTTTGTGGCTTTTATTAGATCATTAGGTGTGATAAAATTCCAGAAAAAAGGTACAGGAGTAATGGAAGAATTATTAACTAAATCTTTTGAACTGTAAGCATTACTAACAATTTTCATTTTTATGTTTTCAATTGATTCAATGAAAAAGGTATTGAAAACATCAGGAGATATTTTGGGGTTTTTTGTATTGATTAAAGAATTGCTACTGGTTTTAATGATTTGCCAGGCAGTTTTACATTTTGTTATTACTTTTTTCTATGAGATTTGTGTTATATTCTATTTTGGCCTTCTTAATTGAATGCTTATATTGATTTTTAACCCATTATATGCTTGTTTTGTTTCATTTGAAACGCTTTGACTATTTTTTACTATTTTATCTACAATATTATGAATATGCTGTGCACTGCTGAAATATGGGGAAAATATTTATAGATTATGCAGGAGCATAAGATAATGATTCTTATTTCTTATAACTATCACAATATGTGTTGTGTTAGGACAGATACCCCCAGAGAGTAAGAAGGGCCCTGATGGAGCTCAACAGATCTGTGTGTCTAGACCAACCTGAAGCTGACGTCCCATGGTTCCATTCTAAATTCTGTGAGGAGCAAAAAGCGTTAGGTAATCTAGTTCAAGATTAATACAGTTAATTTTGCTTAGCACTTAATTTCTTTCCCTTTTTCAGGTACTCTCTAAGCCTGAAAAAATACATAGATTTTGTTGAACAACAATTTTGTAAACACCAAGTTTAACCCAAAAAGGATTTTACTGGCTGAGCCTGGGTACAGTCTCATGTTTCATGATGAGCGTTTTTCTATTGTTGCCTGGTAAGATCAAAACACAACGTGAGATATGATCTCAAGATGGTAATTAATGTCTTTATTGGAGATTAGAAAACCATAGCAGCTATGAAGCTCAAACTAGATAAATTAATTTTTACCTTATTACATTACATCTGTATATTCAAACGGTATTTTCAAAGTAAAAACTCTATATAAGCTTTTCTTTGGCAAATTTCCGCATTTATTATTCAACATTTTACTCTTCAAGAAGATTAATCCCTGAAGCAGTTGATACATCCTCTAGCAGTAACACGTACCTACCTTTTTGTCACAATGGCCAGTGAATGTCTTATACTTTAAGCACAGAGTATTATTTTGGGGTGAGGAATAATTTTAACAGCTCTGTCACTTTCTTAGATCAAAGACTTTCTTGCTTTTCCTAGCTGTCACGACTTAGATAGTGAAGTTGACACCTGTTTTTTTATATGTACCAGCTCCAGCTTTACTAAAATTTTTTAATAAAAAAAACAGTTGAATGAACCACGCAGAGAAGGTGCTACAGTGTAAAAATATATTTTATCCCCTTGTTTTGGTAATGTAATAGTAAAAGGGACATAAAATATGCTATGATAACAATAAGTTGTACTTTTAGTTTGACTTGGTTATAAAGTTGGGGTATTGATAAAAACCGGAATTTTCACCAGCACACTGTTCCCATAGCTCAATTCCACTATGTTATTTGTTTTTAATTAGTTAAAACTTTAACATTGGAATGGGAATGTCAAGTTATATCAATATACAAAATCCACGTTTTCACGTGGCCAGTAGAGCAGGCAGGTTATGGGGCAGGTTACTTGCCTCTAATGTATTTCGTTACCTGAGGCAAGTAAACTGGCTTTGTGTAAATATTGTCCACCGTCATTTCACCAAATCATATAATAAACCATCTGTCTGATTCACTTATCTTTGTTTCTCAGGTCAGCTCGAAGTAGTGCCCAAATCACTTCTGTTCACTGATGTGTACAGCACATTGCTGAAACTTGTGGGAGGCAGTCAATACATTGGCACCAGGACTTTCTCACCCTACGGCTATGTGTTAGGTAACTAACTATATGTTCTACTCATGTAATGAATCCATTCATCATTTGTGTCACAAGGTGACTGAATAATCATTTATTAACGATTAAATTTATTTGTGTGACATCAACATACTCATAAACCTATTTTTGTGCGACTTAAGTTTTTTTTTTCATATTTAATATAATGATCAAGTTTAAACGAATAATGTTTGGACAAGAATCTTGGGATTCGGGAGATGACCACGTCAATAAATTGACAGAAATTCAGCTGATGTTTCGAAAGCGTTGCCTAAATCCATCTTCAGCTCAAACTTCAATTCAACTGCTATTCAACTACCTTGTCATATCCTAAAACCAACAGTCTACTTTGATCGTGGAAGCCTACCATTGAGATTAAAAAATTTTCACTTTAAAATAGGGATGGACGGGATTAAATTTTTAGTTTGGGACGGGACAGGACGGGATTTTTTCCTGGGCATAATAAGAGAGTCTTGAGTATTGCAGTTACCAAACAAGACAAACAAAATCAATTTTTATCATTTGTGGCACTGATCTATAAAAACAAAAAACGGGTAAAAATTTACAGGCATAGAAACTTGTGACTCGCGGTCGAAATGATTCGCAGTCACGGTGCGATCGTCAAAACGACTCGCGGTCACAGCGGTTTGACTCGGGGTCACAGTGGGATTGTCGAAATGACTTCGCCTCCTGCGTTTGGGAACTATTGTGAACATCTCTTGCGATAGCGGCGTCATCGTCACTCGCGAAGCGTCAAAATCGCCAACGATTGGATCAAATCCCGTCCCGAAAAATTCCTGAATCAAATGTAATCCCGTCCCAAATTTGGAAATACTAAACTAAAAAACTAAACTATAAATTTCAGGACTCGTCCTTCCCTAGTTTAAAATAAAGATTCTGTACTTAAACTGTAATTGTTACATATTTGTTCAGTATGTCACTCAATTATAACTACTCTCACATTTCATGTAAGACAAAACAGTGTTGTTGCACTAATAAGAGGCAATATTCATATGGTCATAGAATAGAATGATGACAAATTTGTGAATTATCTTTCTCTGGTTTCAGATATGCAAGTAAATTTAGATGCAGCATTACAACCAGTGCCTCTGAAAAGTGACGAAGGTGTTAACAAGTAAGTACTTCTTATTCTTTTGCTTTTCTAAAATAAATATGTTGGGGGCCACTTTAAACTTGTGTTTTTCCGTCTACATGTGTCTCGGATGTGTGCATTTACCTTATTAAACAAAGTACCTAAGGGGTTAACTAAACCTTAAGTCCATTATTTGTAATTTCACAAAAATTTCTGCCTTACTAGAGAAACAAATGTGAGTTTTTTTTACAAAAGATCTTTCTTAATAAAATCTTTAATTGATGAAATCCCTTTTTTGATTTTCTACTTTATCACAATATGATTGATTGACATTCATCATGTGCATGAAATCTCAACCGTTTTTTAACACAACATTACACTACCTACATAAACACGTTGACTGCTGTCGCTAGCACTTCAATGTGGCGCGCGCCGACAAAAGTCGGCACCAGACCAACAGAAATATATTGAGTCAGTGTGAGCTTAGCCTCAGACGGAGACGTTATAATCGTTGCCAGCCTGCCAGCTTAGAATGCGAGCTTTACTTTTGTGTAGGTTGGTACTAAAATTTCCCGTAAAATCCTGTCTGGCAATGCTTTTGTCCCGGTTTCGGGGATTTTTTCTCTTCAACCCACATTACAAAGACACTGGATACGGATCCGTGCAGTGCTGCTACCTTTGGGTGTTTCAGTGAACTACATCCACTCTCGGGGTAACACAGCACAGTCACCACTGCTCTTTTGTGATTCGTCAGACTGAAATATTTGAATGCCAATTGCGTTCGCTGATTCGGTTGCGTGCCGGGGCTTCGCCCGCCACTGGGGAGCGCCTGTACGTTGTTTTCAGCAGTCATCGTGTTAAGTTTTTTTTATGTTTTTGGTAGTAATTCAACAGGGAAGTCTTTTGAGCATATTTGAACATATCGTTAAAATATAGATGGCCATCAAAACAAGTATAATTTAAACCAAACAAGAGAAAGTAAACAATACAGAAACTTCTCAAATGTTCTAGTTGTACTATTAGTGTAATGGGGTGTCATTAGTTTTGGTAAATACAAGGATAGTCCAATCCTTCCAATCAATGTTTGTGATATAGGCTAAAGTGGCTGTTTGTAATAGTTTAAAGGTGATTATGAAAGACAAAATGCTCAAATGCTATTAGGCCCATATTTACTGAGTGAAGTCAACCAAAAATTATAGGTTAATGTGTTGTGTTGATCCATGTAAGAACGAATATCAGGAAGTAATTTTGTTTAATGTGTAATTAATGGAATTCTTGATGACTGTAACATAACATTTGTTGTAAATTGATTCATTGATTTAAGCCAAACATAATTTCTGATTGCAGGATTTTACACTCTGTATAAAATATTTGTAATGCTTGAAATAACATTTTATGAGATTATTTAGAGCAACAATTTGCTTACATTTAGACACAAATAAATCATAGCTTGAACAAACTATTTTGTAGGTAAACTGTAGAACATTTAAAATGGTCTCATTATAAAATTTATTTTCAAAATTAGTAGTAATCTAGGTTGTCATTTACAAATCTTACCTCAAGAACATTTTTTCTAAATTAAAATACAAAACTAAGATAAGGGACAAATTCTTAATGGCTTTTTTCGCCTATTCACTTTCTATGAATGGATTATAGTGCTGGGTCTTATTTTTTTTTTTCGTAAAAAGTTCTTTAAACTGTTTATAGGATCGAACCAGCAGCCATTATTTCTAGGGTTGTGTTTTTATTGTATGTGGACCCTCGCGGATCACTCCAAAGAGGCCTTTCAATTCTGATTATGGTATCTGAAGCTTATAAAAGTTTAGAAATACAGCCTGGTTAGTATTGCTTCAATGTGTTGAACTCAACCATCTGTTTTCTACAATCGGATCTGTAAATACACCTAGGAGTACACCAGCTAACAAATTATTCCATTTTGATTTTAATAATAATATAAGGGGTCGGCGGGTCACACATTTTTAACTTAGAGCCGGGTAAAAAAATATCCCTAACATCTCTGGCCGAAATTGAGTTGGGTAAAAATCAGGGTGGGGAAAGGATTTATATGAGATGATAAAGTGTGCTTTCAAGTATTTGGAAGTTTACATTAAAAAAAAAAAATATCAATTGTTGGTTTGAAGGTTGCCTGCAATGTCAGTGAACCTTGTCCTCAGTCGTGACAAAATCGTATGAGTCAGTGAATTTGTGAACCTCTCTTTCACAGTGAAATTATGAACTTCTTCTATTATCGTGAAAACAACATAATCGTTCCTCCGATCATGTAAAATCATGAACGTCTCTAGCAGTTTCTGTGAAATCCTAAACATTTTTTTCGGTCCGGGAATCTTCATCATTGTCTCACACAATTTCAAAGAAATCTTGCTTTTTGATCAGGTAATCTTCTCAGACGCTTTTGGCTATTGGGAGAATAAAATCTCAGCTCAAAAATCAAACATTTCAAATGGTGAAATTATTTTTTTCAAGTTTAACAAATAATGTTTGAGTCCGTAAGTGAGGCCCTTCCGGTCTGAAGCCCTTGGCATTCGCTCTGTCCGCCTTTAGAAAAATTCAGCCCTGATTTGGTTTGCTAGTCAAGTGTGTATTTATTTACCATTTGGTTATCTTACCTTATTGAAGGTTTTAGTTTTAATCCCAAAGGCTTTGTGGTTGGAAATCACCCAGTGCAACTAAGATCGGCTAAATATTATGGTATACACAAAACCGTTTCAAACTACAATAAAAACCTAAAAATACATGGGCGACAAAAAAAAACATTGACACATTAAAAAACACTCGCTAATTTAGTGTGTTTGTTCTCTGTTCCAGATTAGCCTTGCTGTTGTACCACGGAGACAGTTACACAGCGTTTGAGCAGCGACTGAAGGGCTTCCTACAGATGAAGCAGAGACATTTGGAGATCCTCGGCTACAGAGTCATCAGCCTGTCAGACTCTCTGTGGAACGCCATGTACATGACAGAACCCAAGGTCAAGCTGGAGTACCTGCATAGTCTCATTTGGCCTTCATGACAGGTAACTATAACACACCTTGGCTGCAGTTATGGCCCATGTCGGCCATGTCAATTCAAATATTTGATAAGAGGGTAGTTTTGTTGGCCCAAGCTGTTCAGACTGAGGGATATTTCTGAGGGTCAAAGAAGGGGAATGAGAAAGAGAGACTTGTTAGGTAAAATATAAAATATAACCTGATTGCCATTGTGGACACAAATTAATATGTAGTGAGCTTTGTAATTAAAGAGACGATAGTATAAAAATCCTATTATTGTCGTAGACTGAAATGTTAGATGTATGTGAAATGTTAGATTGAAATGTGAGTTTTTGATTCAAATTTACATTAGATTCCATATTTTTTATTGTGTGATCTTTGCTGTGGCTGGTCCTTTAATGAACCTTTTGCGCACTATTGAGACACGATAAGCCCCAGTAAGAAAACCATGTTGGGTTCAATTTTGAAAAATGTTGATCTAACAACATTGTTTTTAGTTTTCCCCAAATAATTAGATTCAACAAATTTAAACAAAAGTTTCCCTGTATAATAATACACTTCATTCGATTACATGGACACATAGAAATAACAACAACATGGTTGTGCATTAGTTACAACTACAAGTTGCAACATGGTTGTCGGCTTAATTGTCTATGATCTGATAAAAATGTACTACAAATTAACCGATTTATCGCTTTTAACAAAAACTCAAATTATTTGTTACATTAAATTAAACAGCCATAGTATTAAAACAATTATGTCTTCACTAGGAATTCTCAAATGAAGATGAAGATCCAAAGTGACGATGCCAAATGCTGCAAAAAAACTGATTAGTGGTAAGAAATCTGTTGTATAGCATTACAGTATTTATTATTTCTTTTGTAAATAAAAACCTTATTGGTATTAATTGTTATTTGATTGTTATTTTAACCAAGCCTTTAGTATTTAGTAGTGTATTATTTTTAAATATTAGCTTTCATTTCAAACTAAACTAAACCTTAATTTTTGAGGTGTTGCCCTCTGGGTTGATTTTAACAATACTATTTTAGAAGTTAAATACCTTTTTGTTGCCAATGTAATCTCTTGTTCGCCTGGATAGCGACCGTTTTCAACACTCAATGTGTCATTGTCAAGCCTTAAGACATGTTGTCGCTCCTAGCAGGTCGTCAGGAAGTCTTTAAAACATAAACACGAGACATGAACAAACATTTTCACGAATAAATAAAATTAATTAAGCAAAATCCCTTTGAATAAATATTTAGCAGACATTTGAGTTATGCAAGAGGTGATATTGACAATTTATTCTTAACTCTTTCACTGACCAATCTTTGTCTTTTTTAAATCCCGTTGGCCAGATGCCAAGATAATAGATAATACAGAAAGGACATTTTAAAATACTTTAGACTATAAATGGACTAATTTAATGGAATTTGTTTGCACAATTTGATTTCCTTTCCCTAATTCAATGATGAGTAGCTTGCTCAATAAGTGGTCAGATGTGCTAGACGCTAGACACAACAAATTCACTATTCAACTTTCACTTGAGGTGTATTTATTTTTAGTGTCTCACCTATCAATACTGCATTACCAGGTGAATTCTGTAGGATGTTTTCGGTCAACCAAGACAGGATTATAACCTTGAAACCTTCAATAAACTATTTTTTGATAAATCTTTACATCACTGTGTCACTAATCACTGATTGGATATTATTGATATTAATACTTTAATACTTTTCAATAATAAACTAGTTTACCTTGTGGTTGCCAGATTCTTGAAATGAGTATATATCTTGCTCGATGTACATTTCGCTACATGTGTAGCATCGTCAGGAGCACAGTTTGTCACATTAGGCTATTTAACACAAACACTATTTACAAATATTTACATTTACGGTCGGATGACGATTTACGGTACGTAAAGTCATAGGAACACAGCGCGCGAACGCGTGCGCGGACCGGAGGCACTACATGTGTCACTATTTGACTGACAACTGGCTTGAGGAGGTATGTTTGGGGAGGTTCGGTCAGGGGATGGGGGTGAGTTTATGATGTTAGAGCTTTCTCTTCTTGGACTGTGACGTTGCCAAGTCTCTGCGCTGTTGCCACATTGATCTTCTAGATGGTTTATAAGTTTGAAAATTATTGAATTGTTGTAATCTTCTTTTTTGTTTAACAGGGTGTCTGTATTTGAACTATGGGTATGTTTGTATATGTGGTAGCTTTCTTGGACTTTTGCTATCGACTTAACTCTTTCGCTCCACCTAACATCATAAACTCACCCCCATCCCCTGACCGAACCTCCCCAAACAAAGCTCCTCAAGCCAATTGTCAGTCAAATAGTGACACATGTAGTGCCTCCGGTCCGCGCACACGTTCGCGCGCTGTGTTCCTATGACTTTACGTACCGTAAATCGTCATCCGACCGTAAATGTAAATATTTGTAAATAGTGTTTGTGTTAAATAGCCTAATGTGACAAACTGTGCTCCTGACGATGCTACACATGTAGCGAAATGTACATCGAGCAAGATATATACTCATTTCAAGAATCTGGCAACCACAAGGTAAACTAGTTTATTAATAATTTGTTCTTGAAGCTGGAATAATACACAACTTTTCAATACTTTTTATTTAAATGGCGACCATACTAAGTAAGTATTTTAAGCCAAGTATGAATAGAGATGAGTGTAGGATGAGTGGCGCGATCTTGTAGTCTTGTTAGTGACCAAGGACGACATATTCCTTAGGCACAGCTGTAAATTAATTGCCCATACAGCTAAAGGCAACTAAGGGACCTACAGTTTATAGTGGATTCCGAACCACATTTTTGCCTTGGTATTAACGAGTTGGTCCAATTACCAGGATAGTACTGCGGATAGTCATAGTACTCACTAGTGCGGACGTTAATCCACACCAGGGAGTATCGCATCCACAGTGCATGCCTATAAATATCCACAATATAACAGGTATCCACCTAACAATGCCAGTACACACTGAACACTGAATACAGAGTGTTTCATGGTAACCTTGACAAAAATCGGGAAATGGTTATTTGGATCAAAACTAGATAAAATGTCCTATAAGCATATGTCCTAATCTCACTCATTTTCTATTTATACGTAAAAATAGTTGTTTTTAGGTTTTCAGTGTATCTATTGAACATTTTGACTTCTAGATTGAAAAATTGACAAGATATTTTGATAAAACTTGCATTAATATATAGAATATTACATTTCATAGAGAATTCATTACTATTTTGGGCAAACATGTTGGTTATGACTAATAAAAATAAGTTTAAAAACAAAATATTTTTGAAAAAAATCTAGATTAAAAATTATTTTTTTGTTTTTGACAGCTCTTAATGTAGTAACTATTCAAGCTTTTGGCTTGCTACTTTACCAAAAGTTGTAGAATTTAACGGAGAACAAGGAAATGTGAATTTATGTATAACTTTTATTGGGATTATTTTTGTCAACATTTTGTAAAATATAAAAAATTATTAAATTAAGCGAAATAAACATAATTGTATATTTAGCTTATTTTTAAACTAATCCTAATAAAAGTTTAGAATTTTTTCACATTAATTTGTTTTATTGGAGTAAACCTGTTAAGTGTTTGAAGATAACAGTTGAAAAGATTTGTATCTTTTGAATTATATGGTAGGCCTATTTATTTAAGTTATCAATGCAAGAATTACTTAACCTCTGTGAATGGAAGTATTTGTCAAAATTTTCTAGCAGGGTATAGCTTTATTTCTTTTTAACATTTCAGAAAATACTACTTTATACAGCACACTACAATGGTACATATATTTTGCATTATAGGCATGCATGACTTTTGAACTATTTTTTGTTTTAGTTTCCAATCTGTACAACGGTTTGCTAAGGGACCAATAAAGTCAATTGCTTTAGTTAGAAATTATTTATTAAAATAATAATCTCACTTTAATTACAAATCTACATACAAACCACAGTCTTACAATTACTGGATCAGAGCTCTTTACTTAAAACACATAATACAATAACAAAATAGGCCTAACTTGTTGGTTTATTTAAAGGTGAATTATATTACACCATGTTTTTAAACTACTAAACAGTTATGCCTTGTATCAATAAGGACTTTGGAACCCGACATCAACAGAGGTTTGAAAACATTGGTAAATCTTTCCTCTTTGATGATTGAGCGTGTGATTTGCTTTACAGGGTATAATGTGGAAGTATAGCAAAACCTTATTATTTGATAAAACTTATCCAAACAAATAGCAAGCTTGCATTTATTAGCTGTGTGTCTGTTTCACCACTAGAAACAAATCTCAATAAATTAGTTTTTTAGATATACAAAATTAAAACAGACCACAAAATTATCAGGCCATACTTTCTTATATCCTTAAATGAGGGAAAAAGACATTGTCCAGTCCTTAATTGGCAAAAAACAAGATGCAAAACTATGGTGGATTGGGCAGTTTGACTTTTTTCCATATCATTTAATGAGATTGTATTATAGTATCTAACATTTTTATTTTCCTTATGAATAGTTAATCTATCACAGCAATACGTATATCAAAGATTTATAGCATTTTTGTACCGTACTTTTAATCTAAATTAATACCAAATAAGAAAATAACACTAGCAGACTGCCAAAATAAACGTAAACAATACACAAACAAAATATATGTTACATTTATGAAATTTGTTTTCATTGAATGAATGTTTAGGCTTTTTAGTTACAATCATTAACTTTGGACCCTTCGTAAACAGTCGAAAATCAATTAAATGAGCTTACACATTACTAGTTTTGAGCAAATTAAAACATAATCCTAATATAACTAGAAGTAATTTAAACGGTATTGAGTATTATAGTTAATTCTTATTGATAAATATTTTTGTACGCTACAATTAAAAGACATATATTAACATTTATTATCACAAAACCTTAAATATTAGGAACTACATTCTAATCATAGGTACTCAGTCGCTTTCGAGCCTCCGTACTAGAGAGACTTTGTCGTAGAGGAGTTGTCATTTTTGTCAAGTTCTTTCAGGACATCTTGATGTTACAACCTGTTCATGAGGTGTATGATGTCTTTGTAGAGGATAGTTTTAGCATTGTTTCCCCACAAGTAGTCAATGTGGTTGAACATCTTGTAGGGAACTTTGAACACTCCGATGACATTCGGAAGTTTTTTGACTAGCTTCATAACGTCCTGCAAAACGCAGAGCGTTAACTACTTAGTCACAAAAATGGTAGTTTGATAAAAATAAACGGTATTGGTAAACTGACACATACTTTCTCCTATTAGCTTCTCAACAAACCTTAAAATGGGGGTGGGAGAAAATATGATATTTTATAGGTAAAAACACAAAAATTGCTGTAACTTTTTAACACCAATTTTTACAGCATTGTGGGTTACCATATTGATTAGAATTAAATAGACCATGACATATTAAATTTTAATCAAAATAATTCTAGCTATTTTTGTGAAAAACCTATTTTTTGAGTTTTTAAGGAAAATCCACATTAAAAATTAACGGTAACAGCAATCTGACTCATACTTTCTCCCATTAGCTTGTTAACAACTTTTATCATGGGCAAGCAGTGGGAGTAACTAACTAGAGTTAAAAGGACTATAACATACTAAATTTAAATCAAAACTGGTCAAGCGGTTTTTTTGGACTTTGAAGTACACACTAGTTTGGTTTAATGTATTTTCTGTTATAAGAGTGTGGTAAGTATTACCTTCTCAGAAGACAGGTTATCGTTGGTGCTGTAGTGGATGGATACTGGAGCTGTGACTAGTGAGAGGTCGTACTCAGGCGCTTCTGTGTTGCCGTAAACCTTGAGGTTGTTTGTCGGTCCGTAGTCAAACCATTGGAACCGCCCTGCAAAATTTATTGTGACTTATTACAACTTTACTTACAAAGCTAACATGTTTAGACGTTAAAACATTATTTCTCAGAACCTCCCAACTTCTCACTACTAACATTTTGGGTTGATTTAGTACTGGCAAGAAATTGAATGCAGGGATGAAATATTAAATCCTTGGAGTGTTCTAGGTGACGTGGGCAGTTACAGTCACATTCATTCCTCTTTGAAATTTTCTCCCACTAAAAGCTAATTATATGTTAAACCTGTTACCAAAACCCCTTGAGTATTCTGTTGAATCTTTGGTCAGTTCTGGTAACTTTTCTATTCCACGGAACTCTCCCTTTCATAGCTCTGAAACCCTTATGCCCAGAGCCTCTCACTAAATTATCCCTTGTTGAGTCTATGGCTTAAGAACCCCGCTAAATCTTAGAACCAACCCTAACAGAACTCTTTTTAAGTTCCAGATAGACTCTTTTCCTATGAAACTCAATACTGGAAAATGGAATCGCCGATCCTCCGCACGCTATCCTTTCCTGTAGGAATTCGGTGGTAGGATTTGAACAGGACCTCTTTATCGCTTGGAGCGTTAGCGATAAGGTCAGGCTGTTCTCCTTCTGCTACGTTTGCATCATCAATCTGAGTTCTCAGGTGACCGATACCACTTCCATCTCTCCCTGGAACCACTGATATGTCCTCTTCTGTTGGTGTTTTGTCGTCTTGTCCCGAAGGAGTGCTAAAAGTGAAGATAATTGAACAGCTGTGATGCTGCGGTGCAGCTGAACGCGGTGGATCATTATGGCTGAAATGCCATCTCTGGCGTACAAAGGCACCCTCTTGAAGTATTGTAGATAGCATTTCCGAGAGGGTTTCCATTGCCTGGACCGATAGGTTTTTAGTGGGTGAGAGTCCCACACGCCAGGGTAAAAACCATCTTTAGACCCTGACGGTGCATTAAGCATTTTCCTGTCGTAAAAAAAAAATATTTGTGTTTTATAAACCCTGATTTTCTTGTCCTCACATCTCTAGCAAAGCACAAGAGCCATCAAAATTAAGAAAGAACAAACTGATAAAATTTAGTGGCTGTGCGGGAATTCAAATTCCCAATATTGCTCTCATGGCTTTAAGCCACCAACTCAATCAAATATTTATATTTATAGGAAATAGTGATGCAGTATTATGAAACCATCTTTGTTATAATTTATTACAAGAATATTCCTTTACCTGAGTCAACATTTTGAGCATAGTGAGCGAGAGTTCTGGGGTTGGTGCTGGACAGATGTTCTATCATAGTTGGCAGCATGCTCTAAAACATAAAGTTCAATTGTCATGTAAACATTCTGGTAGAATAATGCCAATGAGTACAGGCACATCAATGGAGTAGACAACTCATAAAAAAATACTCATACATTTCCAGTATCGTTTGATGTAAATTTATAGTTTAGTGCATGCATTGACACAAAATAAAATGTTTAGCAATCATGTTAAATTACTAGTTGCTTTACCTGCACTTCAAAATTGACGAGAATACAGAGAATAATTTAATTCTTTTAACTTACACTGAAAACCAGTTACACATCCACCATTATTTAAAGTGAAGAACAAACAAACGGTATCAGCAATCTGACACATACTTTTCTCTCTTGACAACAACCCTTATCATGGGTAAGCCGGTGGGAGTAACTACGATATTTTATGGGGAAAATCACCAACGTTGCTATAACTTTTAAACGGTAGTTTTTACAGCAATGGGTGCAATACTCTTTTGTTTAGAGTTAAAAGGGCTATAACATACTAAATTTTAATTAAAATCGTTCAGGCAGTTTTGTTTTATATTCCGATATTTTTGGTATATTATGCTTTTTAAAAATCACTACTAAAAAGCAAAATTTGAAAAAAATAATAAAAATAAACGCTTGAAAATACTATGGATTATACTACCAACATACCAAATTTCATCAAAATCGGACCACAGGTGTAGTCTGTAGCTCTATACACATCCACACACACAGACATCTGAAAACCACTTTTTTGCGTTCAGGGGGACCCAAAACAGATATATCCACCCAAAACTCAATCTCAAACAATTTGACAAAAATAATACTTTCTCCATATACTATGTAAGGGGAGAGAAAGTAAATGAAACAAAACTTTATTTTGCTCTACCTTATTGAACTGTTTGTAGTCCCAGCCTGTAATAGAGAAGACTATCTCTACACAGACAGACTGCAGTGGAGAGCCGTCTCTACACAGATTAGCCTCTACTGTGGATAACCACGGCATCTTGGGCCACACCTGGTGTATACCCTGCTTGATAAACATCTCCTGCAACAATCATCACATGGATCACTCAGTGATTTAACTAAGCATCTATATAGTTAATACAATAAGGATTTTCTCTGTTACATCCTTTTTTCACCCATCATACTTAACCGAGTCATACGATTTTGGAGTCATTTCAAAGCTTATGATCCAGCGCACCAGCGAATAGTAACTAAAAAGATAACATCCTTTAAGGCTTTTTGATTTATTTTATCTAGAGTTTGCTTTCAACGATCCAGTGATGGTGACCAATTTTTTTATAACAGTTTAATTTATTTTAGTTGTAATTTAACAGCTGATATTTAGTTGGATGTTTGACCACAGTCCGATTGTAAACAAGAGACAGACAAAAATGTTTGAATAGTTTTTTTTGCGAATTTCCCATATAGGGAATAAGCTATTACCGTAGTACTCATGGTAAGACCTGCACCCGGGACTGATTTAATTTTTCATTTTGAGGTCCCTAGAGGCCAAAACACCATCCGTTCAATTTCATATAATATATATATGTGTCCGTTAGCGCGATAACTCGAGCAAAAATGATCCGATTTTGATGAAATTTGGTACAAACGTGTAAACCTACATTTATTCAAACGAGTTTGCTATCCAGCATAATCGGATCATGGGAACGGGGATTTATGGGGGGTTTTATGGGGTTTTCCCATTTTTGACCCTAAAATTTGCAATTTATTTTTAAACCGTTTTGTAGAGCTTAAAAAAAGAATTAATTTTGTATATTGAAGCGCTGTTGTATGCCTAACGGTCACGGAGAAAATAAAAAAATAGTGTAATTTAAAATTCCCATGTTATTCTTATGGAGAAAATTAAAATGATTGTAGTTTACTGGTTTATGGATATATATTGATAAAATTTATTTATTTCATCCTATACAGTTGACATATGGCCAAAAAACACTTTTTACGTTCCCCGTAGCAGCAAACCTAAGAACTCGTTAAATCTAATGTTATTTAAATAGGGAATAAATATGTATTATTTATGGAAATATTTTAGTAAAAATGTAATCAGACAAGTTGAAATTCGCTTAATCAGCAGGTTTGCTGCGGCTGGGGTATTTTTTTAATGCAACCTGATTGAGGTAGGTAACTCTTCAGTCTTTATGGTGTGGATCTAAATCCTTGGAATTATGTTTTTTTGAACCCTATTAAAATGTGTAATTTGTTCACAAGTCCCCTCATATAATACTATGCCCCACAGGCCACCAAAGGTCCAGTCATTTTAGAGTACTGCTACGGTGTTTCTATAAGCTGTTTTAAATATACCAGCCGATGTAAAAAGCAAAGTGTTTTTCGTTTTTTGATATCTTTATTAGTTCGGGCAGGATCTTCCTTCAAAGTTGGGTTTTCTCCCAGATTAACATGGGGGAATCTAAATATTTAATTGGAAACTTTGTCTCCACTAATTTGAGAGAACGGCTGGGCGTAAAAACTTGATAGAGGTGTCCAAAGAAAGGTATTGGTCTGTAGATGAGTTATAAAAAAAAAAAACGAAGTAAATTCGCTTAGGGCTCTGCCCCAGAAGCCTTTAAAGATCCCTCCACAGATTTGTTTACATCTTGGCCATGTGGATAATACTTTTTAATGAAACAGCTGTTAATTAATTTTAAAATTGTGTTTTAAACAACACACATTTATTGGGAGTTACTGAATAGTCCAAAAGAGGTATTTGCAATGTTATTTTCTGATTTTAAAATTGATTTTCTTCTGTATTACGTCATGTTTTGCAATATCTATATATATAATACGTGAAGCCGTATTTTGTTAACGCAACTCCTCCCTTATTTGTGGACCAATTTCAACGTTTAAGGTGTCAAAAGATTCGTCTCAATATGTAGTTTTGCAATAAGGTTTTAGAACTTTAAAATTTCTATTCTTAAGGGCGTGAGACCCTCTCAAAGGTCGGGTTTTCCCCATAAGAAATACATTGAACAATTTTAAAAACAAAAAACAGCAGTTTATAAAAATAAACGCATTAGCTTTTTGGGAGTAAATATTAATGTTTTAGTATTCAGTAGGTTAAGACCAAGTTAAGCAGTTAATCAGTTTTGTTGGAAGAACGGAAAATGCCTCAAGTTGAAAGACGAAATATTGTAAACGGGAGGAGGAAACAATTAATAATAAGGTATCTTATGTGTATGAGGAGAGTAGAGAAATAGAGGTCTGATCTAACAGATACACATCCATATACACATGCACTTGGTGAGATGAATTATATTTGCCAGTTTTGCTATGCAACTTACTTTGGAAGTGAAAAAATATACGAAGCCCATACGAAGCCGTGTTGTCACGATTGTAAAATAAACTTGCCTAATGTCATATCAAATTAATGTATGCAAGAGATTTTACTTAGGCTATGACACTGGCGGATCGAGATATTTCAAAACATTTATTAGAAACCATAATAATGCCTTGAGTTGATAAGTTCAATTAGTAAGATTATACCAAATCTTGGCGACTTTATGTTTTCATTGTAAACTTTTGTATTACTCGCTCTACTTTAATTGAGGAAAAACACAAATGGATTGTTTACTTCTAGGTTATGTTGCCTGTTCCTCAAAAAAACGTATAAAAAGTTTTTTGACTGAATTTTAGTTGCAATATTAGACATAAGTGAAGGAATTAGTGTTTATATATTCAACGATTGAGTAGTTAAAGTCAAGTTTATTTTTATGATTAAGGAGAGGCAAATAATATACGCTGTTCAAAAAGAGAAAATGAAAATTCCTATCCAAATCTTATAGATACAAAATTTATCCAACCTATTTCGACAAATGAATCCATATTCAAAATTTTGGGACAGGTATTAAGAGAAACCCCACTGAACAACGTGAGGACGTTCTGATGCGGGGCATATACTGTGACTAACACACAACACGTTAAAATACGTTAACAAACTTTTAATGGTGTTGCTGCTTTAGGCTATTCAAAGGCTTTCCAGTTGATAACCCAGAGTTTGTGGGTAAACAATGGAGCACATTAAATGGTTGATATCACTCCACTTTTCAGGATTCTCTACGGAGAAAATTTGTTTGATTAGGGGGATGTCTAGGCAACAGTTTTCTTCAATTCGCAATGTTGGAAAATCTTGGTTGCAACATGTTAGCTCGAATTGAAGCAGATCGTTTAGCATTCATTAGAAGCTATCAGTTAAAACTGAGAGCAGAAATAATGCAGGTGAATCTTGACGACGCAAATAGAGATATTTAAAATTAGTTTCTAACAAGTATTTAAACAACTCCTAAGATGTAGGCCTAACTAGAATTACTCGAATTTAAGCATGGCGTTTTCCTCAGCGTTATGTTTCATACTATGCGGCTCATTGAGCCGCACGGGTTCTCTAGTAGTTAATAATACTATTGAGTATACAGGGTGTTTCCAAATTTTCTGGACAAAAAAAAGTAAAAGAGCATGAGAAAAGGCAGAAGAAAAGCAAATTAATTAGCCAAGTAGTTATGCTCCTTTCACATTATTTAACACTAGCAGAGTACCCGTCCTTCGTACGGGGTTGGAATATAAACATAAAATGCTTATTGCAGTTATACTCAAGCTTTGCGTTTGCAATAAGAGAGGACACAGTTTGATAAAATTTGCTTTTTTAAATTTACAGTATTCTATAGTATTACACATCTACCATAGCCATAATGTTCTACCACTTCACCTAAACAATACAGAAATATAAATGATCCAATATCACAAATTATTCATGAAATGAAAAACATAAACATAACTGTATAAACAATCCTAATTTGACAGTTGTCATTGCGAATCACAGTTTTTTGTTGCTGCTTAGTTCAAACATGTTCAAATTAGCTGTTTTCATAAATGCAAAAAAGTATAGTGCTGCACCCTGTTGGTAAATCTTATAACTTTTAATGCTTTTCCATATCATAGAACCAACTTTTTTAGTTGAAACAGCTGACTAAATTCTGTAATTCCCTTTAAATATGAATACTCATAAGGTTAACATGGGGAATAACAGAGCCACTGGGGCGGAGCCCGAAAGGATTTTTGAGATAAAAATATGCCTATATGTTAATCGGGAATGTAAGCTATCATCATGCCAAATTTCACCCCAATCCGTCCAGTGGTTTATGCGTGATTGAACTTCAAACAAACAAACAAACAAACACACAAACTTTCACATTTATAATATTAGTAAGATTTTACCCTCACCTTATGTAAATAAAAATTCAAAGGACTTATAACAAAAAATTATGACAAACAAAAATTTGTAAATTCCTGACTAAGTGCAATCTACAAAGCATTCACCCATCCCACCAACTTTCATCTGAGCCATTCACCGTTTATTTTAGGTTGTCTCTCCCATCTAGCACAATGCACACCACACCTGACTCAGATAGGATTTGTTCTCTTAATTTATGATTCATTCTTCTGTCCAAAAAAACAACCCATAGACCATCCAGACATTGATAAGACATATCAGTCAGTCAAGCACTTTTACAACAGGTCAACCAAAACCCCAGGCATGTAGTTATACCTCACCAGATACAACGATACAAGTTATACAGTTATTCTTCCCAAATAGCAGCAAATGCTGGTATAGCTTTCAGCCGATTTTTACTGTAAGTGCGATTTTTACTGTAAGTGTAAATAAAAGTTTGGTTGTGTTAGTCTTTCGTCTGATATATTGGACGTTGAAGAAGAAAGTGATATGATGGCGATGGTGCTAAAATGGATCCTAAACCATTACAACTCAAGTTGCAAGTTTTGGCATAATAATTTGTAGAAGATACTATAAAGGTATGATGGGTTTTCAAAAACGGTTGTTAAAACGTAGTTTTATCTTTTTTCTATAGCCTAAGATAAACTGTAATGTTTAATCAAGTCTCAAAGGAAGAGACAGTTTTTGGATTATTGACTTTTTAGGATTTTTTCAAGTAAATGATGTAAAAAAGTCACTAAAGTTCTTCAATCGATTCAAGACTTAAATGTTACGTGGTTAAACCAAAATCCAAACACTATTGCTCAAATTTCTCTTACTGAACCTTAAAAACTTAAAACCCCTTTGGTTTCAGAAACCAACATTTTGGTTTATTCTTCTTATAAAAACCTTTTAAAAAATGTTTCCGCTTTGTGAGTAAACATTCAAATTTGTTTAACAGATTCACTACCAGGTGACACAAGATCACTCTTACAGCTGAGTGTGACAGTTGGTAGGCATCATGTCTACATACTACATACTACATACTACATAACAGTATTGGACAAAGCTATGAATTTTTCATAATTTATATTTTTTTACATACATTTATATGTAATAGACAAGTTATTGTCTACCTTTACCTAATGGGATTAGCCTATACATCAATTTTTTTATTTAGTACTTACCCAAAGCTGGTATCGATATTTGGCCATCTGCTTGAGGAAAGCAGGGAATTGAGACATGTATGCGACGGGCGCGAGCGCAAACATGCCTCGTATCTTGTTGTTGTACTCTGGCCGAGACACACACATGGTGTAGAACATTGTTGTGCCCATGGAGTGGCCGATGTAGAACAGCTGCTTGTGACCCGTCGTTGCTAGGATGTGGTCGATCATTGCAGGGACATCGTAGTACCCCATCTCATGGAAACTAAACACCATAACACACAGTGGATTAGGTTAAGGTAAGTAATCATAGCTAATTTTATTCAGGGAATTTACTAACTTTTTCTCAAACTACTAAGCATACTAGGAAATCAGTATCATTGATACTCTAGGACAAGAAAAAAGCGCCCTCCGCTCTCTTGCTCCTAGGAAAACCCAGCTTTAGTGTGCTAGTGTATTGTGTATGTGTGTCTTAGACACCCTCTAAATCTCAAACCACTAAAATGCTGGGGCTCATAAAGAATTGCAATAAAAATGTGTATGTTCACATCTGCTGTAACTAGTGTTTAGGTTTTCTTGGTAACCTATGTTTGTTCAAAGTATATACTTACGGAACCAAACTATGAAGAGGATTGACTTAAAATAGTTCAAAGACCCAAAATGTAACCTCTAGTGTTAAAAATCAAGTGAGAGTTCAGCAACCAGTGTTGACGTTAACTGACGTCAATTTTTTAGTTAAAAGGGAAACATTTCTTATTACAAACAAATGTTGTATGTACTTTACAGCTTAATAAACTTCAAATAATTTTAAAATTATAAGATTTTAGGTTCTTATACTGAGAGGTTATGATATTCTTTGGTCAAATTATTTAGGATTTCAATTAATTGTTGACTATCTTCAAAGTATCTATTTATTTTTAGTCAAAATCTATGCCACGAGCTTCTAGTTCTAAGCTAGGTTTGTGTTTTAATTAAGTTGTTCCTAAATGTTTGCCGCAATTAGACAACTCGTACATGATTCTGTCGATGTTTTTCAAAATAAATTTTATAATTTAACGAGGAGAAAATTTCACCCAGTTTAAACTATTTCTGCTAAGCCGTGTGACAGTGACAATGGTGTTGTGGTCAGCTGTTGTCAACCTTGCTCTACAATCCAAGGTCATTGTCACAGCTAGACACCTGTTATGTCACTCTCACAGATTTCCCAGCTGTACTTCCTGTCCTATAAACTGTTCTTTCTCCATTTAGTCCTTTCTCTTTCCTTAAACACCTGTATGGTCAAAGTTCAGGGACAGTAATATGTACAGGGTGTGGTGTTTGATTGTACCGAGAGGGATTTTAACGTCCAAGCTTTACAACTAGATATTATTTAGTACTGATACACACCTGTAGTCCCAAAAGTCGTCCATTGTATCGTTCATTGTTACATGAGTCTTGCAGTAGTTGTTTCCCCTGACGTTCCCTAGCCACACATCGTAACCTGCCTTGGCCAGTACAAAAGCTGAAAAGAAAAAAAAACATACTTATCAGTATCAATATTTTACGGTAGGCCTACAATTAAAATACCTAAATGAAAGTTTTATTTTAAAAAAGTGTTAATTTATAAAAAACCTAATCTGGAAAAATACCTACCTTTACGTAAAATTAAAAGAGTAGTAAAATCAAAAAGAGAATCCTTATTCAGTACAATACAAAATTATCTGATAAAAAGATAGGGCATTTGCTAACAATAAAAAATTAGTTATTTTCCAATTTAAAACTGTATTCTTATAGGTGGCTTACTTGAATCGGAAGAAAGTCCATTAAGGCACTATAAGAAATAAAAAATATTACACAACAAAAATTATTACAACATTTCACTGTTGTTATATGTGGTTTAACTTTCATCTGTACTCAGGGACTGTTTCACACTCTAAAAATTTTTGGAAAAGTTGGTGATATTTTCCAATTTTTTCCAAGTGAGTGAAAACAAAACTAGACTTAGACGCCTGTTTGGATGGTTTCTATGTTGTTACTGCAACAGGGATGCAAATAGAAGTCTCTAGGTTCCTAAAAAGAAAGGTTTTAAAAATCGAAATGTAAAAGGTTGGTTATACTGACCGGTTTTAAAATTCTAGATGGTTAAAAAAAATCTACAGTAGTGATTACAAATTAAATAGACAAAACATATTAATTAAATACAAAATGTTTATTCCATTTGTAATCACCCTGTATTATCTGGGCAGATGCGGTTAACCTTAGTAGCAAGTGATCTGGTTTTTGTTTTTGTTAACTATACACAAGTATTTGAGTTGTACAGGGTGAGGCAATGAGAACGCTACAATTTGTTTTACCTGTCACATGTTAATTGTTGCAACAATGAATGATCAGCTGTGCTTAAAACATCAATTATACTATGCCATTTTAGTAAATATTATGCCTGAGGCTATTAACACTAAGATTTTGATGTGGAAACCTATTTATAAAATAGTGGTTCTTGTGCAAAAACCCAGAGATTGTTTGGACCGTATTCCATCCTTGATCAACATGGCGTTGTTCCAGATTGGAAAACAATGTTTAACTAGGTAAATTTATTTAGGATAATCGCTTAAACAAAAAAAAAAATAATCGGTGGGTGCCGCAAAACTCTTTGTACTACACCAGCAAATGTTAAAAGAATATGAGTCCAAGTAACTCAAAGTCCGAAGAGATTTGCCAGATAGCTTTTGTTGTTGAAAGCTTTACGTTGGCTAATTTTTTTGGGAGGGGGGGTTGTTCTAATAAGCTACTTGCCGTTCTAGGTTTTTCAAAGTCACCCCACAGATTTGCTTGAACCGAAGCTAAGGATAGTCCAAAAACTAAAGTGATTCCTGAAGAAGTGCTGGAGGAGTATTTGATGGAGTTTCAAGTGGCTAAAAAGGAATGTCAAGTAGGACAATGAAGTCACTTGTAGGATTTTGTTCTCAAGAAATGGAAAAATGACTTTGTTAAGTTAAAATGGCAAAAGATAAGCTGTGTTTTGGTGTGCTATTTATATTCATAGGGTGAATATTATTGAGTTTGTACTGATTATAAATTGGGGCGCTTTCATTGCCCCACCCTGTATTAAAACCTCTACAGTATAGAAAACAGCAATTTGTTTTTATTCTCTTGAAGGCGCGCTTCATCGAGACCTCTCACATTGTTTCGCTCTCCATGGTCGCGGTATTATCTTCTAGCTAAAAGCCCTTGGTGATTGGGGAGATTTGAACCCATGAACCCAGGACCTAGTATTACTTACGCAAGTCTTTGTCAGAGCCTCTCAGTATCCACATGTCCGAGGCCCCGAGGATGCCGTGTTGTAGTAACACTGGAGGCTTCTTGTTCTTGCTCTTCTTGCTCACTATCCTGTGCAGTGGAAGTATGTAGCCGTCCTCTGTGGTGATTCTGTGCTCTTCAGATCTCCACCCGTACATGTTCAGCAGTGCCATCTAGAACAGTTGTTGACTATGTAACAGGAGTAGCAAATGTAAAGTAACAACATAGCTTACATGAATACTTACAGCATAGAAATGAAAATGATTTTTGAAATAAAAATGATTTATTTAAACAGGCAAAGCTAGGGCCACATGGCCCTCTCTTACACTTAACCTGTCAGTAGTGAATATTGTATCGGAAAAAGAATAAAGCTAAGCGCTCACTGGGTCGTTACGGTCGTCACAGCCGTCTCGGCACTTTTTAGAGGGGGTGTGCACACTGCATCGGGCGTTCCGCACTGTCCTCAATCCACCTTTCACCAAAACAGAAGTAAGTTTGGGAGAGGATCAAAAGATGGATGTGGAGTTAGAAATTGTGGTAGTGAGTGCATTTTTTATAGAAGAAGTAAATTTGTATTTGTGTTGTATACAAATCTTTACCAAAAGGAAATAATTAAAATGTGAAATCCTGCAAACTGGAAAAAAGTACAAGAAATCAACTTAGGCATACACTAATTTGGCTATTTCTACTAGTGAATTGATTTCCTTAGGAGAGAGTGAAACATTTCTATTTCAATATATAATTTTCTGTTTATGTTTCGGTTTTGTTTAGGTAATCCTGTACCTAAACGAAAAGTTTTTCTTAAATTCACGCCAGTGTGTTCAGTTTAGAAAAACCAAATGTTTCACCAGTTAGGAAAATATAATACGTTTATACTACTTTTTTATCGCAATGCTGAATGTAAGTTTTACAAAACGGCTAAATTTTACATCTAGCAAAAATAAAAACTTTTCTTCCAAAATTAACCATAAATATCTCAGAACAGCTTCTTATTTTTAACCATTTTTTATTAAGTATGTAGTGTTCTTTTTACTCTCAACAAAAAGGTACAAACTTTAGTAGAACCCATAATGCTGTAAAATTGTGGTCCAAAAAGTATAGGATTTGTTATCTTCCTCATTAAATGTTATAGCTATTCCCACGCTTACCCATGATAAGCGAGTTCTTGACAAGCTAATGAGAGAAAAAAACATGTCAGATTGCTGATACCGTTTATTTTTGGCACTATTTTCCACAAAATGGAAAAATGTAGACTATCCTAACTTCAAGCTAAAAGAGAGTTTCGTTAATGTTCAAGCAAATTATTATGTAACAATCCAACAAATCTTCTGATTACCTTACATCAATTACAGGAAGTACATTAGAACCATTAAGTAAGTACTAGCTTCTTAACGATCGAGACTTTAAGGAGATGCAAGTCAGCAGCCGGAAGCTGGATACAGGAAGATAGGAAGACGGAATGAGAAAGAAGAAGTGTCGGCCTGAAGGTCACGTGGTTAACTGATAACAGTAGTCAAGGCCAGCTGATGACAACAATGATCAGCTGATTGAGGCCGTTATCCTCCGCTCGGCGCTCGTCCGATAGGATTAGCATTCCTGCTACCTAAAACGGATTCCACCTTGACCTTTTGTGTATATTTTAGGAAACATTTGCATTTACAAACATTAAAATCTTCAGTTTTATTTTCGAACTGAATCAAATTAACGACATTTAATGCAAAGTTGCAACTTATACATCCTTTGGAACACGGTCAGGGCAATGTCCCAAAACAAATTACGTCACCTAGTAAAATATAAACTTATTTTAGGTGGTATTTTGAAATTCCGATGTTTAGTTCTTTTACATAGGTATCTTTTTAGCGAATTTCCCTATAGGGAAGTAGCTATTACCGTAGGTGGCATGGTAAGACCTAGGTGCGGGACCGATTTACTTTTTCATTTTGATGTCCCCAGAGGCCAAAAACACCATTCGTTCAAATTTTTATATATGTATATATATATATATAGGTATATATATATATATAGATTTATATATATATATATGTGTCCGTGAACACGATAACTTGAGTAATTTTTATCCGATTTTGATGAAATTTGGTTTGAAGGTGTAAGGCGGGATAAACTTGAATGAGTTCGCGAACCAGCATGATCGGACCATGGGAACGGGGTTTTACGGGGGGTTTTATGGGGTAAAAATGGGTTTTTCTAACTTTTGACCCTACAAACGAAAAATTTCCCAATTTCTCTTCAGACCTTCTTAAAGAGCTTAAAAAAACAAATAATTTAGTATAACAAAGTGTTTTTGTACTATTATTAGTTACGGAGAAAATTCAAATAATTGTTATTTTAAAATTCCCATGTTATTCTTATGGGGAATATTGTAAAATGTTGTAGTCTGCTTGTTTATGGATATATTTTGATCAAACTTGGTACATTTATTTATTTTATACTAAGTTATTAATATTTCTCTAAAAAACACACTTTTTTACCCTCCCTGTAGCAGCAAGCCTATGTACTCATAAAAATTAATGTTTATTAAATACATTTAATTGAAAATCAATTCAGGCAACTGGAAATTCGCTTAGTCGGCAGGTTTGCTGCGGCGGGGGTATTAATTAATTACGATAACAATCTTACAGATAATATTATCAGCTTATCTTATCGTTTAATATTGACATTCAAATATCTTTTAGAAAACTGTATTAATTTGGTATATATTTGTAAAATTTTAATAGACTACATTTTGGGATATGTCCCTCACTATGCTATGTCATTGACTATGACTATAAGTAAACATTTAATCATATACAATCTGAATCGTGTTTTGACATGTATTGTAATGTCCGGTAATTTTTTAATATGCTGATGTTGACTAGTTTCCTCTTTAGGGTAAATTTCTTGAGTAAAATATACACCCGAACATGTTTTGTAATCGCCAAATCATGTAGCATCGCTGTACAGATTTTCGATTAAGTATTCCCCAGACACTATTTTATAAAAAAATACCCCCTCCGCAGCAAACCTGCAGACTAAGCGAATTTCCATTTGCCTGATTGGATTTACACTAAAATGTCTCCTTAAAAATATCACATTTATTCCCTATTTAAATAGAATCAGTTTAACACATACTTAGGTTTGCTGCAACAGGGAGGGTAAGTGTTTTTTTTATGTAAAATGTTAATAGTTAGTAAGAAATTAAAACATTTTCCAAATTTGGGCAAAATATGTTAATAAACAAGCAAACTACAACAGTTTACTTATTCTCCATAAGAATAACATGGGAATTTTAAATTAAAAATTTTTTGGAATTTTCTCCGTAACCATTAGGCGCATTATAACGCTTCAATATACTAAATTATTTGTTTTTTTAAGCTCTACAAAATAGTTTGGAAAGAAATTGCAAAATGTTATGTTTTTTGGGTCAAAATGGGAAAAACCCATTTTTACCCCATAAACCCCCGTTCCCATGGTCCGATCATGCTGGTTCGCGAACTCGTTCGAATAAACGTAGGTTTACACGTTTGTACCAAATTTCATCAAAATCGGATCATTTTTTCTCGAGTTATCGCGCTAACGGACATATATATATTAACTTGAACGGATGGTGTTTTTGGCCTCTAGGGACCTCAAAACGAAAAAAAATCGGTCCCGGGTCCAGGTCTTACCATGAGTACTACGGTAATAGCTTATTCCCTATATGGGAAATTCGCTAAAAACAGGCCTACAAAAAAAATAATAAAAACAACTCTGACAGATACATTCTCAGAAGCTATTCTCAAGACTTTTCACGTGGTTCAGTATATGGAATGTTTATGAGTGATGGTGCTTATTTTGAGTGTTTTGGGAAAATATCGTAATTTACGGAAATGGCTCCGAGGTATCATTTGTCAATGAGATCGTGTTTTAGTCAATTAGGTAAAGCTTGCAGCCTTTACAAGCCAAGTCATGATTTTCCTTATCCTGGGGTTGTTTTCTCCCAAGCATGATGAGACCCTACGTCTGGACAAAATAATATCTAGGTCAATGTTTTTATAACCCTCACACAACTAGGCTATGGTTTCTGGGTTTATAGATGGGGTTTTTATAATTCTTAGCTAAGATTTTGTTGCTTACGGAGGTTTAAGTATTTTGGCAAATTTGAATATTTAGCCATTAAAACCACCCGATTGTATGAATACAGGATAATTGCGGACACGGACAATTGGGGACACGTCTTAAAAGCGGACAATTGCGGATACTAGGGATTAATGCTACCTAACAAGGGTTTGACAGGTATCTACAAATATTTCACTTCCGGACAACTGCGGACACATGTTCTGGAAAGAGTCTGATTTCCACCTAAAGAACAGATTCATACATATGATTTTAAGACTGATTTATATCACACTTTACACACTAACCTAACCTAACCTAGCCTAACCTAACATATATCGTGTATGTATCTGTTCCTTAGGTGGAAATCAGACTCTTTCCAGAACATGTGTCCACAGTTGTCCGGCAGTGAAATATTTGTAGATACCTGTCAAACCCTTTGTTAGGTAGCATTAATCTCTAGTATCCGCAATTGTCCGCTTTTAAGACGTGTCCCCAATTGTCCGTGTCCGCAACTGTCCGGACACCGATTGTTTTATTTTCAAGCAAATCCATAAGTTTTGTAAATTTTTGTTTTATTGACTACTTGTAACATACAGTGTGAGTTTTAAATGAGTTCCCCCCCTACTTTTTTCTTCATTTCTTAAGATATCAACTTCGGACCACATCAGATCATTGTAAGGTAGTAAGTACTTCATTTTTAGTGGGTATACATTTTTGGCCGCCATCTTGGATCCGCCATATTGGATACAAAGTTTTTTTTCAAATGTAAAGGTAGGGTTGTGACCCATTATTTTAAACTAAAATTTTACGCTGATTACAATGCCGCAACTAGTTTTTAAAAATCTTGATCCGTTCTAAAGTTATGAGGACTTTTTAACACTTTATTTTTAGCCCATTTTAACATTGTGCATCTACAAACTAAGACCATAATCTCAAAATAGTGCTAGATAACGATAATTATACACCACCATTCATTGTTGACCTATTTTCACTTGGTTATGACAGATGTAATGTTTTCGGCCGCCATCTTGGATCCGCCATTTTGAAATGTGATCAATTAATTTAAATATTAAGGTGGTGTTGTGACCTATCATTTTGAGCTACTTTTTCATACTGAACTCAATGCCGCAATCTGTTTTTTATTTGCATCTTTGGTTTTTGAAATATTGAAATTTTAAATGAGAGAATATTAATATTTCATCAAGAAAGCTTGATAACCAAAAACGGATTGCAGCATTGAGTTCAGCATAAAAAAGTAGCTCGAAATGATGGGTAACAACACCACCTTCATATTTAAATTAATTGATCACATTTCAAAATGGCTGATCTAAGATGGCGGCCGAAAAAGTTACAACTGTCATAACCAAGTGAAAATAGGTCAACAATGAATGATGGCGTATACTTATCGTTATCTAGCACTATTTTGAGATTATGGTCTTAGTTTGTAAATGCACAATGTTAAAATGGGCTAAAAATAAAGTGTTAAAAAGTCCTCATAACTTTAGAACGGATCAAGATTTTTTAAAACTAGTTGCGGCATTGTAATCAGCGTAAAATTTTAGTTTAAAATAATGGGTCACAACCCTACCTTTACATTTGAAAAAAAAAACTTTGTATCCAATATGGCGGATCCAAGATGGCGGCCAAAAATGTATACCCAGTAAAAATGAAGTACTTACTACCTTACAATGATCTGATGTGGTCCGAAGTTGATATCTTAAGAAATGAAGAAAAAAGTAGGGGGGGAACTCATTTAAAACTCACCCTGTATATTAAAAATAACAATACTTCCCTTATAGCAGCAAACATCAGAAGACTTTTCTTCCCTGTGTTCATTAAATGCTAGTAGTATTTTTTAAACATGTTTCAATAGCTTACTGACTAGTATGAAAGTACACATATACAACATATATAGGTACATATAATATATATATATATATATATGGACTAATTTGAATTTTCCCTTTCACTTATACTTCTTGTATAACGCATTTGCAACATTTCTAGATGTTTGTCGCACAATAACCAATTACAATTTTTGTTATTTAACCCATTACATCAACACTATTATTTATGTGTTTATTTTTCTAATAGCACAATTCAAGCGATTGTAGTTGTAGAAAGGAACAAGGGAATGTGGCTGGACCAGTGGTCAGTGAACGTTATGGGAAATGGAAAGGCATAAACATCGTTAGCCAACTTTCCCACTTAAATTTAGACGAATTGCAGAGCAAACAAAATCCCTACTAAGATATGAGATGATTTGCGTGTCAAATAACAAGACAGTAAGTGTTTTACATGGTGGGCCGTGAGCGTCAAGTCCTGAGCTAGGTTGGTAACGAAAATTACAGAACATACGTCGCTTATGAGAACCTAAGAAATTATAATTAGATTTAATAGGTACGCTTCTTAGTGGTTTAAGATGTAAATGAATCAGTTAATCCCATAAAATTGTTTTTTCAGGATGTTTAACATAATGTAATTTATTACCAAACAAATTAAAACTATAAATGAGTTATTTGTTAACTAAAGGCTAGACGATTCCATTAAACCTAAATCAGAATGGAATGCCCTTTAGGCTCTATATAGGCTGCGCGACTAAGATGTGTCATAAATCTAGGACTCAGTAGACATACGTAGTCGACCTTAAATTAATATGTTGACTCCAATAAATCAACAAGAATTTCTCAAACTTTAAAAATAGCCATCTTTCCTGTTAAAAATATTATTAGACTTAAGGTTACTTAGCAGAACAAATTGTCCAGGTTTTGTGTTTTTCAAAGCCAACAAACTCTTTTAAACACAAATTGTTGTAAGCAATATAAGGCAAATTATGGTATTTTTAAATTTTTGATTGATTCATAAACATTAGCATATTTGAAGTACATATTAGCATGAACACTAAGGTCCTACGAACCAATGAAATTCGTTAATCAATGCCACAAATTATAAAGTTAAGCACAAAACTCGTTTACCGGTTTAGCCCCAAATTGAATTACACAACGCTAGTTAAAGCACGATATCAATTACGTTTGATTTTTCAAAAAGTACACTTTTGTTGTTATAAAAAGCTATTAAGATTTTTATAAAAACTATCAATCCCACTACTACTATCAATGTCAACTATCTACGTCTCTTTTCTATGTCCCATAACCTTGTATTTTTTTTATATCTCACCGGTGGCCTTGTTACAGGAGGAATCACAATAGGAAGTACTTAAACACTTGTAGGGAAAACTGAAAAAACCCATGTGTTGTGGATGTGTCGGGAATCGAACCCTTCCCTCCTGTACCGAAGGCCGAGACGCTAGACTAGCAACATACCCTTTGATTTGACAATATATCAACTGCACCTTACTATTAATTTACTCATAGTGCAGTTTTTTTATTATTTTAGCATCTATTACTTATGAAGGTTTTTGTTCAAGAGATTTTCGAATCGAAGTATGACATATTTTGTTTGGGCGGGCATTAATTACGCCCACTGACCTGAGTCAGGAAGTCGGGTATTCCTGAATTGCGCCAACTACTCCAGGGAGCCACCCAATACTTTCATTAACTGGACCAAGTGTCGGCCCTCTTTGACTGTAGGTTGGGTTTGGTTAGGATAGGTTAAGTTAGGTTAGATTAGGTTAGCCTAGGATAGGTTATGTTAGGATAGGTTAGGATGACATGTAAACAAGGACATTCGTTCTGCCGGTTCACCCCTACCTGGCCTGGACTTGGCGCAACTAAGGAACATTTTTTGGGGCCCTTTGACGACTTAGCGCAATTAAGGAACTCTTGGGTGCAATTAATGCACGACCATTTGTTTACCTTAACATGGAACTGCATAACCTTTTGATAGGGATCTCCAATGTCCTTAGTAACAATTAACATCAGCAAATGAAAGGATGATCTTCGCTTCCTCCTTTATCCTTGACTACATGTAGATACCGAGTTGTCTTGCCATAGATGTTGAACTGAAGATGGTGTTGTCATTGCTTCAGAATCGGCAACACTCATAGCATACCTCGCTGAACATGGCGTTTTCAAGGCTCATGTGCTCGTCTTTTAGAATGCAAGTAAACAACGTATAATATAATAGCAACATTTTGAATTAGTAGTGATGATATTGCATTGAAAAAGACCCAAATTGGAAGTAGGAGAGTTTTTATGTTGTGATTTTTCACAATTAAAAGTTTATCCTCCCTAAACTAAACAAGAAGGGCACTTGTTGGTGCTCATTGACGAATGGACATCTCCGGCTTCTGAAAAGTCCCTCTTGCTAATTTCAGTAGTTTTGTTGTCCGTGTGTAAGCAATTTACGCAAAGAATTGTAGGCTACCGGTACTGCGTTTAGCATTATAACATGCCTAGGACTTAGGTTCATTTATACCATCATAGCTAATATAGGGACCTTAAAGAAATGATCCTAGAATCCCTTTTGGTCCATTTGAATGCTGATGTTACTTTGTTTTTATAGTTAAAGAATTTCCAGTTTACAAATTTTCATTTATGGCAATAAATGTCAAATAGAAAACGAAATGCTCTTTACTGTGAAAAAAGACTAAATTGATAGCGTTTAATAACTCCAGTACTTAATTGGTCGATGCAGTACTTTTTCTCCATTACAGTAATAAGGTATGTTATTTCATATACCAATCATCATTTGTTTTATTGTAAGACATAGAAATGCCATCTTTATTGCGTCGCTGCTTGTATTGTAAAAGGGTGATAATTGGGCTGTAAACTTATTATTGAGGCATTGCATGGTCAATTCATTTCGTAATTTTCTAGGGGTTTCCTCAATTCGCCATAAAACATAGCATAAGTATAATAATAAAGTGTTAATCAATACCATTATGTAAAGCAAAAGTTTATTTTTGTCTAGATAACAATTTGTTAAATAACACAAGCCTGGATTGCGATGGAATTTCAAACACTTCATTGTTAGTAGATACGTACTTAATTTTTTTTTTAATTCAATTTTATAGCTATGCTCTACGGACCATGAAATGTTTCAAGTAATTTTGTAAAATTATTCTATGCCAGCTAGCAAAATAAACAAAACCTTACGCATACATACTAAAATTGGTTTTATATAATGTTCATAGTAAATATTTTTATAATTTCATCGACTGTGGATATTGAACAATGTTTACCTTATTCACAAGAGAATTTATTAATCAAAATCAATTTAAAAGAGGTAAAGAGACATTCCTAAATTATTAGTTAATGAATCTCTTGTCATTGTTGATTATTGTACTATAGAAATGTTTTTTTTATGAATGTTGTAGTAAGAATATAGATGATATTCTCAACAAAATTGCATTTTAACGTAAGCCTAATGTATTTAATTTTGAATTATCCAATATCGAGGAAAGTTTGTGCCCTGCGCCCTAAAAAGTTTGTTAAGCGACATAACCTTTTTTCATTACAAATCGTAGCCGGGATAACTAGGTCCTAATAACTTTATTTCCACAACTATTTCACTATTGCCTGTATCACCGCTTGATGAGTCAGCAAATTCTAACACTCCACAGTTAGTCTGTCAACTATGAAGATAAGAGTTGATTCACAACTAGCGCTAGACATCACCTGTCTACGATGTGTCGTCATTGGGTTATAATGACTCTTGATGGTGGGGTGTCCTCCTGATTGCGAACAGTCCTGATTGCGAACAGTCCAGACTGCGAACATGTTTGGTTCTACGAGGTGGAGGGGGTCGTCCGTGGGGTGGGGAGGATTCCTGATTGCGAACACATTTTGAGTGGTCGGGGTTTTCAACCCTTTCATAGAAACCCTTAACAGAATGATTTAGCCTAAATCACAACTTAAGACTGGTAATATACATAATGGAGAGGATGAATGTTCTTGAAGACATATCTTTATGAGACGTAGTATAATTTTACGTAAAGCCGCTTGTATATTAACAGACAGATTCTTCCAGACTCACAAATTCGTTCTGATAATAGGTATTTAACGTGGCTGTTTATTTAAAATTAATTATAATGTGTTTGACTTGAACAAGCAACAACAATAACTAAACAATCTCAGAGTAAAAGAAATAAAACAATATTTCATATGAACTGGGGTACCTGATGCTCGAAATCAAGCAACTGTCAAGTACCGGTATTATACAGAAGTTATTTTAAAACTACAGTAATAACAGTCATAATTTTCGATCAGTTTAAAGACCCAACTAAATGCTTATGATTGTAACTAATTGAAATACTCACGCTGTTTAATAGCGCTTTGTAATAATAAACACTTAGTTTATTTTAGCATTTTTTGGACCCGGCCTTATTTTTTAGTGTTTTCTACAAATGTTTTCCGACGTAAAGCTTTTTACCAGTAATTCATCTCCCCAAGTGATTGTGTACCTGGATCCCTTACTGTGAGACCAGGCCTCTCCTCTACTCTTCTCATACGTATAAGATTTCTATCAATTGTCTCCTCCACCTGTTTTCAATATTTCTCCTTTAAACTTAAGAAATTGTCTGTTCTTCCAACAAAACTGATTGAGTTTAGATTTGTCTATAACCTATTTACTCCCAAAAAGCTGGTGAGTTTCTTTTTATATACAGTTGTTTTTGTTTTTAAATTTGTTTTCAATGTAATTCTTATGGGGAAAATGCGACCCTTGAGAGCGTTTCATGCCCTTAAGGGTAAGGGTTTTTAAATTCTAAACCCTTTATGCAAAACTACAAATTGAGACGAATTATTTGACACCTCAAACGTTAAAATCGGCCCAGAAATAACGGAGGAGTTTTGTTCACAAAGAACAGCCCTGACGTATTAATATAAGAGATACTGACTATAGTTTAACATAATTAGCCGAAATAACATGCATTTGCCAATATCACATTCCAAACTCAATCATTACCTAAAAAAAACATCGTCAACGAGCAATTTAAATATCAACTAAAACAAATACAGTACTTACATACATCTTACATCCTAAATAACATGTAGCCTATATGCATTACACATTACAACATCAATCATTCAATCACATTCCAACTCAATTATTACCAAAAAAAACATCAAAAACAAGCAATTAAAACTCCGGTTCAACAACAGCGATTAAACCATCTTAACAGATTCCAAAATATTTGTTCGCAGTCTGGACGACTCATGTTCCGGTAGTCCACAGCATTTTTGAGGTGTTCGCAGTCTGGACGATTTTACCCTTGTTCGCAATCTGGACTGTTCGCAATCGGGACACAACCGATGGTGGACCCTCTATTCATCCCATCTATAGCGATATGACTAAATATACAGCTGTTCTTATTTAGAAACATTTTCATAGCCCAATTTAGACCGTATGATTCTACACTAACCCTGGGCTGGGCCATTCAGAAAATTCAGCTTATAAATACTGTATACACACAAGGCGCGGTGATATTTTATTAAAGTGACTCTATGTAATAGCTATTTACATTACAAGTGTAGTAAGAGCGTTTTTACATCACGCAGGTGAATGTTGTGCAACGAGCGGAAGCGAGTTGCATAATTCACCTAAGAGATGTAAACACGCTCTTGCGTAACGTGTAACGTACAAGATTTTACCTGACCCGACAATATACACGGGTTTACGTGCAATATTTTTCATTATCCATTTCACTCATCGTCTAACAGTAACGTTCTTTTACAAACAAAAGCTAGGTTAGGAAAATACTAAAGCATAACAATAACATTCAAGCGCACAGCTGATTTCTAGCGTTGAACGTCGATGCCTCCATAGAGGTATATTTTTTTAAGTTAAGCACTCAATGTTATTTAAATGGGTTTCATTACATCACCGAGTGAGTTTTTTTTCAACTTTACATCACTCGAGAAGCAAGGAAGTTGTATACATCACGCTTGGGATAGGGAAGTTTAACATGGCGGGTTAGGTAAATAAATTAAATTCATGCTCAACGATAATTCAGTACCGGATTTATTTGGTTAATTTTGTATTTTGAATATTATTACTATTACTAATTGAATAGATCTAATTACAACTCGTAATATAAATAATGTCAGTGACAGTCCTTAAACATTTGTATGGTTAAAATTAATGTTTGCGAAATAATTTTGTTTTGCGTCCTTTAATGTTACTTTTATGAATGGTAAAACAGTAGTTTGGATATAATTTTTAACAATATTTTATTACTGTTGTCCGAAATTTGACTAAGACACGATAATTGTCTATTACTATAAGAATCATTTACAAAGACCACATTTCTTCTGGGCCAAAATGTGTTTTAACGCATATTAAAAGTTAGTATTAATAATTTCTTACCAGCTCTATGAAGTGTTAACCACCATGAATTAGTTATTGGTCACAAACCAATTATTTTTTTGTTTTGCTACTGTAGTTTAATTAACTTCTTTAATTGGTAAAGGATATCTTCAACTAAACTATTATTGGATTTTGCAGTTTCCTCAGTGAAAGGTTATTTACACCGTTAATCGTATTAAGTTTAGCTCTTGGATAGCGGATGAACCCTAAGACGAACTCACATAGATAGCTAAACGACAGTTAGATAGTAAATTATACTGCAGATATGTACGTGCGGCTCCCCACACCATGATAGCAATGGCAGTGATAGAAAATGGTAAACAAACTTTGCTGTGTTTACAGTCCTACCTCGATAACTGGACATTAGTAAATATTTGATTAACTAAAACCTGTCTGGCATCTATATAATTAATACGCTACACGAAAGTTTGTCGGTTGAACTCCTCCGCCATTTCCTAACCGATTTTATCCATTGACGTCTCATTGGAAAGAGCGTGTCGCGTAGATTTGCAAACTGACCTTACATTTTTGAAAAAGTCCCTTGGGCTCTGCCCCAGTGGCTTTGAAACTTCCCATGTTATCCTTATGAAGAACATAATTGTTTACATTTTGATCAGCTGTATAATTTTATTGCTGTTATTTACTTTTCAATTCAATGAAACACGTTGAGGGAATGGGCACACGGAAGGGACTAAGGCTAAAGGTGTAGTGACGTCATATCTCTAGTGGCTAATGTCTTCTCTTGAGGCGACACGAGTACCGTAACGAAACGATGTGATTTCAGCGGCGTTCGTGGCATAGTTGGTAGCGTTACGGACTTCTGTTCAGGAGGTCCCGGGTTCGAATCCTGCTGGCAGCACTAACTTTTTGTCAACAAATTTTTCATATCAGCAAGTTTGGTTGGTTAGGTTAGGTTATGACAGTTTAATTTTATAATACTAAATTTTAAAATTAATTTTATAATTAATTAAACATTATAAGTAATTATTAATTAGATTTTTATCTTATATAGTTTTTATATTATCAGCAAGTCTGGTTGGTTAGGTTATGTTATGACAGTTTAATTTTAAAAATTAAAAATTTATTTTATGATTTGAAACAATACTTTATAATTAAAAAGTTAATTTTATAACTAAAAATTAAAAAAAAAAAAAAATTATTTCAACTTATCAGTTCTAGCGGTGAACGCTGACACTACAAGATATGTTAGCCTTAGTCCCTCCCGTGTGTCCCACCGCACATTGAGTACATTTATTTACTATTTGAGTTTGTGTAAACATAACCCCCAAGACGGATCGTGGTCGTATCTTAATTTTGTGTATTTATCGTTGTTTTGTGTCGCTATGATGGATTGTGTTAGCATGATTGTAACTTAAGTTTGTGCATTTATCGTTGTTTTGTGTAGCTATAATTTGTTTATTATTTGTTGTTTATTTCTTTTAAATGTCTCCGACGCAACGACAACGAAACAAAGACAAGGGGCGCAAACGTGATAACGACCGCAGCTATACAGAACAGTGGCGCGTAATAGGCTTAACTCATCACAGTCTGAACCTGGACAACTTCAACTATTTGGTTACAAATGCGCCCTAACACTACCCCAAAACGACTTTTCGTTCTCAATTGGCCCTCTATTAATGACCTGTGTTGCCTGTACAGCGAGGCATTTTGAGAAGGAGAGAACTGTCCGGAATGCTTTAGGTTTATCAATAACGAAGATAAACGGGGTCTGAGTTACACAACGGTAATATTTGAGTCGACTCTCTTAAACTCATTGTAAATATGACTGTTATTCAATCTGAAATAACTCCTGTAATACTTTGTAATTGCTCGAATTCGAGCAACATGTACACTAGTAATTAATGAATACCTCCCAATGCGCACGAAATTGATACTCGTATCAGTTACTACTGACTAAAATACATAGGCTAATCAATTGCTAATAGCAGTCACTGATATGAGTGTCAATTCCGTGCATCTTCAGAAACGTCTTGGACATCAGGCCCACAATTGATCAGCCCACAATTGACGAAATAAAAGTGTAGATGACAGCATAGATATACTGGAATGTATGGTGTGATGTTTGCGATCGAGTCATTGTTTAACCTAACTTATGAGTCTATAATACAAGATTTATCCAGTCTTTTCTGGTCTATTTTATTAGGCTTCCGTAAAACGTTACTAATTTAAGCTATGAGGGATTGAATAGCAAAAACCGCGGGTGAATACGTTTTCCGAATTAAAATTTCAGTATCCGTTGTTGGTGTGAGTAAGAAACCAATCACTTGATCTGTACCGCTTTTGGTTTGCTTTTCGATAGTTTAAATTGAAAATCCTTTTTATTTTTTCACCATAATACCTCATGGATTTTGTATGTGTTGATAATATGCATTGGGATTTCCTGAGCAGCGTGACTAAATCCATGGTTTTGCAAAGCATCGCAAATCGGAGATAATAAGCAATTAATGTGGTTATAGTTAATGCCGATTACAGTAATACATTTTACCTTTCAGTAACTTAAATGGTGTAATGGTTAATTTCCAAGAATCCATAACTGTAGAATGAATTATATGGTATCTCACATATATATCCTGATCACTTGTTACATATACGTAGTTTAAGAACTATCAAGAACTTCTTTTTTTCAGTTTTGTGATGTGTCTGATGATGCCAGCATAGCTGGCAAAAGGCATCATAAAATTAAAAATTCAAAAATATTGGTGAAGTTTTTACCTATTTCAAATGTATATCAAGAACTTATTAGTATAAAAGAATATGACCATGATTATGTCCTTCAAGTAAACATTTTGACCCGAAACTCGTCAAAGGTCGGACAAATGCGTGGCCAATCAAAGATGAATGGAGCCGATCATACAATGAACGTCCATAAGGAAAACTTGGAATGGTCTATAAAAACCTTTAATCATACGCTTGGTTGTTGATCATTATCATTGTTTATGCGTAAACCCGGCGAAGGTCGATGGACCCAAACTTTGCTGATATGCATAACAACAACGATAATTAATAAAAAATAAATCTTGCCAAATTATCCCTAAAGGAAGTTACATCGTTACCGTCTCCATAATTACAAGACTGCTTTGGGACAGGTTGCTTGATGATTTGTCTTGCTTTGGGACAGGTTGCTTGCTAATTTGTCTTGCTTTGGGACAGGTTGCTTGCTAATTTGTTTTGCTTTGGGACAGGTTGCTTGCTGATTTGTTTTGCTTTGGGGCAGGTTGCTTGCTGATTTGTTTTGCTTTGGGTCAGGTTGCTTGCTGATTTGTTTTGCTTTGGGTCAGGTTGCTTGCTGATTTGTTTTGCTTTGGGTCAGGTTGCTTGCTGATTTGTTTTGCTTTGGGGCAGGTTGCAAGCTGATTTGTTTTGCTTTGGGGCAGGTTGCTTGCTGATTTGTTTTGCTTTGGGACAGGTTGCTTGCTAATTTGTCTTGCTTTGGGGCAGTTGTCTTGTTAGTTTGCCTTGCTTTAGGACAGGTTGCTTGCTAATTTGTCTTGCTTTGGGACAGGTTGCTTGCTAATTTGTCTTGCTTTGGGACAGGTTGCTTGCTAATTCATCTTGCTTTGTGGTAGTTCGCCATGTTAATTTGTCTTCCATTGACAGTATGCTTGACAGTTTCCATTGACAGTATTGCCAGTATGGATTTGGGACTTTGGTCTACAAAAGAAAACTGATCTGTTGTATCTGTCGACTGACTGCTGTAGGTTTAACAGCTGATGCTGACGTCACGGACGAGGAAATACTTGACGGGTTAAGGGCTAAGCTCGTCCACAACTATGCGACTACTCCTCTAATTAATATGTGATTTCAATTAACGCTAACTCTGTGATTTCCTCGTAATTGACTAGCAGGTCGTTGGTTCGATCCTAAGAATGTCAGTAGCTAAAGTTTTGATAGTTCAAAACTGTACCTATCTGTAACTACATACACAAGTTAAAATTTTTGAAATGTTTAACTTTAATAAATAGTCTTGACTAATAACCCAATTGTCAGTAACAAGACTACTCCAATAATCTTCGCATTAATACGTACCCTGATAAAATAATGTCGTGTAGCCTGGATCTAAAAAAATTGTACAAATATTTTCGCACAAACATCATTCTTTATACTGTGACTGTTAGACTTATACGTAGTTGTTGTAATCGTTGGCGACATTACTGCCTTGCGTGCTTGACTGTTTTTCTCACAATCAATCGTATTCATACCCCAACTCATGCAATCTTCAAAACGTATAAAACCTACAATTACCACTTAACCTGTCATATCCGACCTTGTAAGCCTATTGCTGTTGCGTAAAACGAGTAGACTGCACTGTGTAGTTAGTAGTTATGGAGGTATGCTAAATGGATTTCAATAACGGAATTATACTGTTTGATAGCTAATCGTTCAGGGTTTGGCTGTTTATTTTATTCTTCTTTACAATTGTGTGTCTTTAGTCAAATGTATTGTTAGGATTTTATTACATTTTAGCCTCCATTATCAATTTATAATTCCATAGTGTCTTATGACGGGTCTTCAATAAAACACGTCTTGCTGCTACAAAGTCCAGTTTATTAAGGAAGCGTCTAGGCTAGTTAACAAATGGGGTGGGGGACATGCAAGTCGCGCCCTTATCATGTTTGACCTCTGGTCTATGGAACTTAATTAGCCAGAACGAATTAACATATGTATTACAAATTATAATAATAGTAAATAGGCTAATAATATGACACAAAGAGTAAAGGAATTTTATCTTCTATTTGTGCCCATAAACTTATTAAACATCTTATTTAAGGAGGAATTTCTACCTGGGGAAACATTTGATTGTTAAATATTTTATGAATATTTCTGAGTCTGCATAAGCTATTAACTTTATCTATATGAAAATAACGTAATAAACCTTTATGAAAAACTAAGATAACATAAAAATAAGCTTAATTTAAAAAGTTTGAAATTGCGTAGCAAAAAAGGAGCAAATAAACTATAGGCCTACTAGAGGTCGTCCAGTGGTCGAAAACTCGATTAAAAAAAATAATTTTATGTAATATACAGACCTCTATTTTCACCCAAGCTGTAAATAAAACATGTGATTGGAATTTCATCCATTTTTGTTTTGATTTTCTGTTATCATTGTTATTTCACCACCTGCATGGTAACCCATAAAGCCCGTTAATTATTTCAAACTTTAATTCATTTCGTTTGCTTATTTTTGAGCCTATGTTAAATTATAAAGTAATTCTGCACATCTACATGAAAATATCTTTCTAACAGTGCATTCTAATCATTCTAACCTATGCATAGAGTTTTCCTGCAATGCTCAGGAGCTGGGAAAAAGGTTTAAAAGAAACATGCTTGCCTATTAACATATTTGATAAATAAATTTGTAATCTCCATATTAACAGTAACATTGTTATTTTAATTACATATATTTGCCAATTAATTTTGCAGGCTTATAAACAGGACGGCACAAATCACCACGGTATTTCGTGATGTTTTGATAACTCTTTTGATAAGAGTTAAACGAACTAAGGCCAAGCTCACAGCTTCGTTTACATTAACCAATACACCATTCCTATTGATTGACGAGATGCATAATTTAAAATGTTAATCCTAGACTTAAATCTCTATTTCTATTCTGTGTTCCTCACGAACTGCACTAGTTAGACGGTCCAAGGATTTTTTCCGTTTCGAGCCAAACTAGTTCCGACGCATACTTTATCCATAGATTTAGACTTGAGAGGACAATCTAGTTTTGAAATGCAATTTACGAGTCTCTTCCCTAGCGGGATCGGTCAATAGGCATTCGTGAATATTTGTGTAAATTAATAGAACGTTTTAGAAATGCGGTAAGTAGAAATTAGTGTGACAAACATACATTTCGTAGATTAGGTAATCCAAAACCATGGTGTTAGGTTAATATGCGATTACTTAACGATGAGTGTTTAATGAATGAAATGATGAGTTACTAAGCACTGTTTTCCTCGTCAGAATTCATTCATTAAGAGCCCTATCTATGATTAATGACTTAGAGTTCAGTTTTAAAAGTCGCTAGGCAGCTACTGACTTTTCTCATTGTAGAACCATCCTTACACTAATAAATAATAGAGAAACATAACTCAACTACCCAAATATTACCGTAATACATATTGGCGTATTGAAACTTACTAGGCCAATAAATTTATCAAGTAGACCTAGATTTTATAGGTACTGTACATATATGCACTGCTAGTATGTATTAGTCAAGTAGTAAAACTCACTAGTAAAACTCACATTGCAACGTTATCCGCCAACCATGATACATTATTTACATACGACAGTTTTTTTTTTGTTTTTTTTTTTTTAAAGTAGCCGTTTCAGTTTAGTTCTAATTGAGAAGATTCGCCATTACTTACTTAACAGCATTGTTTTACTTAACAACACGAGTAACGGACCAACGAGGTTCAAGGATTGAGAGAAAAGAAGTAAAGATGTAACTCTCCGAAATTTAATCAAGCAGCTGTTAAGACAATTTTGACAGCTGTCTGATACAATGAGAGGTTATAAACGAAAACATAACCTCTCTTAGAAGTTATGAGTAGTAATTGTAAGTAATTAAAAATCTGTAGTATATAAAGTAGTGTACGCCTTCGGGTATCGGTTATCGTTACTTATGACAAACCCCTGGAAATTCAAGGTGAAACAAATCCGGGATCAACCACTTAGGACTGAAACTCAACAATAAGTTGTTCAGTGAACTGTTTGCTTTTTACGAGCATTGCTTGTGCCAGGTTGGTTAGCTCAACTCCAAACCCTAGATGAAGCTGTGTTAACTTAGATTGAAAACTGAGTTTGGAATTCATTTATTTATTTATTTCAACAATGTACAATAGCTATAGGTATAACACAAACAGCTATAACGACAAATAATATAATAATAATAAAGAAAAGTAAAGAAAAAAATTCCCGCCGCAGCAAACCTGCAGACTATAAGCGAATTTCTATTTGCCTGCTTTGATTTTCACTTCAATGAAATTCAATAAATTTAATTTAAATTACATTGGGTTTAACGAGTACCTAAATTTTCTGCTACAGGGAGGGTGACAAAGTGTGTTTTATGCAAAATATCATAACCTTAGTAAATAATAAATAAATTTGCCAAGTTTAATCAAAATATATACATAAACAAACTCACTAATATTTACTTATCCTCCATGGAAAAAACGTAGGAATTTTAAATTTACAATTTTTTGAATTTTCTCCGTAACCAATAACCGTACAACAGAAGAATCAACACTTGGCCACTTATATTTTTAATTACATATAGTTGGTATATGTTTAGTATATCGCGGTGGACTTACACGGATAGGAAGAGAGTCTAGTTTCCTCTGAGCTTACATAATTGTTGACATCATCTGGAGATCCTGAACGTTTACATCTGTCGTTAGCGACGCCTCGTCAATAACTTGTGAGATTTCGATATTTGTACCACGGTTATCATAGCTAACTTGATAATTTGCTAAAATGAATCTTAAGAAGCTTTTCTTCGTAGATAAAAAACCTCCTAAATTATTATTCGAAGCATAAAAGATAGATATTGTTTGACACTTATTTGTCTTCACAGCAAATGGTAGTATAAAAACCTAAAAAAAAAACACACACACATGCCCTGTTTGCTCTTGGTGGTTATGTTTCATTTTTAAGTGACAGTTCATTTAAAATTAATCTCTCCGTATATTACATTTTTTAAATTTGTTATTGGAGGAATTCCTTAAAAGAATCAATGAGGATACAATTCACTTCTCGCCATGCAGCTTTGTTGAAACGTTGTTGCAAGTGCATAGGTATGTGGCTAATTGCCACTTTTGTAAACGCAATGGACCACCTTGATATGGGAACGGGGTTTTATGGGGTAAAAATGGTTTTTTCTCATTGTGTATTGAAGTGTTTTTTGTACGGTTATTAATTAATGACATTTTTTTAATTTAAAATTTTTATCTTAGTCTTACAGAAAATAAGGAAACTGTTATTTTATTTTCTCCGTAACCGATAACCGTAAAAAAACACTTCAATATACAAATTGTTTAAGCTGTATAAAAGGAAATTGGGACATTTTATGTTTTGAAGGTAAAGAAATGAGAAAACCCATTTTACCCCATAAAACCCCCCATAACCCCCTTCCCATAGTCCGATCATGCTGGTTCGCGAACTCATTCAAGTTTATCCCACCCCACACCTTTAAACATTAACCTGACATAAACATTACTTTCGCTACATAAACATTAATTTCGCTACACAAACAATACTTGTACCTTTAAGCAAAATTTTATTGAATTCGAACAAAAATTACTCAAGTTATCGCGTTGATGGACGTATATACGTACATATATAAACATTTGAACGAATAGTGTTTTTGGCCTCTAGGGACATCAAAATGAAAAAGTATATTGCTCCCGGATTTTGGTCTTACCGTGCTACCTACGGTAATAGTTACTTCCCTATAGGGAAATCCGCTAAAACGTAAACGTGTTGTAAAACTTCAGTCTTTAGGCTACTGGTCAGAGATGGCCCAGTCTCTAGCAAGGTTGTAGTTCACGTTCAAGGGCGAGGACAAGATATAATGTACGTATTCCGTACGTATTCCTCTCTCTTATAACGACGTAATGGTCATTACGTATCCTTGAGAACAACCCTGCCTAAATCATCGTAGATCTTCGAATAAATGACGTCATATGTCTTAAATTTTGAACGCCCCCGCCGCAGTTCCTCTGACTGCGGAATACAAAATAGGTAGAGTCACTATAATTGGCTATTCTTTATTCTAGGCTCCGACCAAGCGAATATCTAGTTGCTTGATGAAAACTAGGGTAGAGCATGTACGAGTGTGATAAAAATCATACTTTAATATAAACATAAGAGCAATTACGGTGAATACAAAGGCCTTGAAAGAAAACATAAACCTATGGCTTTGGATAAACGCCAACACATGTGGAACTATAACGAAATCTAGTAACCCAACCTATCCCGCGACTAATTTTTACGTATTATGGGATATTATACATGGAATAAATCTATAAAATGTTATCAGGGAATATCAGTTATTTTTCAACCAAGATATAAATATATTAATTTTTAAAATTATATGTCGCTCTACTGTTATTTCTTTATTATCACACTGTATTCGAAAATAGCCCATTTCCATACAGCTAAGATCTTCGAAAATCTTCAAGTTCCATACACCAAAAACAAATAGTGACCAGCTGACTTTTCCTGACATAAACATTACTTTCGCTACATAAACATTAATTTCGCTACACAAACAATACTTGCCTTACAACAAAGTTACAATCAGCTGAATTTTACACTAAAATTAACTAGCTGTTACCCACGGGCTTCAACCCGTTTGACTTCAAAGTATTATAAACAACTATTGATTGGTTTTAAGTTAAGATGAAATAAACAAAATAGAATACAGCATTACAAACAAATAATCACACCAGATTTTAATAAGGTAATAAATAATTGAAAGAATAACATACAAATAAGAACAGCTGGGGTATTTTTAACATTAAGTATATGGAAAGTTCCCTTTGGAAAGCAACTAAGACCTTAAAGGGCAATTTATGAAAAAATGGATAATTTTTGCGCAAGGTTTATCGTCATGACGAACATTTTAAGTATATGGTTTATGGGGGTGTGACTTGTAGTTTTCTTAAAAGTTCATGGGTACTTTTGCCTTTATATATAGATTGCACAGCCGTATTGTGTTTAGATTAGAAAAATCAATAGATTACGAAATATCAGATAATTTGTTTGATGAAGTAGTTTTTTTCATCGTGATAAAAAGTATCGTTAAATACTCGTCCCGAAAGTCCCATTTCGGGGCGAGATAGTGTTTCCCATACTCGTCTCTGACTCGCGTGTAAAACACTATCTCGCCCCGAAATGGGTCACTTGGTGACTAGTAGTGAAATATACTATTCCTGGACAGTATGGCATACATATTGTACGACTAAATATCTTTTAGATTTGGATATATTTATTGTAAATTTCTTATTTTTATTTTATACTATTTTAGCGAATATCCCATATAGGGAGTAGTTGTTACCGTAGGTAGCACGGTAAAACATAGACCCAGGACCAATTCACTTTTTCGCTTTGATGTACCCAGAGGTCATAATCACAATTCGTTCAAATTGTTATATATGTATACGTGTGTGTCAGTGAACACGATAACACGAGAAATTTTGGTTCGATTTTGGTGAAATGTGGCATGAACGGGAGTTTTATAGTTTTGTCAACACTATAATATGACGAATTGCACAAGTATTGTTTAGAAATATACTTTATAGAAATACTAGCACTGCCTTTAAAATCTTTTTTATGTTTCCTTGGACAAAAGAAACTTCAAACTACATAAATTAGGCACCTTATCTAATGCGCAAATGATAAGTATGGAAATAATTCACAGTTTTGTAGATGGCAATTGTCAGGTAGTAAGCCCTTGGTTTACTTTCTCTTGTTTTTGTAAAGATTTAAAAAAAAATTGCTACTCTTAAGTTTTTATATGATTTATAAGGAAGTCATTTTTACATCAGTGCCTCATCAAAGATTTTATGATCGTCGTTCCAAAAATAAGATTAACAGAGGATTAACTACACTTGCGATATTATTTCTACTCGAAACCTAAAATTCTATGAGGAATAAGAAAAGTCATATGGGCAAGCTGTCTCGGTTTAGTTCTGCTCACAAATTAATGTCAAACGTTTTAAATCCTGGGATATATGAAACCAAACAAAAATGCTAACCTAACCTAACCCAACCTAACCTAACCTAACCTATTAAAAAGTAAAAGTTCTGAGATCTTATCAGTTCTTCCCTACCTTTTTTTATTTTTATTTTTTATTCATTAAAATATGTGCCATCTAAGTCATTGTGTAGATTTTTGGTTTTGATTAACTGATTAAATTTTAAATCGATCTGTTTGTAAAAATTCAAAACCCTTTTTAAATCACTGAATTGTATATAGCTAATTCGAAATTGTTGCACATATGTGTCGTGTCAAAAGTCATTTGCTCTTAACTATTGCACGCAATACTTCCAGGAACGAGGAAAAATGACTGGCTATTGCAACGAATGTGAATTTACTTATTGATGTGTTAATCACATTTAAAATGGTAATGCATTTCCACGCTTGCAATCAGTGCAGTAAAACGATTTGCCTTTGTAAACAATGCCATGTTGATCTCAGAGGTGTTAAAAGACCATACTTGTTGATTATTTATTGATATGGACCAGCTGATTTGACTATATTTTTATTTGGCAAATAATCGGAGTATAGTGAATGTAGACAATATGGTAACGTCCAACTTCTTAAGAAGTAAAGGTCTTATCTCGGTATCAAATTTTATCGCTTGGTGACTAAAATATTTTACACACATAATTTTTTAGTCTTTTTGGGGCGTTTTCCCACGTCTGTGTTATTTGCTGTGTACGTGGTTTTAGGGAACGGTTCAAACGGTGTAGTTACACCAGTCTTATTCGCAATCTAAGTTCTAGACATTGTATATTGCTCTGTCAAATATCATTTATAGTCGAATCGAGTCAAACATTTTCCACTTGAATATTTTCATTCATTAATTTAGTTTACGCAAACTGTAGTGGGGACGTCGCTGTAAAATATGAATTTCAGGGATTTCATTTATTATTTACACGTTCTTCACCAGCACTGTAATTGACACCAAATACTTTATTTATGGATGTATACAGGGTTAGGGAACAGTATGGACACCCCATATTAACCTTTTAGGCCCTAATGGGTTAGGCCAGAATACCCTAACGATGCACACGTCTATGGCATAAAAATAAACTTTGTCCGGAACCCCATAATGGGGTATTTTTGGGGCAGCTCATTAGTGTTAAATGTCAAGTCCCATCAAGTGACACTACATTTTGAAGGCTGTATATTAAGTGTATTTTATATTTATCACTCTATGGTAAACTAAATTTAAAAATATATAAATGGTTTGAGTTGGCTTAACACAGTTTTCCAGCGCTTAAAATTTCTAAAAGTAGACTGGCAGTGTCTCACTTAAAAGGTGAAATTTAAAATTGTGGAAAATCTTAGCTAAGTTTAAGGGGAAATTCTTAAAATTTCAATACATGGGGAAAATTGTGTATTATATGAGTGCTTTATGATTTAAGACAATATGGACAAGCATCGCCTAAAATAGTTATGTAAATTATATTCATATTGTAATGTTTTAACCAACAAATACACCTGTGATTAAGTTAGAGCTTAATCATTTGTTTAAATAATCGATACAATTAATTAAGAGAATATAGTACTCACAGTGTTCATTTTCTCCATGGCGCGGGAGTTAGCAGCAGCAGGGTTGGTCAGCACCAGTGATGTCACCAGCATCAGCACGGCGCTGATCATGTTGTGTGTGTGTCGGCCTCAACACTACTGTCTACTACCACACCACTGTCTACCTATACTATAGGCCTACACCGGCGAGGTAGTGATAGCAGACAAGGTCAGGGGCAGAGCTAAGTAGTCTTATACCGTAGCATCCCCTCCCCTACCTACTACACACACACACACAAACACATACAGTAGTTGGGGATAAACTATGTGTTACAATATCAACTCAAGTTGAAGGCTAAAGTCGAGCGGCTAGTGGGGTGATACTGAGGTACGCGAAAGAGAGAATGCTGTTCTTTAGATCTGCTGTATTATGATACAGCATATACTCGGTATGTACAGTATGTACTTAGTATGTAGAGTATGTGCATGCTGTATGATACACGTTATTTGTTGTACACCCAAAACACTTATTTTCTTTAAATTGAGATAAGGCAACCAAGTATTGTACATGTGGTGCTGATGCGTGTTTAAAAATACTTATCTTTGATTCAATTTGACAAGATAAAGTTATACAAAACTGTAGACATACTTACTTTAAAAACTCTACTCATTGTGAAGTCAATAGATCCAGAAGATATACCGTAGCAATAAAATAAATTACTTGAGTTTGTTAATAGGTATGTCAAAACTGTTAATTTACCCTAATTCTTCAATTTTAGTGTCAATTCTCATTTCTCTTCAATTTTTCTCCTCTATTCAATTTTCCTGCTACAGGTAGCTTATTTTATTAATTGTAAAGAAATATCTATAAAAAAAAAGATTCTTAGATATGAGGGGCTACAATAATAATGGTTGATTATGAAAATGTTGGGAGTGGAGTTAGGGGTTAGCTCGAAGATTTTGATCGAAAAGTATGGTCGATTTAGGTATCATTTTACAGGTCTTGACGAAACTAAACAATTTACATAAAGAAAACACAAATTGGACCATTAATAACAAATTAGTGCCCTAAAACGATTCAAATACAATTATTAACAATGAGGGTGTCAAAAAGTAACTTGCATCCCCTTAACTTTTTTAATTATTTGAGATATTTAAAATCAGTTTGCCACAACCTTCTTAGATATGAAGGGGTACAATAATGATGGTTAATTGTGAAAATTTTGCCCTTAGGGTAGTTGGGTTAGGGGATAGCTCAACATGTTAAAATGGGAAGTATAGTCGACTTTCATGTCATTTTATAGTTCTTGACAAAACTAAAGAAATAAATAAAAAATAAACATAAATAAAAAATAAATCGAACCACTATTAACAAAATGGCAGCAAATTGTTCCTACAGTCACCCGAAAAAGTTGGCTTCCCTGTACTGTTTATAGTACAGAAAGCTGCTAATTGCTGCATATTTATACTTTGCCGTACGGTTTATACTTTGCCGCACGGTTTATACTTTGCCGCACATCAGGATTCCAACCAAACAACACAAAACAGCGTGGTTTTATTATGCACGTAATCCGTGTACGCTTGGAAATAGGTTGGCAACACTTAAAGATAATAATACTATGAACAGCTGATTGACTATTATAACTACGATTTAACCTGTCATTTCGTGTTTATAGTTTTGGTATTTCTGAACTTTTTGTGGACTTTTCTTTTAAACGTTTTTAAAACATTCCTACGGTCTTAATAAACAAGAAAATACCTTTAAAGCATTTTTTTTTTTAGGCGCGGAAACCACTTCAAATTACAAAAACATACGGAACTATATTCTCAAAAGACGGAGCACATTTCTTGCCGAGGAAAAATAGCGGAGTGATACGGACCACGGGTACTACTTTCTCCAGGGCACCATTTGTGTAATTGTGTTGCTAGCTGAACCTAAAAACGTGTTGTATAGTGTTTGAAAGACTAATTATTTATGTTTTATAGTGACTGTAGGAAAAATATTAAATAGTAAACATTGCTCTCGTGTGCAGCAAAGTGCCACTTTCACCACTAGTTACACAAATAACTATTTCCTACAGTCACCTGACAAAGTAGACTTCCTTGCATTGATCATAGTACAGAAAGTTGCTATTTGCGGCATTTACTTTCTTTTGCCGCACGCTTTTTTTTGTCCCACACCAGCAATCCACCCAAACAATAGAAAACAGAGTGGTTTTATTAAGCACGTAATTCGTGTACGCTTCGAGATACTTCGACTACGATCAGCTGTTGCAGTGATTCTTATCTTCTATATATTAATACGCAAGCAGTTTTCTTTTCACAGTCATAACTCAATAACGGCTTGATGGATTTTAAAGTTTGAGGTGTCAAATCAAAGGTATTTTCACGTAGATGTGCAAATACGTCTGAGAAAATTAAGATAGGGCACCACTTAAGTACACTTTTTTTTTTTTTTAACTTAATTTTATTTTACAATCTGTTCAATACTTTGAACAATTAGTAAAAGGGATAATATAAATAAGTGTCTTGACCAAGAATCTTCCCTGTGAAAGATCTTGCAAAATTAAATAGTCATGTCATAACTAAAACTATACAAATCGGTATGGGAGTTCTAGAACTTTCACAATTTTCAGTCTGTTGGGAAAATCACTATTGTCCAGCAAATTAACGGCTATATTGTTCGGGTGGGTTTCGAGTTTTTCTTGATAGTTCTTGCTAATTCTTGTTATTTCTTCAATTACTGTAGGTATTCTGAAATCTTCATGGATTGTTCGATTCGAAACAAACCACGGAGCATCAACTATTCTTCGTAGCGCCTTTGACTGAAATCTTTGAATAATTGCTAAGTTGGATTTACTTGCCGTTCCCCAAAGCTGTATCCCGTACGTCCAAATAGGTTTGATCATAACTTTGTAAAGTGTGAGTTTATTGGTCAACGAAAGCTTAGATTTTTTGCCTAGAAGCCAGTTGAGTTTACGAACCTTCAAGTCCATTTGTTGTCTTTTACACCAAATATGTGTTTTCCAAGTTAATCGTTTATCCATATGGAATCCTAAATACTTAACGCTGTCCACTTCTGTCAACGCTATATTGTTCAAAGTAACTGGAGGGCAGTTTTCTTGTCTCAGCGTGAATGTTATATGTAAAGATTTTGTTTCATTAACTTTAGTTCTCCATTTTTTTAGCCACAGTTCGAAATCATTTAATGTAACTTGCAATTGATTTGAAGCATCTTGAGGATTTTCGTGAATGGAGAGAAATGCAGTATCATCCGCAAACGTAGCAACCGTAATATTTTGGCCCACGGGGATGTCGGAGGTATATAGTAGATATAAAACAGGTCCAAGAACACTGCCTTGGGGTACTCCAGATTGAATAGGCTTCAAGTCGGTTAAAATTTCTTGAAATTTAATCTGGAAGAATCGTTCATTTAAGTAAGATTTTAACAAACTGTAAAAAGAATGGGGGAGCAAGGATTTAAGTTTATACAGTAGTCCAGTGTGCCACACTTTATCGAATGCCTGTTGTACATCCAGAAATGCAGCAGAACAGTACTTTTTTGTTTCAAATGAATTTTTAATGATGTCTACTAGTCTGTGGGTTTGTTCAACTGTAGAGTGTCCTTTCCGGAAGCCAAACTGATGCTCAGGAATCAAATTTAAGTCTTCTATAATTGGGTTCAATCTTCTTAGGATTAGTTTTTCAAATAATTTGGATACAACAGGAAGCAAACTTATGGGTCTGTAGGACGAGACCTCATTTGGTGGTTTGCCTGGTTTTGGAATTACCACAAGTTGAGCTATCTTCAATTGAACTGGAAAATATTCTAGCCGTAATATTGCGTTAAATATGAAGGTCAGCAATAATATTCCTTTTCGTGGCAATTCTTTCAGAATCCTGCCAGTGATTAAATCGTATCCGGGACTTTTCTTTGGGTTTATTTCCTTTTGTATTACTTTTAGAACTTCGGACGGTGTACAGGGTGATATAGGCAAAGATAATTGATTAGGTGAATCCAAATATTCAAAAATATCACTCTCGTCGTTTGGTGGATTGGGAAGTAAGGGCTTGAATACTTCTGAAAAGTAATTTGAGAATATACTTGCTTTCTCCATGTTAGTTTTGGCCCAATTTCCATCATTTTTCCTGATAGGTGGAACATGTTGTACTGGGCGCTTTACGTACCTCGTGGATTTCCATAAGGAGTAATCTGTGGCTTCAGTTGGAGATAAATTGTTGGTAAAGTCAGAAAACCGTTCATTCTTTAGATTTACTAAACATCGTTTTAAAGTTTGAGCTGCATGATTAAACCTATTTTTATCAGCTGGGTTTCGAGTATTCTGCCAAATCCGTCTTAGCTTGCGTTTCTCAGCAATTCGTTTTTTTATAAACAAAGGATAGTTTATCGATTTTGTCACCGAGGTTTTTGCTTTAGGAGTGGCTTCCCAACCTGCTTTTTGTATAGTGGTATTGAAGTAATTAATTGATTCCTCCAAATCTGTTGGGGTTTTTAACGGAATTTTCAGGTCAATATTACTGTTTATTAAGTCTCTAAAGTGATCCCAATCAGTGAATTTATTGCAAAGGAACGGTGGTTGTTCTTTAAGAGAAATGATCTTACTGTATGTTATGATAACAGGAGAGTGATCAGAAGAAAGATCAAGGGATGATTCTACATCAATATAGTTCAATGAAATGCCCTTTAGTACGCAAAAATCTAATAAATCTGGCACTTTGTTTTGGTCCGTTGGCCAATAAGTAGGTTGGCCTGTCGAAACACAATCAAATCCATTTTCTGTTATGGCGCTATAAAGCGTTCTTCCTCTAGGAGTTATTAGTCTTGATCCCCAGTGGGTGTGTTTTGCGTTATAGTCTCCACCTGCAATGAATTTTGAGCCAAGAGATGAGAAAAATTCTTTAAACTGGTCTTTATTGATAACATGAGGTGGGGGACAATAAACAGCCGACAGTGTCAGAGAGCTATCATGCCCGTCCTCTAAAACTACGCTGGTAGCTTGTAGAAAATTATTTTGTGTTTTAGGTAGTTCAAATTGTTTAAGTTTTTTGTGAACTAGCACCGCTGTTCCGCCATGCGCCCTATTATCAGGGTGATTAGTACTATAAACATTGAAATCTGAAATATTAAAAAAACTCTTGTCGGTAAAGTGGGTTTCTGAAATCAAACATATATCTATTTTTTGTTGAGTAATAAAAAGCTTGAGTTCTTGACAATGATTTGCCAAGCCGTTGGCGTTCCAGAGTGCAATCCTAAGGAAATGATTCATTTAATTTAGTTTACTTATGACGGTGGTTAATAGATTCATAAGAGAACCTATTTGCTGAGTTTGCTGGAGCAGTAGCTTTTCAAATTTGTCTATAAAACTTTCAATGGTTTTTTCTAAGCTATCCATCCTACAGGTTTCAGTCATTTGTGGCATTTTTTTAGAAGCAGCAGCTTGGGCGTATGATTGAGGTCGATCAGTTGTATCAACTAAAGGAAGACTGGGCGGAATTTCGGCAGAGGCTTTCTCGTTATTTGATTTGGCGTTGTTCAGAGATCTCTTTCTCAATGGAGGGTGCAGATTGTTTTTGATCTCTCTGTATACGGAACAGCCTTTATAATTTGAAGGATGATTTCCTTCACATAAGGCACATTTTGGTGGTTCAGAAATAGGTTTTTTACATGTTAGCGTATCGTGATTTTGACCGCATTTTACACATCGATATGGGTGCCAGCAATAAGTTTTAGTGTGGCCATAGTTTTGGCACCTTTTACACTGAACAATATCAGGCTTCTTTAGGGGAGGCTCGAAAGTGATTTTAGCATTTAGAAGGTATTCAATATTAAATATGTTCTTATTGCCTGAATTAGGCTCAAGATCGACAAAAAACAATGATAGAGGCGTTTTTGTTTTTTGTTGCCGGATGTTGACTACATTACGGACTTGAAACCCGTAAGCCTCAATAGCGTTTTTTATGTCCAAAACGTCTGTGGAAAAGTGCATGTTTTTTAAAACCACGCGATAAGCTTTGTCTTGCTTAAGCTGGTAAGTATGAAATTTTGCATCAATTTCTTTAAGTTTGTGAACTAGTTTTCGGTATGCTTCCGAAGACTCTGTATTGATTTTAATTTTGTTTTGGCTCAGACATTTATACGTGTAAGAGCTACTGGGTATTACAGACTCAATCATGGTGACCATGCATTTAACATCTAATACGTCATGAACAAAAATCGGAGGAGGCTTGACTTCAGGAGCCTGAGATGACGCCGCCGCGTCACTCTCTTCCATTACATCAGTCTCACTGATGGCATCAAATCGGTTTGAGGTCTTAACCGTAAAGTTAGACGAGCTTTGGCGGGATTTTTTTGATGTTTCAGAGGTGTTTAGACCAGTATTACTGATAGATCTTTTACTTGAAGATGCGGCTATCTGCCATTCATTTTTGTCATCTTGTTTATTTTCGCTATTGCGTTGCGGGATAAAATTATTTACATGATGTGTTATGCTTGATTTACTGTAACTATGGTCGTGCATAGGATTCCCGTTATTATAAGGGGCTTTGTCATTGGTTTAGCAGTCTCAGGTTGCATATTTAACAAACAATGAATGAAATACAAATGTCAACAAAAACAAAACAAAGTACACTTAAGGGCTAAAGTTTGGAAGGCGGCGCTATCTGTTGACATTAAATCAAACTCATCTCCTTTTGTTTACAAATAACATATGTACGTAGTCTTAAATATTTTTTAAGGTTAACCACAGACTGCAGGACTTAAAACTTCCAGTATATTTTATTATATTTTGTTTATATTATATTATATTTGTTTATTATATTGTATTATATTTTGTTTCAATCTATTAACTAAGTCTGGTTCATAATAAAGAGTTTCACAGGGCAGTTATCCGTTACATTACCATATGATCATGTAATTTACAATGTGTATCAAAATTCCAATTCCTTTATAGTTTTTTCTGTTGTTTGGTTAACTTTCTTATTTCATTTCAATTTAAAATCAAATGCTGTCAGTACGACGAAGAACTGTGAGGGGCTGGAGGGAACGCAAACATGACCGCTTGCATCAACCAACCTCTCAATTGCACATTTGACGGGTACATAGTGGTAGTACCACCGTTGTGATACATCCAATCTCGGACAAATGAACGTTAAATGTTTACATTGTAGTGGCTTACATTTTAATCAAGAAAAGACTGGCCGAGACAGTTAAGTTTTTACTCTTTGTTGCCATAAATGAAAGGTTCGTTTACCTCATTTGTGCAATTCACCTTAATTGAACACACCTTGCATTTCTGATACCTTCAGGATCTTATCTGAAACTCCCAATCTAAAAAAAAGGACTGTGAGACTTATATCCAGAAATTATTTGGATTAAATTTGTCAATTCAATTCTGCCTTTACCATGGCGGCCAGCTCCGAAGCTCATTAAGATGACAAAATTCCACAGGGGATCGACAATTTCAAGGTTCATGACACATTTTACCACCGAGTAGGTCCTCTAATTTCTCAAGAAGGTGATGATCCTGAATACGCATAGATATATAAGTAAGTACAATAATGTCGCTAGAACCCATAGGAGAATTAAGCACAATTCAAACAAAAAATACAATGAATAAATATGCGGGAAATAGGGTCACAATGCCCATTTGCAAATCTTTGAAGACTGTGGCAGACATTATATAGGGACGAGAGCTCCGAGGAGTCAAGTGAGATTCTTATGTACATAATAAGAGACAGAAGAAGTGTCTTCCCTCGCTACAATGGTGCTGCCTATGTAGGTGTCACAGCAATTTTTAAAGTTGAAAACAAAGCAGCACCTGGCCAAATAAATCGTATAGTTTTTTCCAATACTAATAATGTTAAACGCGTATCCATTCTAGATCTGTCGTTAGATCCATTTGCTTACCCTCTTCTTATGTTCCCAACCAGAGACTTGGGTTGGGCCCTCTAATTGAAACACGCCTAAAACAGAACATATCGTAGAAATAATTTAACAATCCTAGAATAAGAGTAGCAATTGTTGGCGTCAAGAGAGGAATTGAGCTACATTAAGTCAAAAGCTCACTTTACAGTGTGTGGTTGACATCTACGTGCTGATAGAGTGCACCCGCCTACTATACATAAGAGATGACCAAAGCAGTATGCGAGTGAATGTAAATTTAAATATTGTAGATTACTTTTATATTTTTTACATAATAATATTTTTTTATATTCTATAATCAGTCAGATAAGTTATTTTAGAGTTACTCTTTGATTAAGGTCTTGCTGTTTATTTTTTGTTTATTCTTTTAATAAAAGTTTCAGTTTTGCTCGATTTCGAGCAACGCGCTATCTAGAATCTTATTCTTATTTCGTTCAACGCTTGGATTTAAGCTAACCTAAAAGTTATTGTTTAGACTTTGAGAGACTAATTATTTCTATGCTTTATAATAACTGTAGGGAAAAACATGTGTAACACGAGTGCAAAGTGCCACTTCACACAATAGTTACACAAATAACTAAAGGACGCTGGTTATTAAAAGTAATTTTTACTCTATAGTCTGTGACCTATACTCACACTGAAAACATCTCAATAATGTTTTTGGCCAGAATACTTTTCCCACTGCATCACTAGGTTTACACATTTAATTTTAAGTTCTTCCATAACTTTACTGAAACATAGTATACAGTGTGTAAATTAAGTACTAAAACACATCTGTATTTTAACAACCAAATTCAGATCGTGGCAATAATTGTTAACAAAGGTTCCGCACTTTTTTCCATCAAAAATATTTTTTAACCCCCCTAACAGGGAAGGGGGTAGGGGGTGACTTTTTTTCAAATAGCAACCCCTATTGAGTAACCCCTCATTTTGAAGGGGTTGTCAAAAGAAACACAATGACGCAAATCCGAGGTGAATCTCTCACCCCTAGCCAAAATGGCAGATATTCCAAAATGGGTGCTTTTTTACAAAAAATAAATTTTGGAATACCCGTCATTTATGCTAGGGGTGAAATATCTACCTCGGATTTGCATCATTTTTTTTTCTTTTAACAAACCCTTCAAAATGGGGGGTCACTCAATAGGGGTCGTTATTGAAAAAATAAGTCACTACCACCTCCTACCCTGTTAAAGGGGTTGACAAAATATTGTTGATGTAAAAAATTGCTGAACCTATGTTAAAAATCAATTCTACAAACAGAATATTTCTACCTATTTCGGTTTAAAAAAATATAGATTTCTTACCATTATTTGTGAAATTGGTGCTTTTTCACATACAGTAAATCAAATTTTGGAATGCCTGCCATTTTTGACTAGGAGTGAGATATCCACCTCGGATTTGCGTCATTGTGTTTCTTTTGACAAACCCTTCAAATGAGGGGTCACTCAATAGAAGTTGCTATTTGAAAAAAATGAGTCATCCCCTACCCACTACCCCGTTAGGGGGGTTAAAAAATATTTTTGATGTTAAAAATTGCGGAACCTTTGTTAACAATTATTGACACAAACAGAATATTTCTATCCAGATGTAGGACAGAGTAGTTACCAGATGTGCCTCGGTCCTCCCTGGCGAATTCTGTGGCTGAAGGATTGACAGTTTTATGACTGAAGCTCCTCTGTCCGTTTCCCATAACGATTGAACTAGAACAGATAGTCAGCGCTCTGGGGAAAACTATCGGTTTTTGGAGAAGTGAAAGCCAAAGCAGTCCTACACATAATGACAAAGGTTGATGAACTCAACACCTTAAGGGAGAACACTAAGAAGGTCAACTAGTTAAGGTAAAAGTGATTGTGGAACAAAACAATTTAATTAGCAGTAATGTTAAACAATGTCTTAAGGACGTTTTGATGGGTAACATTATTGACTTGTCTGAACAACCTGGTAAGATAAAAAACTTTAAAGCAAAGTTAAATATGAAAGATATCCGTTTAGTAAACGTAATTCTGTACAGAAAGAACTTGATCGAATGGAAAGAGAAGGAATTATTAGAAGCCTGGGGTAATGAACAAAATCAAAATCTTTTTTTTTTATTTTAGTCAGACAATATGCATTGTATTAAAAACGTCAAAGTTAAAAATAGTTCAAAATATTAATTATATTTCAAAAAATATTAATGAAAATACAAAACTGGTAGCAATCAATACCAGTATACCAGTTATACATAAAAATAATAAAATACCCCCGCCGCAGCTAACCTGCATTTTTTATGGATTTCTAATAAAATATTCCCTAAATATTTTCAGATTTATTTCCTATTTAAATAACATTTATTTTAGTGAGTACTTAGGTTTGCTGCTACAGGGAAGATATCAAGGCGTGTTTTATATTGCAATGTTGATAGCTTAGTATGAAATAACGAAATCTCCAAATTTGATTAAAATATGTCAATAAACAAGCAATATATATGAATTGTATTAAAAACGTCAAAGTTAAAAAGAGTTAAAAATATTAATTATATAAAAAAAATGAAAATACAAAACTAGTAGCAATCAATACCAGTACCAGTTATACATAAAAATAATAAAATACCCCCGCCGCATCTAACCTGCATTTTTTTATGGATTTCTAACAAAATATTCCCTAAAAATCTTCAGATTTATTTCCTATTTAAATGACATTTATTTTAGTGAGTACTTAGGTTTGCTGCTACAGGGAAGATATCAAGGCGTGTTTTATATTCCAATTTTGATAGCTTAGTATGAAATAAACGAAATCTCCAAATTTGGTTAAAATATGTCAATAAACAATCAATATATATGAATTTGAATGGATGGTGTTTTTGGCCCCTGGGCACCTCAAAACGAAAAAGTAAATCAGTCCCGGGTTTAGGTCCTACCATGAGACCTACGGTAATAGCTTATTCCCTATATGGGAATTTTGCTAAAACAGCGCAGGTAGACTTCGCCTATGACTGAAATATTTAAACATGATATGTTTAACAAATTATTAAGTAATAGGAATCGCTTGGACATTTTCTGATTTAAAATACAATTTCAACTCATCTCAGTTAATAAATTTAATTGAATCAGCTATTTAATTGATTAAATTGAATATGTTGGTTAAGATTCAACAACTTTATTCATTTCTTCCTCCTTTCTTCATACTAAAGTACAAATTTATCATTTCATTTACATATATTTTCAGGTTACAGCGTAGCAAAGGAAGCAATAATGTTCACATTACATAATTTTTATTGCGAAATTTGTCTTTATTTAAAGACGTATATCCCCAATTATAAATAACTACTTCTAAATTCTAAGGTAGTCTTTTGGGCTTCTAGTAATAATTTGATTACAGTTTGGATAATTATTTTTGTAAAACCTCTAAAATATAAGTAAAATTAGTAATCCACAGCATAAATTAAAGTCAATACGTTGACGAATTATTTAAGACTATACAGATTTTTGGGAGTTATTTAGAATTGGGGATACACGTCTTTAAATAAAGACAAATTTCATAATAAAAATAATATAATGTGAAATAAAGGTCCATGCCTCATTTTAAAATTTTATTTAGTGATTAATAAAATTTAAGCCACACATTTACTGAGTAATTTGAAACTTGAAAGTACTTGATGAAGTATTACAAACCCAAGATAATAATCTTGTAATCAAAACTGATTTCTAAAAAGTTAAATTTAATATTGTGTTGGGGTTCGTAGCTGGTCTCTAACCTGTCTGTTTTAATCTAGATACATATGACATACTTAACCTTAGATACACAACATGCCTAAAGGTTTAAGTTTTTTACATGGGTGGGTGTTTAGCCCATCGCCACAACCCCCAATATGAATGGAGGACCTACTTCTGGTCAGCGGGTCCATCGGACCTAGCCGGGAGGACTGACAAGCAGATCCACCGACCTTCCCCCTATCCGCCACCCAGGGGACGCTCCGTATACGCTGAAGTAGGAAAGCGCACGGATACTTTATTACTACATACATAAAATTCTAAAACTAAGAACAAAAGATACTTAATGCTAGATACATAGCATACTTAATACTAACAAGTTCGTACTAACTATTGTTTTTTTTTCATCTTCTTCAGACTTGTTCCTTCTTTTCTATTGCAAATTGTCTTCAATCGGCAGAACTTTTCGATTTTTTCATCTTTAAGTTTCCCATATATTCCAGCTCCTCGCCCTGTCTGCATTCATCTCCCACATTCCATCATGTTCTTCAATCATTTTCCTATAGCAGATCCTTTGTCCCGTACTCTTAGCAATCCTTTCAACTATGTGGATCCTTCTTGCTTTACTGAAGCAATAAACACCAGGTTTCTGTGTGGCTTTATAAACTTCCATTTTCCTCAGAAGTCCCTATTTGGTCACTTCCTATAGCAATCATCTGCAACTTAGGTCGTATGAAGCAGTACTGACAAAAACAGACGAATCATGCTAAGTTTTCACTGATCTTCCAGAACTAATCCACTTGCTGCAGTAGCAGTACCCTCTGGAATGGAGCTAAGAAACTTAACTTTCTTGAGTCTTTACTCTTCCTTGTCATAATTTTGACATAAGGAAAAATTTCGTCCTGCATTGATTTATTGAACTGACTAATGAATAAAATTAACGGTTTCTATGGAAATATTTATTCACTGTACTGTCAACATGCCACGGTTCAAGAGGCTTTGACATTATACTATTAGTTCGAAACATTTAATTTCCTTAAAATGTCGAAGCCAAATTTAGAATAAAAACTAAAGTATTTAAATTGAAAAGATCTTGAAAACGAAAAATGATATTTAAAAACGGATTTTGGCATTGAAATCAGCGTCAAAATCTAGTTTGTAATGATGTGTCACAATATTGTCATTACTTCCAATATTATCCAATATTATGCGGTCAAAAACTTGTTCCCTATCGAAATGAATTACTAACCACCCAATAAATATTGGCAGTGGTTCAAAGTAATAAAAAAAATGTTCATAAAAATGCACGTGGTATCATTTTTTTCAAAATTGGCCCAATTGTGGGAAATGCCGCTACAGCATTTTTAATCGTGATTTTAGGGGTTTTCCCGTGGACCGATTTTAGCCAACTTTTATTATTTAACTCTGCTCACCCAAAACTACAAAATAAAACCATAAAACGTTTCTTGCATTTTTTAACGATCCCAGTGTCTGTTTTTTAGTTTGCTTGGGATAAATTGATTTTAGTTCATTTATTTTGAAGGTATGTATTTCGGCCATTTTGTGTTACATACTTGGTGTTGGGCTTAAACTGTCACAAATTTATCCTCCGTTTATATAATAAAGTAATATTTTCAGTATATGCTACATGCTACGGTTATTTTAAATGATAAAAATTACAAAATATTTTGAAAATTTACGAATGCTCATTGTTCAAAAATTTTTAATAGCAACATATGTCAAGTGGCACATCATTTTATAGTTTTTTTTTTTAAATTCCTAACAACTTTGTATCTTACACTTACTTCGTATCTCTTTTAGTTTTTTGCGTAAATAACAAAACACCTAATTTTCCTATATCAAATGCATGTTATTGGGGTTTAACACTAAAGGCCCCATTTCAATTAAGTGTTAAACCACGTCAAACCCGAATAAAATGCATTTGATATAGGAAAATTAGGTTTTTTGTTATTTACGCAAAAACTAAAAGAGATACGAAGTAAGTGTAAATTACAAATTTGTTAGGAATTTAAAAACCTATAAAATGATGTGCCACTTGACAAGTTGCTATTTAAAAACTTTAAACAATGAGCATTCGCAAATTTTCAAAAATATTTTTTATGGAATTTTTATCATTTCAAATAACCGTTGCTTGTAGCATATCAAAGTAAAGCTAATTTCATAACGAGTAAGAAAATTCAACCGGAGAAGCGCTAAATGCATTGGTATAGAAAACACAGAGTATTAAAAAATATAGATTTTTTTTTCTAAAAAACTGCCGCCATTTTGTAACGGAAAAAGATAATAAATTTCTGTTTTTCCAAAATGTTTGTCTATCAAATACCTTTAAAATGATGTATAACATGACATATGTTTATATTTGAAAATTCCGAGATTTGAACTAGTGACCCCCGGTTTTTGGCCCACCCTGTATTGGGAAAAAGTTAAAATATTTTTACGTTATTCCTTGGGGTCAATTTAGCGGGATATAATTTCATTTCATCCTTGTACGCTAAGCCGTTTTCTCGTAATCAATTTGAGACACCTCTCGTGAAACACCATGTATAGATAATGAACACAGAACAGCAAAGATATTGAACAATCAATCGGATGGATCTGAGATCTAAATTAGTTCCGAACATCAAAAGTCTCTCGTCTTCAGGTCGTGATATTCCAAAAGTCAATAGTACTCTTTTTAAAAGTTCAATTGATTGGTGTTATCGTGCATTTAATATTTAATTAGTCTACAGTATATGCATCTGGAACATTAACTCACATCGTGATGTCATAAACTATTTGGATTTGGTTCATTTTACACCAAAACAACAGACTGAGGCAGTTTTAATAAGATTAGTTTCAAAAGTCTTTTGAATCCTTGACATAGTTGGATAATCCTTACCTTCAAACTATTTTAATCTACTCCAAGGATTGCTATCACGTAAGTTAAAGACAACATTTTTGAAAAAACCTTGGAGGAACTTGTCCTTTGGTAACCGGAACACTAACTAGCGTCAGGAAATCCGTTTTGTGTTGCATAAAAATGCTATTGAAAAAACTTCTGTGTAAGTTTGATTATTGTCACACCTAAAATTATCCACCCTGTATAATAGTGATCCATCCTGTATAATTGATAGTGTATAGTATAGCTAGCTGTTAACTGAATGAATCCACGCGCAGTAATCGTATGTCGATCTAGAGAAACGTTAGAAGTTTTTATGGCACTAAACTGGACCCAGCTGTTCACCTTGATCATTGGAATTTTAATAAATGATCCTAGCTATAAAAACAGCTGATCTTAGTCGGTAACAATGCTGTTATCTCATTCATTCAACGCTCATCTTTCGCTCAACTTTCTCTTCAAATCAGCTGTTGCGTCAGCGCTGCATACAGCAAATCTAATGGAAATGCACTTGTAGAAGGTTCAACTAACAAAACCTTTGCTGCACGCCAAAGGTGAAATCAGCTGATTAGCGAGCGGCAATGATCCATTCCCGCACTAGAGCGGCAATGAGCTATTTTGCGTAAAGTTTACAGGTATGGCATTGTGATCATTTCCGTGCAGTGGTAGAGAAACTATTATGTAGATTTTTAAGTAGTGAAGGGTTTTTACACGAACTCAGCTATCAGAAACTTACTTATGCTAAATTAGAATGCAAATGATAACAAATAAATTATTTAGAAAGATACATCGAGTCCTGGTCTCTGGAGATGACCGTTCATTATATTGGGGAAGATAGTGACAGGTATTTGAATGCGTTGTAACTACGGTGCAAACCACAATTCAACTTTGAAGATATCTGAACCTGAAGATTGATTTCGCCAATTTTTTCGCTTTTCCAACGACATGGTCATCTCCAACTATCTACTTCGACCCTGAAAGCCTACCATGAAGATAAAATACCCCCGCCGCAATAAACCTGCAGACTGAGCGAATGACCAATGCGTGATTGGATTTTCACTTCAATGTATTTAAATAACATTAGGTTTAGCGAGTACCTGGGTTTACTGCTACAGGGAGGGTAATTTAGTGAGTTTTTTAGTAAATTATTAATTGCTTAGAATAAAATTAATACATTTGCCAAGTTTAATCAAGTTATATCCATAAACATGTCAACTATTTTTACTGCTTTTAAATGCGTTAACTTATTCTCCAAAAGAATAACATAGGAATTAGGTATTTTAAATTTACAATTTTTTTATTTTTCTCCATAACAAATAATGGTAAAAAAAACACTTCAGTATTATTTGTTTTTAGAGCTCTAATGTCTGGGTAAATGTGTATTTTCGGAAATACCTTCACATAAACTGTTTTCTCTCTTTTAGTATGATGATACATATCACAAAAACCTGAAACGATTATTATGGACACCCTGTGGCGTAAGTTGACGCCACATTTCATATAGTGGTGCAATTATTTCACACAAATTAAACATCACTATACATTTATCCATTTATGCAAATTTTAACTAATAGTGTTTTTGGCCTCTAGGGACATCATAATGAAAAAGCATATCGGTCCTGGGTCTTGCCGTGTCACATACGGGTAATAGCTACTTCCCTCCAGGGAAATTCGCTAAAATATCCCCAATCTTTATTTTTAATGTTTGTATTACAGGATATCATGACTTCACGAACTCTAAAACTACAAGGAAAATCAGTATGTACAACAATAGCATAACTATTTTTACCTGTCTACGTGACACCAGGTGTAACCTTGTATTGTCGAGCAGTCCTCGTCTTATCCTCAAACTCATCTACATTCCTCGTTAACAGTTAAACTACTGTACCACCTGTAAACAAGTTAACGGGCCTAACTGGTGTACAAGCTACACGACATTGTGAAAAAACCCAAAATATAGTCATAGAAATAACTTGAGGAAATAACACGTATTTTATGTGATTCGACGTATGCGTTTGTGACAGGCAAATTAAAGCCCCACAAGTCAATTTAAAACCATTTTAGAGAATACAAATTTACGATTGTTAAAACTTAAAAACAAAAGTCTATGAATAAATTATGTTGCCAATTCATCCGGGCTTTGGCATATTCAAATACATGCAGAGTCTCTTATTTGGAACTGTTGAATTAAATTACTGGGAAGAAACCCAAAAGCTATTTTTCATCTTGCAATTATCTGCTAGGCTTGTTAAAATAAAAGAGCCGCCGCGCCGCCTCGAGGGCGTGTCGAGCGAAGCGATCTTCTATATACGGTTATTCCCTTGCCTCTAGGCCTGATACAACTTACAAGGTCAAGGCCACGGGTGGATCCCAGACATTCACGTAATCTGAAATTGCGATCGATTTGTAAACACTTTTCCTTCAACATCACTTGTCCGAATAAGCAAAACAACACTTTGAGATTTGAAAGTAAGTGTGCTCTTCCGCTTCAACACTGTCATGACTTTTGAGGGAAAACTGGATCCAGTTGACCTTGATCATTGGGCTTTTAAAATGGCTCGGCTTGAACAGCTTATAGATCATACACTGCATTACATTGAAGCTCGTTTTTTCGTGTCTAGTTCATGTTGGTGACACTGATCGCTATTGTCGACATAATTTTATTTATATTGTTTTTATGGTTAATTTCATGATTTGTGCTTAACTGTTTGGTTATATTGACTGGGGCTAGTGGGACCGTGTCGTCGTCCTGTAATCCAGCTACTTGGAGGTCACGAATTGTGACATATGCATGATTTGTGGATTAACGTCTGCACTAGTGAGTATCCAAAGTGCTATACTGATAATTAGACCAGTTCGTAAATTACAAGGCAACAATGTGGTTCGGATTCCACTATAAAAAAAACTGTAGGTCCAATAGTTGTCATTGGCTATATGGGCTATTGATTAACAGTCCTGTCCAAGGAACGTGTCGGCCTCACGTGTCTCTCATCCTACACCCATCTTCATTCATACGTGGCTAATACCTACCATAGAATGGTCACCATTTAAATTAAAAATATTAAAGCATAACAGGGAGAGAAGTAATTTTTTATGATTATATCGTTTTATTTTTGTTAAACGATGTTCCAAATGACTGAAATAACAAGAAACACATTGTAAACAAAACACGACCTCTACAGTGCACCAGACGGAACTAAGAATAAAATTGTCTTCTAAGGGTTAGAAATCTACTCAGGGGTATGTTTCATCTATGATTACACACTCTCACTCAATTAATTCAGCATGAAATAGCCTAACTGCATGAAATACTTTTCTGTGTTATATTGAGTGATTAGTAATAGGCACTCAAGATAATTAGTTTGAATATTTCTCTGTTCATCTTTTATTGTGTTTTCATGGACTTTTTCCACGATTAGAACTTGACAAATAAGTACGTAAAACAACGGTCTTCTAGTAATAAATTATTCGCACTTACTTCTCCTCCCCACAATTATCAGCCCCAAAATGCAAATCATTTAAATATTCTTACGTGACTCTAATGTCTTCCTTGACACTTTTCCTTGGCCAGCATTTGCTTGGGTGCGCAACACAGACCTTTTACTTAGAAAGTAATTAATTGCATTTGTTTTTCCTCCTCACGATTATAAACCTTAAAATAATTCATCTGGATACTCTGACGTCATCTACAATGACAAGGACGATGGTTTGACGTCATAGTACAGCTGTGAGGTAATGCTAAGCTTGGCTTTATACTTCACGCGCCCTTTGACCCGCAAAGCTTGGTCCCCTCTCTATGACCTCATACCACATCAAATACTTCAATATACATTCTCGAAGAAAGTTTTATTGTTTTAAGGATACAAAAATAAAGAGCTACACTATACAGGGTGTTTCCAAATTGTCTGGACATATTTTGTGGACTTGTTCCTTGGGCTAAGACAAACATAAAATGCCATATAAGTATCGAATATGACTATAGGTCGGCCGTTTAGAAAACGACCTGCGCGAAATTTTTAGCGCATGTAGGGGAGGTAACGGGGAGGGAGGGTACGTTCCCCCTCTCCGCCAATTGCCGTTTTCACATAATGTGTGCATAGTGACGTCACGTGCTAGCTGATCGTGTTTTATTTTACCAAATCATATGTTTTCTTGTAATTTCCCAAAGACTTTCGAATGACAATCATTACGAATTAGCATTGAATATATAACACTATTTAGCGTTTTATATTTAATATAGTGTTGTATTCAATATTGAATATATAACACTATTTAGTGTTTTATATTTAATATAGTGTTGTATTCAATATTGAATATAGTCATAGTGTTATAAAGTACAGGGTGCGGCCAGTATACCGATTCATCTTCTGCAGAGCACTGTTCAGCGAGAGGTTGTCTGAAAGTGGTAGGAGTAAGCTCGTTGGAAAGCCTACACAATGCCATTTTTTCAAGACACAGAGCAGTGGTTGCCTGAGCTACGTGAGGTTGTTATGGAGTTGTTTTAAAAAGTATTGAATTCATTCATTGCAACTCAACAGCATAAGCAGTTTTGTGCGTTCTTTCAATTAACACTTTAGCTACCAACTATACTCATCCCTCAGTAACAGAGTAGTGTGACGGTCGGTAGGAAACGTGTTATAGGCGACACGGAGAAGTTCCGTTGCGTATAACAATAATGCGGTGGGTTACTAACTTTACAACAACGGCTTCTTCGTTGAAAAGGAAGCTGAAAGGCCGACCAAAGTCAGATCGGATGCCAGACAACGAACATTCGACAGAGTTCGTACTGCTGTGGAAAACAGTCCTCGCAGGCCCGCCCGAAATCAAGAGGCTTGCCGAAAATGTCTGACTGCTCAGTTACACGAATTTTAAAGTTAATTTTCATCCCTACAGATTAGTTATAATAAAAAATCTGTTTAATGGTGTTATCCATACAGATAATCACGACGGAACCTTTTTTGCAGCTCCTACTTATGTTATATATGTATAATTGAAAATCTCTCACTTAAGTAGCCTTAGTGGAAAATAAATAGTTACAAATAAATTTACAAGATTCTTTTTACATATATTTAACAAAAACAGCACAAAACGTCATATAGCGTAAGTTGTCGAGATATTATTGCACTAAAATGATATACACTAAACCCAAGCACTAAACTACTAAACCCGTATGATCCCCTCGGACTATGGTTTTTCTTAATACCTAACTTCAAAAGTTTACTAGACGCTTACCGAATGGCCTCTCTCGTTTTAAGAAGTGGAAAATCATGACCACAGCAAACAATAACGAATACAGGACCCACCGCAACGGCTGTTGCCGTGATAGGGACAATCACCACGAATCTCGCCGCGATTAAGATATGGCCACAATCACAAAGAGTCATGAAAGCTGAGATAATCGCAGGAAATTATCGCGGATGTTGCCACGATTGTGTAAGACGCATATAACGTGACTGCAATTAGCCTATAATGGTGTTGCCACCAACGCAAGTAACGATCACACATCTTAGTGACGGCCTTTTAGTGAATTTCCTATATAGGGTATAAGCTATTACCGTAGTACTCATGGTAATACCTCTGGACCCGGGATGGCAAGGCGTATAAAAGAAGGTGTGTGCACGCACATCCCCCACCCCTCCAATCAGCCAATCAAGTATTTACTGCTTTACTGTTTTTCGGTTAAATGGTACCATATAACTGTACAATATAACTAGCTGTAGTAGTGTTATGTATAACACTACTGCAGTATATTCATTCAATGTTGAATCCAACGCTATATTGGATATATAAAACTAATTAGTGTTATATATTCAATGCTGATTCCTAATGATTGTCATTCGAAAGTCTTTGGAAAATTACAAGAAAACATATGATTTGGTAAAATAAAAGGTAAAATAAAATAATGGGTGGGGTGGGCTGGTAGCGGAGTGGGGGAAGAGCAATATTCTGTCTCACTCCCACAGCTTGGTATCTCTCTCTCGCACCAATGCTACGAGGAGGACGCTTTCTAAGCGGCCGACCTATACCATATATTGTTTTGTAAAATAAAAAACAATAAACAATATGGAAATCTATATAATTAATACGCTACATGAAACTTTGTCGGTTGAACCCCTCCGCCATTTCTTAACCGATTTTATCCATTGATATCTCATTGGAAAGAGCGTGTCACGTAGATTTGCAAACTGGCCTTACATTTTTGAAAACGTCCCGTGGGCTCCGCCCCAGTGGCTTTGAAAGTTCCCATGTTATCCTTATGGAGAACATAATTGTTTACATTTTGATCAGCTGTATAATTTAATTGCTGTTATTTATTTTTTAATTCAATGAAACGTATTGAGTACATTTATTTACTGTTTGAGTTTGTGTAAACATAACCCCCAAGACGGATCGTGTTAGAATGGTTGTATCTTAAATTTGTGTATTTATCGTTGTTTTGTGTCGCTATGACGTGTCGTGTTAGCATGATTGTAACTTAAATTTGTGCGTTTATCGTTGTTTTGAGTAGCTATAATTTGTTTATTTGTTGTTTTTTTTTTTGTTTTAAATGCCTCCGACGCGACGACAACGAAACATAGACATTGATAACGACCGCTGCTACAGAACAGTGGCGCGTAATAGGCTTAACTCATCACAGTCGGCACCTGACCCTGGACAATCTCAACTATTAGGTTAGAAATGCGCCCTAACACTACCCCAAAACGACTTTTCGTTCTCAATTGGCCCTCTATCAATGAGCGAGGTGTTTTGATAAAGAGAAAACCGGCCGGAATGCTTTAGGTTTATCAATAACAAAGATAAACATGGATAACCTTATATGGCTATAAGTCAGGAAATGTTTGTAGAAATCATTGAAAAGCAATACCAGGATGATGCAATATTTACAGGAAATGTTAATTACTGTTACATACATCGTCAGTATCTCCATAAGTTTTACTCACTGGTAATCTTTGAGTTGACTCTTTTAAACTTATTGCGAATTTGACTGTTATTCCTTTTTAAATAACTCCTGTAATACTTTGCAATTGCTCGAATTCGAGCAACATGTACACTAGTTGCTATTAAATTTCGTAGCCGAATGTAAAAGAAAACTGATAACTCTGTTGTGTGTGATCCGATTTTAGCAAACAAGGTTTCATTTGATTTGGATTGAAATTCTCTATCTTTTTATCCTAAAAACAATTTTCTTAATATTAACTGTTTTTATTAAATTTGACATTAAAGATTTTAAATGGCCGCCATATTGAAACAGTTTGAGATATTGGAACGAAACTTTGTAAGCTCTTTTTGTCTACTAAAATACACATTCATACCATTTTTGAAATATCTATCTTGAAAATTGCTCAAGATATAAAATAATTCTTATATGTATCACAAACAGACCGACAAACAGAAATCTAGGCATTTTAGACCCATACTTATAGGGCATTTTATGTTTGTTTTAGCCCAAGGAACAAGTTCACAAAATATGTCCAGACAATTTGGAAACACCCTGTATTCAAACGAAAAATTACAGTTATAGGCCTACTTAGGAAGGGCATTAAAAGCGTCTTAAATTTAACTAATTCTAGGTAGTTCGTGTGCCTAGGCGTTATAGGTGTGACTGTTCCCTAATAAATCTTTTCAGTAATATTCTCTCTCACATACAGGATACAGTCATAAGTACCTATAGGAGTTAAAATTGTAAATATAAATAATCAATAATATTGGATAGTAAAATACTACTAATCTATCAACTACCAATAACGATTCATAGAATGTCTGGCAAATTAAATTTGCTAGGTTTTGACAAGAGTTACCTAAAACCAGTTTAATTATCGAATGTTTTGTGTCAATTTAATTGTGAGTTAATTGGTGACAGAAATAGGATGCCGGTGCGATTATATCGACGGGAGTGGCGAGAATTTCGAGGAACCGAATTGCAGCTCCAATTGTTATTCAGTAAATGTTTTACGATAAACGGTTTGTATCAATAATTAGTATCGTCGATGACTTAAAATTTACTGTTCAACGGAAATATAATAAACTACGAATAAAATAAAAATAAATTAAAACAAAACATGTAAAAACACAACAAAAACGTAGGCCTAATATAAAAAACTACAAATTATAAAATACCCTACTGAAGCAAACCTGCACAGCAGACTAAAATAATTCCTTTAAAATTGTCATACTTGTTCCCCATTGAAATAATATTAGGTTTAACGAGTACTTAGGTTTGCTGCTACAGGAACAGGAACAACGTGTGTTTTTTTTACATACCTCAGTATATATTTGCCACATTTGATTAAAATATGTGAATAAACAAACAACAACAGTTTACTTACATCCCATGATATATAAACATAGGAATTTAAAAATTAACAGTTTTTTCCTCCACAACCGTTAAACGTATAACAATGCTTTCATATACTATTTTTGGGGCCTTTAAGCTCTACAAAATGGTATGGAATAAACTTTTATGTTTAGAAGGTCAAAAATTAAAAAAACCCTTTTTTTACCCCATTCCTCCTATAGATACCCGCCTTCCCGTAGTTTGTTCATGCTGGTTCACGAACTCGTTTGAATAAGTAATTGGCATAGCTTTAGAATAAATAATCTATGATAAAGTTTTTGATTAAATAAACCTACTTCATAGTTTTGTAAAATAATATATTTAGTTTCTGTGTATCAGCTGTCTGGAATTGTGAAATATGCAATTTTTTGCAGTTGTTGGTTGTTAACATTGAAATGTCAAAAGCAAATGTAAACATTGTGAGTGTTCTCAATGCAGCCATAGATACCAATCAGTATTTACCACGAATACTAGGAAATATTTAATTATAATAACTCTTCTAGTATTCGTGATCTTTACTTTTAAAATCATTACCGCAGAACTTTTAAAGCTAAATGGGCTATAGTATATAGTATTTATATAGTATACTAGCTGTAACCCGCGGGCTTTGCCGCGTTTAACTTCTTAATTTTCAAGATTATGGCTCAATCACGTCCTGGTTGAAGTTTGTTCGCTACGCTCACTCACCTTTAGGTTGGAGCTCGTTCGCTACGCTCACTCACCTTTAGGTTGGAGCTCGTTCGCTACGCTCACTCACCTTTAGGTTGGAGCTCGTTCGCTGCGCTCACTTGCCTTCAGGTTAGCTCGTTCGCTACGCTAACTCGCCTCCAGGTTGAAGTTCGTTCGCTACGCTCACTCACCTTTTGGTTGCAAATTAGCTGTTGTCATAAATGTAAAAGAAATAATAGTGCTGCACCCTGTTGGTAATCCTTGTAACTTTAATGCTATTGAACATCATAGAACAGAACCAACTTGTTTAATTGAAACAGCTGTTAAGATTCAATAATTCCATTTCTCATAATAGCCCAGTCAATGAATGCAAAAAAACACCCTTTTTCGCAACTAAATGGTGGAAAGCTGGATTTTTTATATGTGATAGAACCACATGAGAGGTGCATTTTCCCAAAAGTCCCCACTTCTACCCCTTGAGCTTTCCCCCCCACCCCCCTCCAAACATAGAAATTGCAGTGTTTTACGTAATTGATCATAACTCGAATGCTATGTAAGCTATCGAGCTGCAATTTGTTTTGTTTTATTTCTGATTAGTTTTCCTACAACTTTTGTATCTGTAACATGTTTCTAAAACCAATATTTAGGGAGATATAAAATTTAAACTTCGTTAAAAGCTTTGTTTCAGAGTGCAAAATTTTGTTTTTCCCTATGTATACTTTTAAATTGAAATAATACGCAAATATGGTTCAAACAAAAGTTTTAGTACGTTTTTCAAGGTTTACAAATATATTATTGGTTAGTCATCTAGGTGACCGGGTGAAGAGCTGGGCGTCGGTAAAGAGAGCGCGTGCGGGCTAATTGAACACTTCTGCGCTGCGTCATCGCATCTATCCCAGCCAATAAACGCGCAAACTGCCTTTTTTCGTAGCTAAATAGTGGAAGGCTGAGTTCGTTATAATTGATGGAACCACTTAAGACGTGTATTTTCAAAAAAGTTCCCGATTCTCCCCCTTGAGCTTTCCCCCCAACCCCTTCCAAACGTGGAAATTACAGTCGTTTACTTTACTGGATATAATTCAAATTCTATGCATGCCATCGTAGTGAAATTTGATTTGTATTATTTATAATAAGTTTATCTACAAATTTTTACTAAAGGTTTTCTTATAAAACTATATACAAAGAAATATAACATTGTAACTTTTTTTGATAATGTTTATGTTTTAGAGTACACAATTTTGTTTTACCATCTATATATTTTTTCCAAATAAAATACGCAAAATGTGACAAAACAAAATTTTAGTATGTTACTTAAGGTTCATAAATATATATTTGGTTAGTCATCTGAAAAAACTAATGTATGTAGTGTAGGCGTCGGCAAAGACAGCGCGTGCAGGCTTAAGGGTGGGCTCTACCTCAGCTCGGAAATCTCAGAACGATGTTCGAAGTGTCCGCCAGACTGCGCCGTGTCGGTTCAACCCAGTTGGAGGGGAAGGGGTGGGAGGAGCTAGGAGGTTCGCGAGTTGACTGCCGCTCCCCGCTAGGCAGTGCAGTGCCCTGCGGAGCTCCCGACGCACACACGCGCAAGCGCAACCAGGTTGTTATTTGCGCGTCCGCATATCTTTTGCTTCTGCTCAAACCTCCATCATGCCCTGCCACCGACACTCACTGGCAGCAACGTGACGTTCGCTATCGCTCCCATAAGCGTATACAGTAAATACCCCCGCCACAGCAAACCTGCAGACTAAGCGAATTTCCATTTCCCTAAATGGATTTACACTAAAATGTCTCCTTAAAAATATCACATTTATTCCCTATTTAAAAAGAATCAGTTTAAAACATACTTAGGTTTGCTGCAACAGGGAGGGTAAAAGTGTTTTTTATGTAAAATGTTCATAGTTGGTAAGAAATAAAAACATTTTCCAAATTTGGGCAAAATATGTTAATAAACAAGCAAACTACAACAGTTTACTTATTCTCCATAAGAATAACATGGAAATTTTAAATTTACAATTTTTTGGAAATTTCTCCGTAACTATTAGGCGCATTATAACGCTTCAATATACTAAATTATTTGTTTTTTTAACCTCTACAAAATAGTTTAGAAAGAAATTGCAAAATTTTATGTTTTTTGGGTCAAAAATGGGAAAAACCCATTTTCACCCCATAAACCCCCGTTCCCATGGTCCGATCATGCTGGTTCGCGAACTCGTTCGAATAAACGTAGGTTTACACGTTTGTACCGAATTTCGTCAAAATCGGATCATTTTTGCTCGAGTTATCGCACTAACGGACACATATATATATATATAAATATATATATATATATATATATATAAGTAGATAGTAATGTACCAATCCTAGACCAAAAAAGGAAGACTTTAATAATTTAATGAAATTTGTTGTTTTTCAATACTAATATGTTAAATTTTTGCCTCTTTTAGGCCAATTTCTAACATTTTCATATTTTTCTAGAAAAAGTATATAATTTTGATGAAATTTTCATGAATATGTCTATATTTTCCATAAAATTGAGTACAAAACAAAATGTTTTTAAAAACAAGTAAAATTTTAAAATTTAATGAGTAGTTTTTATACAAATTTAACTAAAACAGTTTCTTTATCTTTGAATGTTTTAATTTCAGTAATAATTAAGTTTAAATCTTTTTTATTTAATTCTTTAATTGTTTTTTCATCAAATATATTAATAAATCTATGAGGCAAATGAACTTTACATTTTTCTAATTCAACAATAACTGTTGGTCCATATTTATCTTTAACTTTTTCAAATTTTTCTATTTTATATTTTGTATTCAATTCTAAACTTTTTATTGGTTTATATTCTTTGAATTTACATTCTCCAATATTATTAATCTCTTCTAGTAGATCCATTTATTACAAAAATAATTATAGAAATTTTAAACAGTTAATAATTGAAATATATGAAAAGAATTTTAAATATCACACAACAGTTTGTTAGAACTGTTGTGTGATATTTAAAATTCTATTTTTTTAAATAATATCTGATGTATCACTTATGTTATCAGAAAAACCATTATGTTAATTTATTATGCATGGATCATTTAAAGTTGATAGATGTTTTAAGAATTTTAAAAAAATATCATCAAATTCTGGTTTTATATAAAAATTCAATTCTAAAAGTTTAAAAATCATTGGTAATAGTTTTTTAAATGATATATTTCTTTTTGTAAAACTGAAATATGCATTAAAAATTACTGTAATATTTCTTTTATCTTCAAAATTTAATTCAAAATCAATATTGAATATTTTGTTTAAGAATTGATAGTAAAATATCCAGTTTGTATAATTTCTTTGTTTTAAGAATAATTTTATATTTTTAGGTGTTATTTCAAAACTATTGTCTAAAATACATAATGTATAGATTTCATTGATTAATTGTTGTGTACGATATGGTTGAAAATGATTAAATTCTCTTAAAATATTTATAAGATGTTTGTTCTTATTCTTTCGTCTATTAATCTTTTTTTCAGAAATAATTCTTTTACATATATTACATCCTATACAATTTCCAATAATTGTAAAGTTATTAAAATTATGACATCTATAACATACATACATTTATATATAAAATTTTTATATCTAAATGGAAGAACTTATTCAGTGTCATAAATGTAAGAAGAAAACTAAAAATATTAATCCAGAAATTGTTGAAATGAAGAATGGTTTGTTTAGAATTGCTACCAAGTGTTCAATATGTAAAACAAATAAAAGTAAAATAATTAAAAAAGAAATTAAACCAATAATAAAAAAGGAATTAAATAAAAAAGATCAAATAATTGAAGCTAAAGAAATTCATGCTCCAATAAGAAAAAAATTTCCAAAAAGAAAGATAGTTACATTAGGTATTGATGATTTATGGGCAGCTGATTTGATCATTATGAAAAGTTATGAAAAAGAAAATGATGGTTATAAATATATGTTGAATGTTATTGATACATTTTCTAAATATGTTTGGTCAAAACCTTTAAAGAAAAAAGATGCAAAATGCGTATCTATAGCATTTGAACAAATTATAAAAGATGCAATAAAAATTGGTCATAAATCACCAAACTTATTACATACAGATAAAGGACTAGAATTTATAAATAAAGAATTTAATGGAGTTTTAAAAAAGTATAATATTAAATTGTATCATACAGAAAATGAAGAAAAATCAAGTATTATTGAAAGATATAACAGGACTCAAAATGAAAAAATGAAAGTTCTATTTGAAATTAATAAAAATTTTAGATGGATTGATATTCTTCAAAAAATAGTTAAAGAATATAATAATTCATATCATTCAACAATTAAAATGAAACCAATTGATGTAAATAAAGAAAATGAAAATGATTTATTAGATACAGTTTTTAAATATATCCCACCAAAAATAATTACAAAATCTAAATTTAAAATAAATGATAGAGTTAGAATAGGAAACAAAAAATCAACTTTTTCAAATAAATATAAAAACAATTGGTCAAGAGAAATATTTGCTGTTTCTAGAATTAATAATACAAATCCTGTTACATATAGTATTAAAGACTTGAATGATGAAGATATAATTGGTAGTTTTTATGATTATGAATTGAAGAAAACTAATTTGTAAAATTTTGTACTATATAAATGGAGAAAAAATGTATAAGGTGTAATTTATATAAAGATGTATCTGAATTTTCAAAAATGAAATCAGCAAAAGATGGTTTATATTATTATTGTAAAGAATGTTATAAAAGTTATAAAAAGGAATTATTTGATAATATTAAAGTAATTGAAATAAATCAAAAAGAGTGTTTGAATTGTAAAGAAATTAAAGACATATCAAATTTTCATAAAAATTACTATAGTAAAGATAAAAAGTTGGCAATTTGTATTGAATGTATTAGACATATGTTTTTAAAACCACAAATGTGTGAATGTGGAAGAAGTATTAAATGGGTCAATAACTATTCAAAACATTTAGAAACTAAAATTCATAAAGAAAATATAACAAATAAGATGAATTAATAAACTAGTTTATAAAAGTTTTATTGAAAACAAATACTCTAGAAAATATAAATTGACTAGTTGATTACTAATTTTATAAAAAAAATACTCTAGAAAAAATAAATTAATCATTAATTTGGGTATATTACTTATATTTTATAAAAACATATTTTCTAAGTAAAAATTATTTTTATTAAATAAAGGAATTTTTTCTCATCTAAATGGAAAGACGAAATGAAAATATATTATGTCCTTATTGTATTAAAAATATATATTCTAAAAACTATGCAAGACATTACAACTCAAAGAAACATTTAGAAAATAAAATAAAATATGAAAATGAAGTTAATAATTTAAAAATATGGTGTAAACAAAATTATATTAATGATTATAAAAACAAAAATCTAGATCAATTAAAAGAAATAAAAAAGTCATATGATCCAACAAACTATTCTTTATTTAAAGAAGAAAAATTAAAGGAAATTGCTAACAAACTATCTGTTAGAAACTATACAAATTTAGTAAGAAATGAGCTGATTAAAAGACTAAATAAAATTAAACAAAATCCTAATAATTTAAAATATAGATCATTGAAATTTATTCAAGATTTAGCTGTTAAAAATAATATTAAAATTGTAAATAAAACTAGAAAGGAATTGACTGAATTATTGACTGATCATCTTAAAAATAAACCAATTCTAAAAGAAAATATAATAAATATTCAAGAAGCTTCTTCATTAAAAGGTTATTTTCAAGAATATATTCTAACAAATTCAAATGATGGTTTGGATATATCTGATTATTTAGAATCACAAAGAAGTGAAATTCAAAAATTAATTGAAAAACAAAAATTTAAAAATATAAAAGGACAATTAGCTTTAACATGTGAATATCAAAGAAAATTGGTTAGTGGTGAAAATCAAACCAGTACAATGTATTTTGCTCTTAGGAGTTCAGATATCTTAAATATTAATGAATTTATAAATGATCAGTTTAAAAAATTAATATTAAGAGAAAATTTGAATCAACCATCAAATGGTAGTGGTTGGTCATTAAGTAGATGTTTAGAATTAAATCTCAAATTGTATAAAGTTAATTCATTAAATGCTGGTTCATATATTGAACTACCAAATAAAATCAAAAACAAGAAGAGTTGTATAAATTTTAAAAATAAAGATGAATATTGCTTCATTTATGCAATTAGATGTGCGATTGATAAATATAAAAATAGAAAATTAGATCATCCAGATAGGGTTAAACAGTATCAGAGTTATATAAATGATGAAATTTTTAAAGGTTTTGATTATCCAATAACATTAAAAGACATAAAATTGTTTGAAAAAAGATCATTTGATCCTAAATATAACTATCCATCCATGTCAATTAATGTTTATAGAATTGATGAAGATGAAAAGATTGTTCCATTACAAATATCTGAAAATTATGATGCAAAATTAGACATTGATTTGTTGTATTATAAAGATGGTGACAACTCACATTACATATTAATAACTGATTTAAGTAAATTAGTTTCTAACCAAGTTTCAAAAGATGGTCATAAACTATATATTTGTAGACGATGTTTGACACATTTTTATAAAAATAGTGATTTGAATAATCATTTAATAATTTGTAAATCTCTTGAACCTTGTCGACCAATTATGCCATTTTCTGGTGAAACTGTTAAATTTGAAAATTATTATAAAAAACTTGAACATCCTTTTGTAATTTATATGGATTTTGAAAGCATTCTGAAAAAGATTAATACTTGTGAAAATAATCCAAATAACTCATATACAAATAAAATTCAGAAACATATACCTTATGGATTCACAATTTATTTAGTTTCTAGAGTGACTAATAAAATATATAAACCAATTTGTTATAGAGCAAAAACAGATGAAGAGTTGAAAAATGTACCAAATAAATTATTTGAATACTTAGATGAGATTTCAAAGTATATAGCTAAAAAATATAATTCGAAAAACAAAAAGCCTATGAGTTTAACTAAAAATGAAGAAATTGAATATCATAAAGCAAGTGTTTGTCATATTTGTGAAACTATTGGTTTTGATAATGACACAAGACGAAAGGTAAGAGATCACTGTCATTTAACAGGAAAATTTAGAGGTGCAGCACATTCAAGTTGTAATTTAAATCTAAAATTTCCACAAAATATACCTGTGTTTTGTCATAATAGTTCAAACTATGATACACATTTGTTTATTAAAGAATTAGCTAAAAAATATGGTAAAATTGATTTAATAGCAAATACTGATGAAAAATATATAAATTATTCAGTTAATTCAGGATATGGTTATGAATTTGAAGATGATAAACCTAGAAAATTTGTAAAATTCTCATTTGTAGATACGTTTAGATTTATGGCCTCATCAATTGATAAGTTAGCTAAAAATCTGAAAGAATTTAAACACTTGACTAAATTTATAAAAAACATTGATATAATTAAAAAAGATGATGAAACATTTGAAATATTATCTTCGAAAGGTATATTTCCTTATGAGTTTATAGATGATATTGAAAAATTAAATTATGATAAAATATTAGATAAAGCACAGTTTTATAGTTCTTTAACTGATGAAAATATTAGTGATGATGATTATAAATACTATCTAAAAGTTTGGAATAAATTAAAAGTTAAAACATTAGGAAATTATTCTGATTTGTACAATATTCAAGATGTGATGTTATTAGCTGATATATTTGAAAATTTTAGATCAGTTTGTTTAAAGAACTATCAATTAGATCCTGCACATTATTTAACATCACCATCATTAGCATGGGACTCTATGTTAAAATTAACAAAAATAGAATTAGAATTGATAAGCGATTATGATATGTATTTGATGATTGAAAAAGGTATAAGAGGTGGAATTTCTCAATGTGTTACAAGGTATTGTAAAGCAAATAACAAATATACCAAAAATTATGACCCTAATAAACCTGAAAATTACATGTTATATGTAGATGCAAACAATTTATATGGATGGGCCTTAAGTCAAAAACTACCATACAAAGATATTAAATGGATGAATCCAAATGTATATACAACTAATGAATGGAAAGAAACTATATTAGAATTAGATGAAAATGTTGATTATGGTTATATATTAGATGTTGATTTAGAATATCCAAAGGAATTACATGATAATCACAAGGATTTACCATTAGCTCCTGAACATTATAATAATAAGCTTTGTACTACATTATTTGATAAAAAAGACTATGTGGTTCATTCAAGAAACTTAAAATATTACCTAAAACAAGGTCTAGAATTAAAAAAAGTAAATCGAGTAATAGCATTTGATCAAGATAACTATATGGAAAAATATATAAAACTGAACACAAAATTAAGAGCTCAATCAAAATCAGACTTTGAAAAAGACTTCTTTAAGTTAATGAATAATTCTGTATTTGGTAAAACAATGGAAAATGTAAGGAATAGATGTAATATAAAATTAGGTGATGAAGAATATTCATTAAAACAAGCTAAAAAACCAAACTTTAAAACGTTTAGTATATTTGATAAAAATTGTATTGCTTCACATTTGATTAAAGAAAAAGTTAAATTTGATAAACCAATATATGTGGGATTTTCAGTTTTAGAATTATCAAAATTATTAATGTATGAATTTTACTATGATAAGCTAAAGAAATATGATCCAAATGCAAAATTATTATATATGGACACTGATAGTTATTTTGTGGAATTAAAGAAAGATCCTTATAAAATTATTAAAGAAAATATAAATGAGTTTGATACAAGTGATTATAAAAAAGATCATGAGTGTTACACTGAAAAAAATAAAAAAGTAATTGGTAAATTTAAAGATGAGCTAAATGGTGAAATACTAGAAGAATATTGTGGATTAAGATCAAAATTATATAGTTATGAATTTAACAATAAAAATCCTGTAAAATGTAAAGGTATCAAGAAAAGTGTTGTAAATAAGACAATTAATATGAGTGATTTTAAGAAATGCTTGTTTGATGATATAGAACAATATAGAACAATGACATGTATTAGAAGTTATAAACATGAATTGTATACTATTAGAATAAACAAATTAGCTTTGAGTAATAAGGATGATAAAAGATTTGTATGTGAAAATAGAATTGATACATTACCTTGGGGACATAAAAATATAATTTAAACATAAATAAATGGAAATAATAATCATACCAAAAGAATTAATAGACAGTGAATATGATCAAAAATTGTTTTTGTTTAAAACTAAATTATCAAATAAATATTTAATTTATCTTTTTAAATATAAAGGATATTACGTTTATCACAATGCCTTTAATTTTAATATAAAACCATTCTTATATAAAGTAATACAATATGTTAAAGAAAGTTTTAAGGAAAATGATCAAAATGTAATTAATTTAAGATTTTAAAATTAGTGAATATAAACCTGATTCATGAATTAATATATTTTTATTTTTAAATATAAAATTATTATTAAATAAATCAATAGTTGTCATTATTTATATAGAAAAAAATTTAAGTTAGAAATTTTGTTTTAATCTTAAATACACAATATTCTTAACATTTTTATTATTTATCAAATTTCCTTCATTATCTTGAATAGATATTACAATATTTTGAATTTTATTAATATTTTTTAAAGGAACATAGTCTATTTGAATTGGTTTTTCACTTATTTTTGAACCATATTTAACATTTGGATAAAAAGTATATAGAATTTCTGATTCTTTATGTAAATGCGAGTGATCATTATGATTTTCAAAGCTAGGTTCAACCAAATTACAATGGATTTCTAAAACATCAAAAGATCTTAATTTAGGTAACTTAATTCCTTTAATTAAAGTGTCTGGTTCAATCATTTCATCCTTTAAACCTAATAAATCAGTTATAATAGCTGTTACTATAATTTTAACAGGTGATTTTATCACAATAAGAGAACCCTCATTTTCTAATAAAAACTCATTTTCATCAAAATTATCTGCTTTCTTTTTAAATTCTTTTAAGCTATTTTTAAAGTTTTCTTTTATAGTTTCTAATGTGTGATATCCTTTGTTTAAATTAAAATATTGATTTATTTCCTTTTCACCATTCTTAATAGTAAAACCATATACATTTTTATAATCATTTGGTACATTTAATACAAAATTATCTGAATAAAATCCACAAAGACCAATACTATAATTTCCATCCAAATGAATTGGATGTTCTAATCTTAGTTCAATCTTTGAAGAATTGCCTGTAATTTTAAATAATTTCATCTTATTTAAATGGAAAATTTTTTAAAGGAAAAAAATAAGATAAAATTTGATACATATGATGAAAAAATCAAGAATAATCAACCAATTAGATTGTTAATAATAGGATCAAGTGGTTCTGGTAAAACAACATTACTATTAAATTTCATCTATAAAAGATTGATACCATACACAAATTTATATGTTTTTAGTAAATCACTAGAGCAGCCTGCATACATAAAATTACAACATAGATTTAAAAATATTGAAATGAACATTAACAAAAAAGTTGCAAATTTCTTTGGTTCATGTGAAGATATAATTTCATTAAATGATTGTAAACCAAATTCATTAATTGTTTTTGATGATTGTATTTTAGAAAATCAAGATAAAATAAAAGAGTATTTTGTAATGGGTAGACATAAAAACATATCATGTATTTATCTTTCACAATGTTATTCAAAAGTTGACATTAAATTAATAAGGAATAATTTAAATATGTTATGTATTTTTAAGCAAAATAATCATTATGTAAAACAAATTTTTGATCATTTTGTAGGTTCTGATATGTCATTTAATGAATTTAAGGATATTTGTAATGATTGTTGGAAAGAAAATTATGGATTTTTAACTATGAATTTGATATTAAAAACAAATGAAGGAAAATATATGAATAAGTTTTCTAATATAAAATTTTCTTCTAAATAAATGTGGTGTATGCTTGATTTAATTGTTGATAAAATATTTGTTATAATAATATTTGCCTTATCTTTAGTGTTTATTTTTCTTATTAAATTTACAGAAAATAAAAAATGATGTGTTTGTGTTTAATTTTAGATTTACTTATTATTTTTGTTTTATTTATATTAATCATTAGTGTAGTATTGATTGTGCTTAATCGACATAGTTTATGTTTATGTTAACATGGTTTATGTTTGTGTTAACATCATTTATGTTTATGTTAACATATTTTTTCTTTTAATAAATGGATAACATAACTGTTGACAAAGCTAAAAAGTTAGATGAAATTGAAAAAAAATTAATAAAAGAATTTAAAAATCAGATTAAAATTGATGAAAATTATGAACAAATTAAACAAAAAGCATATGAACCAATAACATCTGCAATTGGTAAAGTAGAAAATAAAATTGGTGATGTTTTAAATGAAAATAAAAATTTAATGGATTTAGTACCTATTGTTAATCAATTTGCAAACATATCAATACCACAATCTGAAGAAGAATTTATGTTACCTTCAAGTACTCCATTTAGACCAATAAGAGAACAAATTATTGAAGAAGAATCAACATTTATAGATCCAAATATTGTTTCACCTCAAATATTAAATAAAATCATTGGTCCAATTGCACAAAAATATTTACCTAGAGCAAAAGATGATAAATTTGGTTTGTATTGGGATAAACATAAAAAATCATTTATGATTGGTGATAAAATAACAGTAATTGATAATGATGATTTACTTGTTAATGGTAAAACATATACTGGCACTCAAGGTTTATGGAGATTATTGACATATAAAGACAAACCAGATGATAATTTATATAGTCAAGATGATTTAAATAATTACTCAAAAATTTTATGGGAAACAGATTCAATTTATAAAAATAATGATCCAAGTACTAGAAAACCAAAATCAAGTAAAGGTAATAAATATATGAATTTGATTAAATTTATTTGGGATTCTAAAGGAAATATTGAAGGATCTGGTATAAGAAAATATTCAGAAAATAAAATTGAATACAGATATATTGATGATTTAAACAAATTAGAAAGTATAATCAATTATATATATGCTCAAGAAAAAGCTGGAAATAATAACTTTATCAATGAAAAAAGGGCTATTAAAGATTTTATTTCAAACAAATTAGATGAATTAATTGAAAAACCTGATGGTATAAAATATTTAAAAAGAATATTACCAACTATAACATCACCAATTATAGGTTCAGGATTATTAAATGATTTTATAAATAATTTACCATTTGAATTGCATGTACCTGGTTTTCAATATCTAGGACCTGGAACTAAGCTACAAAAAAGATTAAAAAGAGGTGATCCTGGAATAAATGATTTAGATAAAGCTGCTAAAGAACATGATATATTTTATAGAGATCATAAAGATACAGAATCTAGAAATGATATTGCTGATAAAATATTACAAGATAAAGCATGGGATATAGCAACATCTAGTGATCATGATATAGGTGAAAGATTAGTTGCTTTACCAACATCAGGTGCTATGTGGTTAAAAAGAAAATTTGGAATGGGATTAGAAATAGGATTAAAATTTTAACCTATATAAATGGAGAAAGTTAAGGTAAATTTAACTGATTATCAAAAATCTAAAATTAAATCTGCTTTTAAGAAAAATAAAAATTTGACTATACAATTTGAAATAGATCAATTTAAAAATGGTAATGATGTATTATTATTAACTAAAAGACAATTGAATAAATTAGAAAAACATAAAAAATTAAATACTGGATTAAGACTTGAATTTTCTTATAATCAACTTAAACAAATAAAAGATGGTGGTTTATTAAATGAAATATTAAATGTTGCTGATTATATTCCTGGCATAAATAGTTTAACACCAAAAGTTAGAAGAGGAGCTAAAGTAGTAAAAGACAATGTTATTCCAAAATTTAGAGAATTTATAAATTGGTTAGATCAAGAATTAGCTAATGTAAAAGGATCTGGATTAGATGAAAAAACATTAAAATATGTTAAGAAAAAAATTTCAACCCATTGACTTTAGCTGATTTAGAAAAATTATGTCAAAATATTAAGAATTTTAGAGGTGTTTTTATGAGAGATATGCTTCCAAAAACTGTTAATAAATTTGAATGTGGTATAGTCAATTTAGATTCATTTTCTGGTAATGGAACTCATTGGATATGTTATTATAAAAAAGATAAAATTAAATATTACTTTGATTCTTATGGAAAAATTGTTAATAAACCTTTTAAGGAAATTGTTAAATATTTAGGAAAAGACAATATATTTTTTAATGATTCACAAATTCAAAATTATGATGATCCACCTATATGTGGTCATTTGTGTGTTTTTGTATTAAATGAGTTGAATAAAAATACAAGATTTGATAACATAATCAATAAATTAATTCTTAATAAATATGGATTCATTAAATATATTTGATCTATTTGGTAGACAGAAAAAAGATTTAATTGAAGTAAAAAATGATTATATTAATTCAAAATTAAATTCCATTTTTAATGATATTAATAAGGATTTAAAAAACCATATTAAGAAAACTAATAATTTGGTTAATGCTATTAGTTTATCTAAAAATTATTTAAGTATTAATTCTAGAAGAATTGTTAATGTAAAACCAAGTATTAATGATTATGATGTTGTTATAAAATCTGAGTTAAATGAAGTTTTAAATTCTATTATTAAGGTTGGTAATGATCATTCAAAAACTAAACAGGATTTAAATGAATTGGTTAATTCATTATTTAATCTAAAAATGTATGTTGAAGATTTAGAAAAACAACTTGAAGATAAACTTGCTGAAAAAATAAGATTAGTAACTGCTGGATTAGCACAAATATTAGAAGATAAACTTAATACAGAAAACCAAGAAGATCAATAATTTTTACTATATAAATGGAGTTTATTTACTGTCTTAAATGTAAACAAAAAACCAATTCTAAAGACATTCAAACAATAAAATTAAAAAATAAAAATATGGTTAAAGCAAAATGTTGTATATGTAATTCAAAGAAAAGTAGTTTTACAAAAATTTCCTCCTAATAAATGGCTCTATATAATTCATTTGATTATTTCATTATCAGAAACCAATTTCTATTAACCAATGAAGATTGGGATATTATTTCAGAAAAATATGAATTGAATGAAGATATGATCAGATTGTTTCAAAATAAACTAAATTGGGAAAAAATTGCACAATATCAAACATTAAGTATACAATTTATTGATGAGTTTATTAATTATCAACTCAATGCTTATATTAATTTGGTTTGTAAGTATCAAAATTTAGATGAAGATTTTATTGATAAATATAAAAATGATTTGGATTGGGAAATAGTGTTACAATATCAAAATATATCAGCAAAATTCATCATAGATCATGCACTGAATATTGAACAGTTTAAAGAAAAAATGGATTATGACGAGATTGATTAAATTATTCCAAAAAGATTTATAAAACTATTCTTTATTACAAAAATTTTACTGGTTTTAAAAAACCTTTTTCTTTCCATATTTTTTTCATAAATTTCTCCTTAATAAATGGCTAATACTTATGAAATTGAAAGAGCTGAATATAAAAATTTTTATCCTTTATCTAAACTACATTTGAATGAACCAAACAAAAAAACTGAATTTAATATTGATTTTGGAGATGGTTTTTGTACATCTAAATTTCAATTTTATATTTCAGGAACACTAAAAAAATCTGATGATAGAGACTATGGTGCTACAGATAATGTAAAGTTGATTAATAATTTTGTACCATTCTTATTTTCAAAAATTGAAATTAGAAAACATAATAAATTAATTGAAGAAATTGAATATCCTGGACAATTAAGTACAATAAAAGGTACTGTTACTTATTCAAAAACAGAAGCAGTATCCAACATTTGTAATGGATTTCAATCAGATTTCAAAAAAACATTTGAAGCTGTGGGTAATCTATCACATTTTGGATTAGGTTTCTTTGAAAATGTTAATGTTCCAATATACAAAGGAGGATTCAATATATGTTTTGTTAGATCTGAAGATAATGATGCCATTTTTAGATGGAAAACTAAAAAAGTTGATGGAACTTTTGATGATACTACATTACCAAGTGCTGGAAAAATAATTATTGATGACTTTTTTATTAGAGTTCCAATAATTGAGTATAAAACTACAAGTAAAATTCAATATATTAATGAAATAACTAAAAAAGAAAAAATACTATTTCACTTTAATCATTGGCAATGTATTGAACAAAAGACAATAACTGGAAAAACAGTTAGTTTTGATATAACAAATATTTATCGAAACATCTATAATCCAAAATTTATAATAATTGGTTTTCAAAAAGGTAGAACTAATGATCAATTATATGACACTTCAAAATTTGATAGTATGTATATTAAAAATATTAGAGTAAAATTAAATGGTCACTATTATCCTGATGAATTAATAAATCTAGATATAAATAATGAAAAATTTAGAATTGTATATCAAATGTATCAAGATTATAAAAAGGTTTATTATAACAATAGTGAAATGTATTATGATCCAACAGAATTCATTGAAAATAGACCATTATATGTGATTGATACAACAAAAACTCCTGTTAATATTTCTGGTTCAAAGAATGATATTATTATAAATATGGATTTTGATTATGATATAACTGTTGCTAGTAAAACTAATTGCTATGTGGTTGTTGTGTCTGAAAGATTATTAGAGTATAATGTGATTAAAAATGATATAACTGAAATCAAATAAAATTATTATAAAACCACCATTTATTTACTACTTTTTGACATATTTTTCAAAATATTATTATATTTTATGAATAATGAGACTACTATTGTTAATTTAAAATTTGTTTCATAAAAAAATATTAATAAATAAAAATCTTTGATTTTCAAGGTCACAAGAAATAAATATTTTAAATTTTATTATTTAATAAATTTGTACTTACCTTATAGATATATCATACCAAATTTCATGAAAATATCTTTAAAAACAAAGAAGTTATTAAGGTTTTTAGTTTAAGGGTAGTTCACCCTAAATTGGAAAATTTTAGTAAAAACATTGATTTTAAACATAATTTTTCATAATTTTTAAGTTTTAGAATTATTCAATAATTTTTTACATTTTTATAAATAAAATACAAAATAAGGGATGTAACTACCCTTAACATAAGTCAAAAACATTCTTTAATATTCAATGAGTGTATGTTTCAAATTTGGTTAAGATTGGTTTAAAAACACTCAAGTTATAACATACAATATATTTCAAATAATTTCATTCGATACTAACAATCGAATAATAAGTTGAAACATTCGATATTAACAGTTAAATTACTGAATAGGAATTCAAAATAACTCACACAAACATAAACAAATAATATTTACTGAACATTTCAGATTTATCAAAGCGTGCATTCAATGCACGCTTTCGTTGAACATCATTTGGTTTGGCAAAAAAAAAAAAAAACTGTCAAATAAAACAGCACAGTCACTTAAATTTTTTTACACAAAATATTTACTGTACAATTCAGATTTATCAAAGCGTGCTTTAGAAGCACACTGTCCTTGAATATCATATGGTTTGGCAAAAAACTATCAAACAAAGCAGCAATCACTTGACCTTGAAAATTCTGATTGTTTTATAAACAAGTTATGATTACAAACAATAAAAATAGTCTATAAATAGTTCAATAAATCACTTTTACTTATTAAAATATTAGTTAAAAACACTTGAACAATCCAAATATGGTGATGAACACTTCAAACACATTTCACTTCACAACACGATAGTTTCACAATTTTCATAGTTAATCTTCTTTATACTTCATCTTCAATCAATAAATAATAAACTTTTACCATCAATAAACTCTTATTTTAAATATTTCTTCATAAAACAAAATGAGAATATACATAGAAAATCAGCCAGTCGACAGAGCCACACCCATTATGATAGCTAATGACGAGATTTTTGCTAACTTGACACTTTTTTTTGTTCAATCGGCTAGTTTCATTAGCTAACTATTTAACCATTGATTATACATTTTAAGCATTAATTATAAAATACTTTTCGATTAGTTTAGATAAATCAAAATAATTATTTTAATCCACACTGCAATTTACTAACATTCAACTGGTTATTATTTTATTCAATCACTTATTTTCATAAAAAGATCGACCAAACAAATTAGGCCATAGACTAATATTCCTTCAATAAGATTATATTTACAACACAATTTATTTTTGTTGATTTTTACATTATCTTTAATCGTACAGAAATGTATAATATATGAAATAGCATTAATTTTTAACAAGCTTTTCATTGGTGGTATTTATTTTCAATTTAAATCAATACTTATCTTTTTATCTTAAGATTATCATTTTGTTAACATTTTTATGATTTCACAATTGAAATATATAAAAAGATATTTTTGATAATTAAACCTTAAATAAACCTTTATAAACTTGTTTTTTTAATCAATTAAACTACATCATGATTTTTATGATATAAAAAACTTTAATAATTTAAATAAATTTCATGTTTTTTAATAGTTTATTTAATAATTAAACCTTTATAAACTCATTTTTAATCATTTATTAACGCGTCGCGATTTTTGCGACGCGTCAAATATTTAATAAATTCCATAAATTTAATAATTTATTTGATAATTAAACCTTAAATAAACCTTTACAAACTTGTTTTTTTAATCAATTAATCTACTTCAAGATTTTTATGATATAAAAAACTTTAATAATTTTGATAAATTTCATATTTTTTAATAGTTTATTTAATAATTAAACCTTTATAAACTCATTTTTAATCATTTATTAACGCGTCGCGATTTTTGCGACGCGTCAAATATTTAATAAATTCCATAAATTTAATAATTTATTTGATAATTAAACCTTAAATAAACCTTTACAAACTTGTTTTTTTAATCAATTAATCTACTTCAAGATTTTTATGATATAAAAAACTTTAATAATTTTGATAAATTTCATATTTTTTAATAGTTTATTTAATAATTAAACCTTTATGAAATCATTTTTAATCATTTATTAACGCGTCGCGATTTTTGCGACGCGTCAAATATTTAATAAATTCCATAAATTTAATAATTTATTTGATAATTAAACCTTAAATAAACCTTTACAAACTTGTTTTTTTAATCAATTAATCTACTCTAAGATTTTTATGGTATAAAAAACTTTAATAATTCTAATAAATTTCATGTTTTTTAATAGTTTATTTAATAATTAAACCTTTATAAACTCATTTTTTATCATTTATTAACGCGTCGCAAATAAACTATTAAAAAACATGAAATTTATTAGAATTATTAAAGTTTTTTTATACCATAAAAATATTAGAGTAGATTAATTGATTGAAAAAACAAGTTTGTAAAGGTTTATTTAAGGTTTAATTATCAAATAAATTATTAAATTTATGGAATTTATTAAATATTTGACGCGTCGCAAAAATCGCGACGCGTTAATAAATGATTAAAAATGAGTTTATAAAGGTTTAATTATTAAATAAACTATTAAAAAATATGAAATTTATCAAAATTATTAAAGTTTTTTATATCATAAAAATCTTGAAGTAGATTAATTGATTGAAAAAACAAGTTTGTAAAGGTTTATTTAAGGTTTAATTATCAAATAAATTATTAAATTTATGGAATTTATTAAATATTTGACGCGTCGCAAAAATCGCGACGCGTTAATAAATGATTAAAAATGAGTTTATAAAGGTTTAATTATTAAATAAACTATTAAAAAATATGAAATTTATCAAAATTATTAAAGTTTTTTATATCATAAAAATCTTGAAGTAGATTAATTGATTAAAAAAACAAGTTTGTAAAGGTTTATTTAAGGTTTAATTATCAAATAAATTATTAAATTTATGGAATTTATTAAATATTTAACGCATCGCAAAAATCGCGACGCGTTAATAAATGATTAAAAATGAGTTTATAAAGGTTTAATTATTAAATAAACTATTAAAAAACATGAAATTTATTAGAAATATTAAAGTTTTTTTATACCATAAAAATCTTAGAGTAGATTAATTGATTGAAAAAACAAGTTTGTAAAGGTTTATTTAAGGTTTGATTATTAAATAAATTATTAAATTTATGGAATTTATTATTTAAAATTCTTTTCATATATTTCAATTATTAACTGTTTAAAATTTCTATAATTATTTTTGTAATAAATGGATCTACTAGAAGAGATTAATAATATTGGAGAATGTAAATTCAAAGAATATAAACCAATAAAAAGTTTAGAATTGAATACAAAATATAAAATAGAAAAATTTGAAAAAGTTAAAGATAAATATGGACCAACAGTTATTGTTGAATTAGAAAAATGTAAAGTTCATTTGCCTCATAGATTTATTAATATATTTGATGAAAAAACAATTAAAGAATTAAATAAAAAAGATTTAAACTTAATTATTACTGAAATTAAAACATTCAAAGATAATGAAACTGTTTTAGTTAAATTTGTATAAAAACTACTCATTAAATTTTAAAATTTTACTTGTTTTTAAAAACATTTTGTTTTGTACTCAATTTTATGGAAAATATAGACATATTCATGAAAATTTCATCAAAATTATATACTTTTTCTAGAAAAATATGAAAATGTTAGAAATTGGCCTAAAAGAGGCAAAAATTTAACATATTAGTATTGAAAAACAACAAATTTCATTAAATTATTAAAGTCTTCCTTTTTTGGTCTAGGATTGGTACATTACTATCTACTTATATATATATATATGAATTTGAACGGATGGTGTTTTTGGCCTCTAGGGACCTCAAAACGAAAAAAAAATCGGTCCCGGGTCCAGGACTTACTATGAGTACTACGGTAATAGCTTTTTCCCTATATGGGAAATTCGCTAAAAGTAAAACATTCCAAAATATTGTGTCTTGTTTGTCATTATTGAATAAAAATAAAATACTTTAGTTATACTTTGTAAAGTATCACTACATAAAATTATAGTAATCTTAAGTTTTTTTTTAATCAACCGTTATAATTATTTATTATCTTTTGTTGATGTTTAAGATTTTCATTATTATTTAACTCTATTCCAACTGTAGCTACACCGTAATGGGCACAGAATCAGTCGGTATCTCACAAAAAAATTGAAAAAAAGTGTTGTTAAAAATTACCATGTTATTCTTATGGAGAAAATTAAAACCGTTTTAATTTACTTGTTTATGGATACACTGTATGTTGATAAAATTTGGCAAATTCATTAATTTCAGTATACTGACGTATGGTCAAGAAACACTTTTTACCTTCCCCGTAGCAGCACACCTAAGCACTCGTTAAATCTAATGTTATTTAAATAGGAATAAGTTTGTCTTATTTCTGGAAGTATCTATCTTCTATAATATTAAAACGAAACAGTGTTTTTTTATTTCACGATTCTGAATCAACCACTCGACGGATTTTCATGTTTTTTGTGTTGAAAGAAAGATAATTTTGAGAACTAGGGAATGTTGAAGCCATCATTTTAGTTTAGGGTCCCAGTTTTTTAGAAATTAAGTTTTAATTTTTAAAAAGTCTAGCAGCCGACGCTAAGATTCTAAACTAGCTTTTGGCATAAAATTTGCTTAACATAACAGCTGTAAACATTCACCTTTTGTGTCACAAATTCAGCATTTGGATAAAAACATGGATAAAAATGTAAAGACATACTGAGGGTTGACTTATTTATACTATGTGTAATGCTAATCATTGATACGTTCAATTCTTTTGTAAGAGGATGACAGATTAATTTAATATACAGTACATAGTAAAATACTAGGATGTTCAAATTATTTTTTAAAGCAATCTTTGTAATATTTGATTTGTTTTAGAGCAATATAATTTGTTTTAACTAACAGCTGGTTAAATACAAATGCCCTATTAGAACTATGAGGTTATTTACTCTGATTTTGTCATTGATTATTAGAAATAGGTAAGATTAGTAGACCACCGAGAAAAGTAACACCATCGATGTGTACAAGTCGAGGATCTGTACACGAGTTAAATGAAAAAGATTTGCAAATTATTTTACTGCTCATCTTTTTTGGAAAGGGTAGGAAAATCACAATTTTTACATGTTTTAATTCGTCTTGGCAGCTTTTTGTTTACAATAAATGTTTTTGAATGCTTGAACTTTGTTTGGATTAGGCCCGGAAATATTGATGTCATAAAGATGTAGATCAAGAATCCTCAGGAATACGATTTTAAATTACCACCACAACCTCAGACGGGTGTTATCCAAAGAAATACAGATGAATGCCATAAATTGAACACAACATCATCATTGACCTAGGATACTGCAATTAGACTAAACATCCTTTTATGAAATCTAAAAAAGTTGTTTGGCGTGTGTTTAGTTGTGGTTACATTTGGAGGCGCTGAATTTTTTATAGTTTAAACAAATGAATATGGGGAATTACGATGTACATTGATTCAATGAGGGTGGTATAATTATCAAGGATATTGGAACTGATAACGGGATAGATTATAAACATAGACAATTAATTACGTCACTAGCTTTACTAGCGTTTTTACTTTTTAAATTCCTTCAACATGTGACCAGTTCTTTTGTTCAAATGAATATTCTTTTTTTTTACTCAGCTGTTTACAAAACAAACTAATATGTTGTTGTGTTTACTTTTCGTTGTTTAAACTTATTTATTTAGCAATTGGTGCAGTGAAATTGACATAAGGATGTGTGTGGACGATTCGTTTAATGATGTCAGGACACCAACGTTATAATTATGTGTACTGTGAATTTTATTGGATGTTTTCGTTTTATTTTAGGGAGTTTCAATTTAGACCTACTGGAAATTGTGTATAGTATGAGTAATTGTATTGTGGTAATATTGATTATGGAAGAGGTAGGTATGCGATGGAAGGTGATATCATTAACTAGGCCTATACACTTCTCAATTGATAATTACTCATTCTACTGTAGGCTGCAATAAAAATTTTCTTTATACGTGTAAACTAGCTGTTCTGAATTATAGGCCTAAACCGTTTTAACTGACTACTCCCGTACGTAGGACGGGCTTACACCTCGTTTTAGTAAAAATACTTTAATCATACAAGTTGAAATTTGCTTTGTGAATAGTTTTGCTGCGACAGGGTATTTTATTTGTAGACCCGAGTTATGACTTGTAGTGGTTTTTAACTTGAAGTTGAATGGCTGAGTGGTCAATAGTCTAGCTAGAACATTTGAGGTATCAGATTCAAGTCCCCAACTTGGAGGGGTTAATTACAACAATTTAAAAATGCTGTTTTAATAAAACAGTACTATTGAGTACTGGTTTTCTAAAAAAAACTCTTTATTATGGTTGTTATTAGAACAATCTCATACCCGACGTTAATAAACAAACTTATATTTTGGTAAAGTTTTAAAGCTGAATCTGTGCAAGCAAGTTGCGTTGGCTGAGTATAACTGTTTACAAAGAGGACAGTATACTCATCTATTTACTTATTTAATACGCAAGCAGGTTTTTTGTGACAATTACTCCTCCGAAACTACTGAACCGATTTACATGTTTCTGGTGTCATTGGAAAGAGCATGACGTGAAGTTGTGCAGGAAACTTCCTTTTTAGGGAAATAATTGGAGAGTGAGGCCCTGGTACCCTTTAAAGTTTTGTATTTCTCCATAAGATTAGCATGGGAAACAAAAATTTTTATAAAACTCCAGCTGTTGTCAGAAATTAAAAATGAAAAGAAAAACCTATGTAAATTGTAAACCGTCAATAATTTTGCTAATTTAATAGTATGAAATGAAATATTCACTATTTGAATTTGGGTTTGCATAAATATTACAATGGAAAAAAGCGAGAGAGCTGATTTACATTACTCCTGATATACCGGTACTGAAAAAGAAAAATGAGTTAACCACACTGTGCTGCATTTCTTAGTAATCATTGAACGAGCCGATTTTCAACTATGGAAACATAGGAAAGTTATATAACACCACCAAGGTGAAGAAATAGAAATAATGTTAAGAAGAAACAAGATCAGCTTTTGAAAAGTGATAAGATATTTATAAGAAATGTTGATTCTATCGATCTCTTATGTACATCTTAAAAATGTTATAATCTTTGAGTAGAATCTTTTAAACTAATCAGAAATTATGACTGTTATTTGTTTTAAAATAACGCCTGTATATATAGCAATTGGTCGAATCCGAGCAGCAGGGACACTAGTATGCGTAAAAACGGCGACGACGCAAAGATAGAATAGAATCAACCGAGAGGAGGGGAAATATCGATCGATGGCTGTGGTGGGAGAGCCGACGACAGGTTGAGCCGTTGGCCGCATGGCCGCGCCACTGCACGGCGCCTTGAAGAGCGCTTGCAAGCCTTTCGAGTCTGCGTGATTACATAGTTATCATTCAACTTTTTAGTAAACTTATTCCAGGTTCTTGTTTTTAAGAATCTATTGCACGTCTCCCGTTTTTTATTTTTTCTCTAAAAATTATTTTTATGTATTAAAACTCATGATAAAGAACGCCTCTTTTTACATTTTTCACCAACCTTTGAGCCCAAAATTTTTTAAATTATCAAAATTTTAAAAAACGGGAAACCTACAATAACATTTGACGGAAAATATGACACCAAGATCTTTTAAATCGGTTCACAATTGGGGCTACAATCAGGAAGAACTAAAACCCTTACATTAGCGCGCGCCAGACGGGTAGAGCGCACCCGCGCAGCGCAGCTCCGCCTGTCGATGCAAGGACCGGCACCGCTAAGTTCTCAACTGTTTCATACAAATCCTAAGACTTCCTGATTTTAGCCTACTTTACTACCAAAACAATCTGTTTCCAAGCTAAACCGTGACTAAATGAAGCACCTCGCGGTCAGTTAACAGTTTTCGTCGACCCACTAATCCTTGATACAAACTGCGTCCTATCATTGCTATGTCCCTCTCTTCACGCTTCCCGCTAGCAAGGGTTAGCTTTCTGCTCTGCCATGAGTTGTAAGCCTGTGTTAAAATAATACCACGAACAACGTAGAAAACTGTCGGTAATATTTATGAGCCATTTTTAATCATGGTAAGGAATACAAATTAAAACCAGTCAATGTCAACTAATTTGTTTTATTAAGTCTATATAGAGGAGATTTTAAAATACTTAATAAGCGCCTTCATCTTTATTAGCGATGTTAAACGTTTGCATAATGTCTACCACAAACCAATAAAGAACTATTTATTTATTTACTTATTTATTCCAACGGATACACTATTTACAAAATAATATATATTTAAGCACAGTAGAATGGAAAGATAAATTGCATTTGTAATAATAAGAGAAGCTGCATATACCATTGAACAAAACATCATTGCAACAAAAAGTAATAACAACAAAATAGCAACGTAACAACAATAACAGATGATAACATTAACAAAGTATAATAACAACAAACAGACAGCATAACAGATAACAGATACTTAATAACAGAACAATTTTAATATTAAATTGGATTTCAGAAAATGCAAGTAGACTTTGAAAGTAGCAATAACAGAGATATCTCCTGAAGATTTAACAATAAACTATGATGACTATAACTCAAGGGAGGGACATATCAATGATAGTACGCAGTTTGTATCAAGGATTAGTGGATCGACGAAAACTTTTTACTGACCGCGAGGTGCTTCATTTAGTCACGGTTTAGCTTGGAAACAGATTGTTTTGGTAGTAAAGGATTGTTTTGGTTGTTCCTACAAATTAGGAAGTCTTAGGATTTGTATGAAACAGTTGAGAACATAGCAGTGCTGGTCATTATGATGCATTGACGGGCGGAGCTGCGCGGATGCTTTAAGAAGCCTGCACGCGCTCTCTTGCCGACGCCCCACACTACATCAGTTTGTTCAGTCGACTAACCAAATATATAATTAATTATAAACCTTAAGTAACATACTAAAAATGTTTTGGAAACATTTTGCGTATTTTATTTGGGAAAATATATAGAGAGTAATACAAAATTGTGTACTCTAAAACATAAACATTATGAACAAAAGTTAAAATGTTATATTTCTTTGTATATAGTTTTATAAGAAAACCTTTAGTAAAAAATTTGTAGATAAACTTATTATAAATAATACAAATCAAATTTCACTACGATGGCATGCATAGAATTTGAATTATATCCAGTAAAGTAAACGACTGTAATTTCCACGTTTGGAAGGGGTTGGGGGGAAAGCTCAAGGGGGAGAATCGGGAACTTTTTTGAAAATACACGTCTTAAGTGGTTCCATCAATTATAACGAACTCAGCCTTCCACTATTTAGCTACGAAAAAAGGCAGTTTGCGCGTTTATTGGCTGGGATAGATGCGATGACGCAGCGCAGAAGTGTCCAACTAGCCCGCACGCGCTCTCTTTGCCGACGCCCAGCTCTTCACCCGGTCACCTAGATGACTAACCAATAATATATTTGTAAACCTTGAAAAACGTACTAAAACTTTTGTTTGGACCATATTTACGTATTATTTCAATTTAAAAGTATACATTGGGAAAACAAAATTTTGCACTCTGAAACAAAGCTTTTAACGAAGTTTAAATTTTATATCTCCCTAAATATTGGTTTTAGAAAAATGTTACAGAAACAAAAGTTGTAGGAAAACTAATCAGAAATAAAACAAAACTAATTGCAGCTCGATAGCTTGCATAGCATTCGAATTATGATCAATTAAGTAAAACACTGCAATTTCTATGTTTGGAGGGGGGTGGGGGGGAAAGCTCAAGGGGTAGAAGTGGGGACTTTTGGGAAAATACACATCTCATGTGGTTCTATCACATATAAAAAATCCAGCTTTCCACCATTTAGTTGCGATAAAAAACATTTATTGACTGGGCTATAAGGTTAACATGGGAAACTCCAGAGCCACTGCCCGAAAGGATTTTTGAAATATGAATATGCCTATATGTTAATCGGGAATGTGAGCTATCATCATGCCAAATTTCAGCCCAATCCGACCAGTATTTTTCGAGTTTACTTTTCCCATACTCACATACAGCAACCACCTCTTTTTTATAATAGTATAGATAGATAGATATAGTATACATGGGCTATGGGGGTAGCTATATTTTTGTAAAATTTTAGCCCAGTCGGTTCAGTAGTTTTTGTGCCTAATAGTAATAGACATACAGACATACACCATTCCATTGTTATATAATACTGTAGTATAGATATAGATATATATAGACGATGTAGATATAGATATAGATAAAATGCTCATCTAGTAATCAGTAGCTCGTTGGTTCGATTATGGGAATTCGATAGCTTTTTGATGGTTTGATGGAGCACCCATCCTCGATAGTTGAAATTTCAACAAATTGATTTAGGTGAAAGAAAAAATAACATTATTCAGATACATTGACAAATATATACACAACGTAACTCGTACCATTCTACGCTCTCCTTTACTCATATTCAGGGACAGGAACATGATGAGAAGTATACGTACTTTGGTGTCCACGTCTCGACATGGCGATAATGATAAACTACTATCTATGTGATTTTCCTTTGTGTAAAAGATGGAAATATATTTCAACTGGTAATGAGTAAAAGCATTGTAAAAGTAAGTACCTTCAGAACTTGGCACTCGATGACAAATATTTTGAAACAACAAACCTCAGTTTAAATGTGTTTTTCCAATTAAACGCATTATTAAATAACTGCCGGGAAGTATACTGACTTATTAATTAGTCAAATTAAATATGATGAATTATTTTGATTAGTTACAGTATCATTATAAAGGAAAGAAAAAATCGTTGTTGATAATATCCTTAATTGAACGACTGTAAATCCTCATTAACTTATTAATGCCTACTTAGTGCTGGTTGATTGGTCGATGGAATATTATTTTTTAGGTTTTCCTTGAGCCTGGAGGATTGACTGGTCTGTGTATTCAAGTTGACCAATGTGAGGTAGGTATTTAATTACTCAATGATTGAACGTATTAAGAGTCAGAAGGACCGCGGCCATCTTGGAATTTCTGCCCATAACGGCAATTTTAATGGTTTAAGCATATTACGGCATTATGTATTAAGATAAAAAGTTGCAAAATATCCCATTTAAAATTTATTGAAACCATGGATGTGATTTGCTATCTACTTTTTAATTTTAATTGTTATTATTTTTCCAAACTACATAAATATATTGACTTAAAACTATGTTTTTTTTTTACCTCTAAAACAAAAGTTTTAAAAATCCGAAAAGTAATTCACACGGAAAATATATTTAAGAAGCACATCACATTTTCTGCTCGGTAATTAAGCATGATTAAATGCTTCAACGTGAACGCATGTTGTTGCTGATTAGCGCGATGCTCGGGCAAAATAATAATGTAGTTTGACAAAATAGTAATCTTCTATATAAATAAAATTAGAGTTTTGTCTGTACTTTGCTCAGAATTATTACTTTTAGGTTATTTTTACGTTTTATACATTAAAGAAGCAGAAACGAGTCTTATCTCTATTTCTGTCTGTCTGTCTGTCTGTCTGTCTTTCCCTTTGTCTGTAACACTCAAGATGGCATTTTACGCAATCTTCTCCGTGAAAACCAGAGTACCTTTCAAGATCCAAGTCATTTTAATGTATTCACTGGATTGGCGAGAGTGTCTTTAGTGATTTAAATATAGCCTCACTACTTTGTAAATAAAATTACGGACGTTCAAAAATGCAGTTTTGTGCGATTTTTGTCAAATTTTCGTTCAATTTTTTATCACATAATCGTCTATGAAATAACGAACAGCTGTTCGGATCAAGATTATTTTTTCTAGCTGTCAATGATATGTTTACAAATGTTGTTTACACATACCGCAACCATTTCGAATCACGTTTTGAAAGCAAATCCCAACCAAGTGAGATTAAAAACGTTTTTCTTACATAACGGATTTAATTAATCGCAAGTGCAATAATATAGTCTAATAGTGTAACCGTAAATGAAATTAAATAACTAGACATCGTCCAAATCGGAACCAGAAATTCTTAGAGTATAAAATGTTTCTTGAGTTTTGACAACCAGAAAGAAGACCTTGAATCACTGTAGTTGTATAGGGCTGGGACACTGAAATGATCGTCGCCAATAGCTTACAAAAAAGGTTTCCACTCATTGACGGCGCTTCAATGGCGGTTGTGTAAAGTGTAAAGTAAAAAATCACAACTGCAGTGGGTGATTGTAACAGAGGTTTAACAGAGGAAGTGCTAAACTCGCTTTTCCAATTGTGTCACTTTCTGTTTCTACTCACCGTGTGATGCAATCGCTGGACCATACAGCCAATAGGCCCATAGCTCATATCTTGGGTACGTAAGCCTACATATTTATTCATAACAACCTTTTTGACGACGATCCTTGATACCGGTACTTTTCCATAGAATACATGGCCTACCAACTTAAGAAATATAATTACAAATGACCCAAACCCCAACATTGTGTGATTTTCGTCACATTTCCTTCTAATGTTAATAGATATACTAATCATTGTTTAGAGAATGCGTAATCTATTAAATAACAAAAAGTTGTTTGGGTAAGGTTGTTTTTTTTTTCAAACTGACACCGATAAGTTTACGCTATAACTTTTTACGAGAAAATCCAAAAGCAAGAGATCAATTAACCTCGGGACTAGATATTAATGTATTTAATTGGTCGGATGTACTATAGTTCTTAGGTAGGTTCTTACGTAGGTACTGGTTCTTTTCCTTAGAACCGTTGGTAGCTGCTAGAATCATTTTTACGTAGGTACCAACACATCACTGTAGTTTACAAATTAGTTATCGTTGGTGTTGCACCTTATTTATTAGAGCCGTCCGTATTCAATTTAAGTGATGTCTTAACTCTGTATAAGTTTTGCTTTTTCTGTCTGGATTCCAAATCTTAGCTTACCCGGTATGCTAAGAAAATGATAACCTATTTGAGTAAAACATTTGATGGGCAAACCATCATGAATTGTTTACGCCTTTATATTGTTTATGTATCAATAGTTCGTGGCCTTTTTTGGATTGTTGTGTGTATGTCTGTTGGTAACGCATTAATGTCCTTATTTCTCAGTGTTTCACGGAATGGACAAGAGCACCTTTGATACTGAAAATGTCAACCGGAATAAAGTGTTAAATGGTGAGGTTGAGGTAGTACTTTAAATACGTTTAAGTTAACCGATGTGGAAAGTAACTTTCAATTATAGGCCTACTTTAGGGCTACGCTTCATGGATCAATAAAACATTTTTTAGTTTAATCATTGGACATATGGACCATAACGATCCGGGTGACATTTAATTGCGAAGCATTTATTTTGGCTTGAACTGTCAGATACTGTATTTGCGAAGGTTTATATATAATAGTTTTGCCAGCATATCTGCAAATATGCAAACTAACTGCTGTTCTTAATCTTAATATAAGAAGGTTTTAACTGACTACTATAAGATCCCCGTGCGTAGAACGGGCACACGCAGCTAGTAATTAAAATAAAAACTAGATAACGAATCACAATCATGGTTTCAATAGCTTTAAAATGAGATATTTTGCAACTTTTTATATTAATAAACAATGCCGTAATATGCTTCAACTATTCTGTGCTTGGGCCTTTCTTCTTTATAATAGCCATAAATGATCTTCCAAAGAATCTAAGATCTGAGTCAGTAATATATGCTGATGACACATCAATTTTTGCTAAAAAATTCGGACAAAATAGAGCTCTTCAGACAGGTGGGTGTAGCCCAGAGAGATGCATTGAATTGGTTTTCCACGAATAAACTACTTTGTAATCAAGGTAAAACTCAAAATATCATCCTCAGCACCTCTCTAAATCTGGATTTACAATCAGTCAAACTATTGGGTATTCATATCGATTCTAAATTGTCTTGGCATGTCCACATCAACAACCTTTGTAAAAAAATTTCACGGGTCAGCTATCTATTTTGGAAACTCAGGGAATCTGTGTCAGATGAATATCTCAGAATTACTTTGGTTTATTTCAATCTCACATATCCTATGGGTTGGTTCTCTGGGGACATGCAACTGCTGTATCAGATGTTCTCCTGATACAGAAATAGGTTCTTAGAACTATGTGCAGAGCTAACAGATTGGACCACTGTAGACCTTTATTTAAACAAATGAAAATTTTAACAGTAATTAACTTATACATACTACATATTCTAATTTACACTAAAGCTAATCTTCACCTTTTTCCCACCAGGCAAGAAATACATGAACGATGAACATGAAACACGCAACAGGACAAAATTAGATATTCCACAGCACAGATTGACAAAATTCGGCATATCACACAAGGCAAATTGCATCAAATTTTTTAACAAACTGCATGAATCGTCAAGGACCTGCACACCCAAAATCTTCAAAAAAAAGGTAACTGCTTGGCTTTTAGACAATCCCTTTTACAATACATATGAATATCTTAATACATGTATAGAAATTAGATTTTAGTTAGCCTTTATAGATATATGACAATAGTAGTATAGAAATGCCGGTAATCTTGCAGCAGCCTTTTTGTGAGGAGCTGAGGAGCGGGCTATAAAACTTGATTATTTAATGGGTTGAGTCGTAAAACTTGTAAGTTTTGTAATTAATTTTGATGTATGTATGTCATATATACAGAATCGTATACAAAAGTTATACATTTTAGTACATAATTACGTTTTTCCAGTACGCTCCTCTCAACAAGGCTGCTGCAACATTATGTCCAGTTGCGTAAAAATGTTCTGTTATAGTGAATAATTTTGTATGGGTTTAAGTAAGCTATATTATTAAAATCATGATATAAAATATCAGTTGGTTATGTTACATGTAACATAAAAGTGGCCTAGTACAGTGCGTTAGAGTGCGAATTGTGAGAGAAAGCTGGCAACCCCTCGGATTAAATGTCTAAAATCGACCGGGTAAGTCCTGGGGGCACACTTCCAGTATAAAACCAAAGCGTATGTGAGGGGAGGGCATCACTCTCGCGCACAGCTCATAGTACACTTGGTGATTCGTTATAGTACAGTTTGTAGTGTTTGTGATATTTAGTGCAAGATGAACTTCACCGATCTGAAGAATAGCTTGAACAACCTCCGTGCTCCACAGTACACAAGGATCTCCGAGCTTCGCCCTGGGACACCCTACCGCATTGCCAAGCTGGAGAGGACGACAACTCGCTATGGAGAAGCTGTGGCAGCCATCCTGGAAGGTTTGGACGAAGACACATATCTTCGAGTGTTCCTTCCTGAGCGGTTTCTGCGGTTGCTGACTGAGGACACAATAGACTGCTACAACCAGGCGGAGGAACAACAAATGTCCATACAGTACCTCGGCAAAGGCAAGGGTGTTGAATTTATTTAAACATTTCCAAAATTTAATCGCTTAACTATTTCAAGTAATTTCAGACAATTTGTAAAATGATTTTGTTACTTTTTGATTTTTAAAATTAAATCAATACATGTATGTAGTCTTATATTTATGAAAATTATATTTTATTTGAAACTAAAATTTGTTTTTATGTTACAACCTCTTTTACCTTCTATAAAATAGTCCAAGAGTCTTTAGTTTTAACAGTGTGTACCATGGATTCAAGGTGGAAACATCCTTTCTCAGCAATAATTGCTGGTCCTTCTGGGTGTGGTAAATCTCATTTCGTATCTAAATTTATTGAACATAAAGATTCAATGTGTGACAGTGTTTTTAAAAATGTGTTTTGGCACTATGCTGAATGGCAGCCAGGTTATAATTTAGATAATGTTATTTACAGGGAAGGTATTCCAAATATGAGTGATTTTGATGGGTCTGAGGCTATTTTAGTTATTATAGATGATTTGATGCGAGAGTCTGATAATAGAGTGGTTGATCTATTTACAAAAGGTTGTCATCATAGAAACATTAGTGTATTTTTCATAACACAAAATCTGTTTCATCAAGGTAGGGGGCAAAGAGACATATCACTAAATGCACATTATATTGTTTGTTTTAAAAATCCTAGAGACAAAGCTCAAATTAGACATTTGGCTCAGCAGGTGTATCCAGAAAACCCTAGATTTATTCAGGATGCATATAGTGATGCAACTAAATTGCCTCATGGCTATCTATTACTTGATATGAAACAATCAACACCTGATGAAATTAGGTTTAGATCTAGTATATTTCCAAGTGATGGTCATAATTATGTCTATGTACCAAAACAGAAGTAGATATAAATTCAGATCAAGTTGTAGTATTATTCAGTCTTTCGTGATGTCTCAGACAGTCAAAAAGAACATTAACCTGTTGAGGGCACTTTCTCTCATGACTCCGAAGCAACGGAGAAATGTTTTAAAAACTGCTGACAGGGACTTGATTCAGTCAGTCTGTGAGTGTGCCTACAACCTGTTACTGGGTAATGTTAGTATCACATCTCAAGTAAAGCGTAAATTGTCAAAGTATAAATCAATTTTAAGAAGACTAGTAAAGAAGGGTGAAAAGTTTAAAAGTAAAAAACGTTTTATTGTTCAACAAGGTGGGGGTGTAGTTTTACCGATACTTCTAAGTGCTGTTTTACAAGCTTTACTTAGCTAACAATGGAAAATGCAAAGAAAATGATTATTATTTCTCCTGACGATCTTCAAAGAATGCAGAGTCAACATCTTCAAGTGAAGTCCTGTGGTAATAGACAGGATACAGTAAGTGAACTCGATCGTGAAATGTTAAGTCTGCTTAATAATAAAACCCTAAGTGATCAGGATAAGTGGAGTCAATATCAACAGGTGTTACAAAGATATTTACATTTTGCTTCTCAAAAGAGAAAACCCGTTCAAATACCTGTAATTGATATGCAAACTCAAAAGTATAATTCACTAAGTCCAGAAGAATTGGTTGCTACATTGCCAAAATTATATAAATCCAAAGGTTTGAATTTACTTAAACATATTAGTAAAAGACATGAGAAAATTGATTGGAATGATAATGGTTTGGTTTTCATTGATGGTGAAATTGTTCCAAATTCAAACATAATTGATCTTTTGCATGATATTGTAAGAAGTAGAAAGGCTACACAACCTCAAGGTTGGAAGCAGTTATTGCATGCTCTAAAGGATATAAGTACACCTGTCGAGTTTATAAACAACCCATTTGCTCGACATTACTACGAAAGACTGACAGGTTACGTGTCACCAACAGAGAAAAGTCTCCAGGCCGCAAACACTAGTACTAGTCTGGATGAACAATCACTTTCACCATTTCCTAGAGTTGAGACAAAAACCCCTACATTAGCATCTTCTGTGCGAGAAACTAGACCTAGAAAGTGGGAATTATTCCCACTAAAATAATAAAATGTCTACGGACTTAGCTATAATTTATTACGATCCTGATCATCCTGCTGGCTATCGTGGGGTGGCACCGTTGTTAGATGTAGCAAAAAGGAAAGGTATTAGTCATAAGGATGTAGGCAATTGGTTTAAATCCCAGGATACTTATACATTACACAAACCGGCAAGAAAACGGTTTCCCAGGAATCGCTTTACAGTGTACTCTATAAATGAACTCTGGCAGTGCGATTTAAATGACATGAGAGGTTTGAGCAAGTATAATGATAACGTAAATTATATTCTAACTGTTATTGATGTTTTTAGTAAACAGGGGTATGCGAGACCGCTGAAGCGCAAAACTCCTTCAGAGGTTATAAACGCTTTCAAGTCAATTCTCACAGAGAGTAATAAATGTCCCAAGAATATACAATCTGACAAGGGAGTGGAATTCACAGCTAGGGAAGTCAGGCTATTTTTCAAATCTAAAAACATTAACTATTTTACTACAAATAATCCAGACACCAAAGCGGCTGTAGTTGAACGTTTTAACAGAACGTTAAAAACTCGTATGTGGCGTTATTTAACGCACAATAATACTTATAGGTACATAGATGTGTTGGGTAAGTTGCTTGATTCATACAACCACAGTAAACATAGAAGTATAAACATGTCTCCTCTTGAAGTTAATGAGTCCAATTCATTTAAAGTATGGAAAAATCTTTATGGGAAAAAGGAAAAAGTCATAAAACCTAAACTACTGGTTAACGATTTTGTACGCATATCAAAAAGTAAAGGTACATTTGAAAAAGGCTATGAAACAAATTGGTCTGATGAAATCTTCAGGGTTAGCGGTGTTGTGGATTTCCCTAAACCTATGTATACGCTTTTAGATTTAAATAAAGAACCAGTAGATGGGTATTTCTATGAGCAGGAGTTGCAAAAGGTTATTTTAAGAAAACACAAAACTTTCAAGATTGAAAAGATATTGGCGACAAAGGGAAAGGGGGTCAGTAAGCGGTATTTAGTCAAGTGGTGCGGATATAGTGACGCTTTCAACTCCTGGATCCGTGCTTCAGATCTGCAATCGATATGAACGATCAATTTTATTTAACTTTACCGAGCAACAGTTCAATGGGCTACTATCCAAATAATACAGTGGCAAACTTTATTACTCAACTATCAAGACCCATTCACTTGGACGGCTCATGGGAGGTGGCTATAGTTGAAGTTCACTACCCCTGCTCTCTATTCACTTTGAGTGAAAATAGCTTGATTTACATTCATGCGTATCCAAAGGAGACCTACGACATCGTCAAGACCAGTGCTTGGGAAAAAGAGGAAGAACCGGATTTCGACTCCATCACACCAATAATAGAGATAGTGGCATTAACACCAGGTGATTATCTAGACGTTAAAGAGGTTGTGGATATGATTAATAAACACGAGAAGATTCATCCATATGCTTTTTTCGCCTATCATGAGGACATAAAGAGAGTGGAAATCGTTAGTAAGGATCATGTAATTCAGATTGAGTTGTCAGACCAGCTAGCCCTACAACTCGGTTTTGCACCAGGAGAAAGTGACCTAGTTAGTAATAACCATTCAATACGCCCCGCAAACCTTAGGGTAGGTTTACCGGCTCAGATGTACATTTACTGTGATGTTGTGGAACCACAATTTGTTGGAGATTACATGGCACCTCTGTTGCAAATGATAAACATTGATAATACAGCCTATGTGTATGGAAGTAGTAAATGTATGCAGTTCAACAGCCCCCACTATGTGTCTGTGTTAAAATCAAATTTTGAATGTGTGGAAATTGATTTAAGGGACAACACAGGAAGAAAACTCCCATTCAAGTTTGGAACGTCTTGCGTTAAACTACATTTTAGAAAGAAGGAATAAATCATGGCACTCAACGTTTATGACCCCTACTTGGCATATTACAGAAATCAGTTAGGGAATGGTGTTAGTGTGGTGTATAAAGGATCCCCTTATCAAAGAGGGCATGGTATTGGCAGTTTTCTTGGTGGGTTATTTCGCACCATTACACCACTTTTACGATCTGGTGCAAAGACTATGGGTAAAGAAGCTATTAAGTCAAGTATTAATGTTTTGAAAGATGTTATTAATTCAGTTCCTCCTAACGAAGCAATATCGGCTGGAGTAAAAGAGTTCACAACTAATTTAAAACGTAAGGCGGATAATAAAATAGACAGTGTGATGAGTGGATCTGGGTATAAGAAGAGGAAAATTAGAGTTACCCCTCAGTCTCTGGAGAAGCTTCTAGCTGTCCACAACCGCTCTAAGAAGCGCTTAAACGTTAAGAAACAAGCTAAAAAGAGTAAAAGGAAGAAACCTACCAACTCTGCTATTAGGCAAGTAAAGGATATTTTTGGTTAAAATGGCATTCCTGCATCACCAGTCATGTGAGTGTGTCAAATCTGAATTAGACCTGTTTTCTTTACCAGCTACCCAAACCAGTATAGAAAGTGGGAAATGGGTTCAATATAAGCCGATTTCATCACTCACAGATGATTCACCCATAGAATTTGTAGTACCAGGCCATGGTGACGAATATATTGATCTATCAAACACAATGATTAACATTAAAGCGTGCATTGTAAAACCTGATGGCAAGAAACTGGACCCTACACTTGACACTTCAGTTGGACCAGTTAATAACTGGTTGCATTCGCTTTTCAGTCAGGTGGACTTGTATGTTAACCAGAAACTTGTATCGCCACAAAATAACACCTATGCTTATAGATCCTACATTGAAACCTTACTTAACTATGATGAAAGTGCGAAAAATACACATCTCAGCTGTGCTCTCTGGTATGACGATAAACCTGGTGAGATGGATGATTGTGAAAGCAAAAATACCGGTTTGGTAAATCGTAAATATTTTACAAGTCAGGGTTCTGTTGTAGATATGGTAGGGCACTTGCACATAGATTTGTTTAATCAAGAAAAATTCCTTCTAAATGGAGTCGAACTGCGTTTACGTTTAGTTCGATCAAGAGACACATTCTGTTTATTATCAAAATCTGAACAATACAAGGTCAAAATTGAGGAAGCCAATCTTTTGATTCGTAAAAATAAAATAAATCCCACAGTTTTGTTGGCTCACAGCAAAACATTAGAAAGTGGGACAGCCAAGTATCCCATTACCCGTGTGGAAGTGAAAGCAATGACGATACCCTCAGGCATTCAAGGTAAGACCTTGGATAATGTTTTTCTGGGTCAGTTGCCAAAAAGAATAATTGTCGGGCTAGTAAGTAACAGAGCATTCAATGGTGATTTAAAATCAAACCCATTTAATTTCCAATCTTATAAAGTTAACTATTTTTCGCTTTATGTGGATGGAGTTCAAGTTCCTACAAAGCCACTACAACCAGATTACTCTAGGGATAAGGAATTATCAGTTTTGTCCTATCATACATTGTTCAGTGGAACGGGAATACATTTTTTGAACATGGGTAATAACATTTCCCGCAGTGATTATTCACAAGGAAACTGTTTAATGGCGTTTGACTTAACTCCTGATTTGTCTGCGAACGCTACTACACATTGGAACCTCATTAGGCATGGCAGCTTAAGGATTGAACTTGGATTTTCCGAAGCCCTAACAGAAACAATTAACTGCATTGTTTACGCAGAGTTTGACAACATAATTGAAATTGACAAAAATAGAAACGTAACTGTAGATTATGGTAGTTAAATAGTTTAGTGATGTAGCAAAGACTCATTGGTTCACGTCAACTCCTGCGAGATGGATCAAAGTGTTGTGGTTGACATTCAGTGCTTTAAGGATAACAACGGTAAATTTATAATTAAGGAAATAGCTGTGTTAAATATTAAAACTGGAAATTTATTATTTCACCACATTGTGTGCCCACCATTTCCTCGTAGACTACTTACCATGGAGAAACTAAGAGAAAGTAATTGGGTCACTAAATATTATCATGGGCTGGACTGGAATTGTGGCGACATACCGTACCAGGTACTGTTAGAAAAGTTATATCTGGCACTATCCTCGATTTCCCACGTGTTTGTAAAAGGAGGTGAGAAAGCAAACTATTTAAGAACAGTTATACCACGTCATTGTACCGTTGTTGATCTAGAATGTCAACCGTTGAACTTTCTTGGCAATCTTTTTGCTTTAGACACTTTAAGATGTAACAATCACGCTGCAGCTGAACACAAGTGCGCGCTATCACATTGTTTGATTTTAAGAAAGTGGTACTTATCTCAAAAATGAACTCATCAGAAGTGTACTTCTTTCTAAAAATGCTACCAACCCAGAGTGTAGGAGTTTACGCCTCAGATTGTCTACCAAGGAAGATACCACCTTCAACTGTCATTGTAGTGAATACAGATCCACACACCAAGAGAGGGACTCACTGGGTTGCGCTGTACTTGGATTCGAGCGGACATTTGGAATATTTCGACAGCTTTGGTCGTCCCCCACTTGTTCCAGACCACATCAGATTCATCAGGAGGAACTGTCATCGTTACACATATAACTCCAAGGTACTTCAAGATTACAGCTCAGCACTTTGTGGACATTACTGTTTAGGTTATTTATTTTTCAAAGCAAATGGGTTTTCAATGCCAAATTTTATAGATCTTTTTTCATCAAATTCTGAAAGTAATGATAGATTTATGTTAGATATGTTTATTTATTTGTATATGTCATGAAGGAAATCACTTTTGTAAATATGTATATAACAAGGTTATGTATAAATAAACAAGTTTGTGGGAATATAAATATTTTATTCATTACCTGACTTTTCAACAATTGAATATATACACATAGTTAGTTTACAACTATATACATAATAGAAAATTATCAATAATCCTATTCAATAATAGGTTTAACAAATATGTTTAGTTGGTAGTGCCCTCAGTTCTAGGTTATACGAGAAAAATCAAATATTTATCTTAAAGATATATCACAAATACTGAAAATACAAATTATATACATTTTAATATACAGTGGTTTGTTTAGAAAACTTAAGATACATATATTCACATTAAATGAGTAGCTAGAAACATGGGTATCAGACAAATGATGGTTTCATCCTATTTTCTTAAAATCTTATGCCCATGAGCTAAAGTGTTTACACCATCAAACAATAGGTGCCTTTTATCATCTTTTGGGCTAAGTGTTAGCTTACATTCAGACTTTGTATAAATCTTGTGTTTCAAAGATCTGAAGGATGTGTTTTCAGTGTACCAATCGTCACCATTTAAAATACAATTTCTATATTGCTGAGCAGTCAATAGTTTATTTACAACAGGCTTATTAATACCTTTACATCGTTTTTTAACTGAATGGTTTGCATCATTCAATATAATACAATACACTTTACTTCTAACACCTAGAAATTCATTAATGAATACACCATTTACTTCGCACTTCATTTTGCCTAAAACTTTAGCATTTACAGGGGAATAAACCGGATTCCTCTTATCAAAAGAGCTCGTGTCAAAATGATGAAGGATGGGCAGCATACTTTTGTGCAAGTCATGTGTACATATTTCCAAAATGAATGAATCAGTATCCATATAGAGTAATTTAACATTTTGTGGGCCATAGTGTGGATGCAATACATCATAAAGAAAACTGTACATTAATTCTTTACTTAAATCTAAAATGCACATTCCTAAATAAATGGGTTTCTCTATAACAATATTGGTTTTTCCTAAGGTAACACCTGCTAAGTTTTCAGAAAAAATAGTTCTGTATTTAAAGTTAGGTTTGTTTAGGAGTTTTTCCAACCTCACGGCATCGTTTACTAGGTGAAAGTCCAACCTTTTCCTAAGATTTTCCATGAATTTTCCGAATACACTGTTGTTGAACAGCTTAAACAAATCCTTGTCAAAATCATTAGTGGCTTTTTTGCGTAGGTCAGTGTTTAGGTCGATGTAGGACTTAAGCCATGGTGATTGTTGAAATTTTACAACCCTGTGAATTTTTTTAACTTTAAGCCCGTGTTTAATTGCTTGTTTCAAAACTCTGTAGTGGACAATATAATGATGTTTGTCATCTAAGGTTGTCAATAACTTCGGACAGTGACCATTAGGTGGTGTCTTTCGCTCGCAGAGAAAAGGGAGGTCATTATGTGTCGTATGGAGAGACTCTGGATATTCTACATCTACTTCTAGAACGTAGCCAAATTTTGACTCGTTGGAAACTTTGGTGAGATCGAGTTTTTCTATCTCACTTTTTTCCAACCATTGAAATCCACCAGTAGGAAGATATTGCGACATGGCATATCCGTAAAGGTTATTAGCATCCAAATAGGTAATATATTTACTTGGTTGTGACTTGTCATACTTTGGGCAGTCTTTGTTATTTGCTTTGGAAAATCTCTTACAACATTGGCTAATTCCCCCACGAATCCCCTTTTCAAAGAACAAATACATCTCCGAGTCTTTGATTGTTTCAAGTTTAACATTGGTTTTCTTTAACATGCAGTCCCACGCATATGATGGAAGAGTGATATAGTACGCAGGATCTAGTTTATGTGTTCGTAAACAAGTGTCTCTAAAGTTTTCAAACACGTCGGTTAACAGCAAGACATCGGTTAAAAGGTATAAATCTGAATATTGTCCAAGGTTTTGAATTCTAAAGGTGTCCCAAACGTTTTGAGCATGCTGGTAGTCTATATCCGTTATTTGCTCAAGTGAAAGTTTGTTGTAAAATGCGTCTTTGGAGGGTAGTTGAGTCTCGTTAAGCCGATCAGTAGAGGTGATGTATGAGTAGGGAAAAACCCCCTTCCGAGTTATTAAGTTAAATTGCTCCTGTTCAGGAAATTCCTTAAGTGTTTCCTTAAAAGACTTTTTGGGGAGGATTGAAGCAAGGTTGGACAAGCTTGAAGGTAGAAATCTTAGAGAATCAACAAACCGAATTTTTAAAGTTCCTCTTCGAGCCTTCTTAAAAGGGATGTATTTGGTAAAGGAAATGTATTTTTCTTCAGTTGATGCAGTTACGGATATATTACTCTTATCCAAGGCCAATTCGTTGATGAAGAAATGCGAATCATATGGTAGGTTATGGAAAAAACAAGTAAACGTGTCTTGCTCGGCAAAGCGGATATTACACTGCGAGTGTGCTGCCCCTCTAAAAGTGAAAGGAAAGGAATGCATGTGATCTCTAACTTTCACATCACTACTAGCAAATGGCTTATTACAAATGTGACAGGTTGACGCTGCATTGAAAGCAATTTCTTCAGCTGCAGTAAGTTTAGGTAACATTTGTCGATTGTCATAGAGTTTATTACCAATGTTGAGAATATCAGCTTTTAGTGAATCTACAAAATGTTTACCCACATTTGCACCTCTATACCTACGAATTATGTTTTTTTCAGTCATGTTATCCTTGATGAGATAGCAATACGAAAAAGGTGAGTGTTCATGGGTCAAACTTCCTTCATTTGGTTTGAGTAAACTTTCAAAATCCGCATAGATTACAAATCTAACACGCTGGCTCCTCTCAGTGTTCTTAAATGTAATATGACTTTCGGAAGATAAGTCGAGTCTTAACGGCTCTTTATACACACAAACCCGTCTATGCTCAATGAGCCTCTCCTCTCCGGATTTCCCATTTTTATTTGGCCGATCGTTAAAGAAAGTGAAACATTTTTTGCAAATGTGGATTTTATGATCATGTTTAGTTAACTGTTTATTCACTAGCTTTGAGAAATCCCTAATATATACATAATGACTATCTTTAGTATTATCTTTATGAGTACCAGTAATTAAGAGCAGGTCTCTGTGGTCTTCTAATTCTCTTTCTACAATTTTAATCGGATACACCTTTTTATCCATGTCCAAACCAAAAACGTTTATACTAATTCTGTTCTTTCTTTCAAACTTTGGCAAGTCTTTTAATTTAGCAGGATATGTGATGCAATCAAAATCATACTTCCCTAGCAGGTTTTTATATTTACTAACTCTTGTTGGGTTGTCAGACACGAATTTCGCTAATACAGCATATTTAAAACAAAATTCATCATTGTTTTCTACATTAACTACTCCTTTGAAATGTTGTGGTAGACGAATATATCCCGAACCTAACAAGGGAGAGTACTTATTTATTCGAATTTCAAATTTAGTAACTCTGACAAACATCCAGCCAGAACCCTTCATCGCGCATTCCTCTTTTTCCTGTAATAGTTTGTCAAACATTTCTGAACAAACTTCTTCGATATCATCTGCCTGGTACAAAGGTTTGTTCATCGTTTTGAAGTTCATTTTACAAACTTCCCCCTTAATGTTTGAAAATTCTACCTCAATTAAAACATTTGTTTTTATGGTTTGGTATCGTGCGAGCATTTCCCGTAACAATCTAGCAGTGTCCTCAAAAACGAACGTTAAAAATAGAGCTAGCGTTACCTTTCTTGAAACATTTTTCTTCAGCTGATATGTTTGCAAGCGGCAGTTGAACGCAGTCTCTGTCTGCTGAAATGGACTCTCGTTGTCATCGTCTTCCTCTGTCGTCAACGGTACCGGGTCTGTCGGTAATGCTGACGGTGATGGTCCGGGATCGACGGTCTGCGTGCTGGATGACGACGGGTCGTTGTAAACTGCTGACGTTGATGGGCCGGGATCGACGGTCTGCGTGCTGGATGACGACGGGTCGTTGTAAACTGCTGACGTTGACGGGCCGGGATCGACGGTCTGCGTGCTGGATGACGACGGGTCGTTGTAAAATGATGTTGATGTGCCAGGATCGTTGATCGTTCTCTGCCCACTGGTGGCTGGACATCGGAAGCGTACATGAATCTCCAGCGAATGTTTTCGCTTAAAGACACTGCCACACTGTCTGCATTTGAAATCTGGAACAATTTTCAACTTTTAAGCTAAATTGTAAATTTACAACACTGAAAGTTGAGTAGTGTTTCGAAACCCAACTTTATTGATGCCCACATTTTAGAAAACTCCACCCTCATACTAGTATGCTGAGGTGGTAAGATTAGTTATAAAAGCTTTATTGACTCCCATGTTTTTGGAATGACTTTTTCAAATAAAGTAAAAACCATTGAGTTGTGCATGAATATTAGTTATTAAATCAATCCTCAATTTTAATGTTATGGGAAATATTTTGAAATGAGAGACTAAACATCTGATATTTGAAAAAGTTAACGCAATATGCGCTGTCTAAATTAACAATTTTACTGCTGAATAATATTCCTAGGGTGTATTAGTACAGAACACTCCAGTGAAATACAAAAATGTCAGTGTTATTAGTAAAAAGGGGCTTTCTTACCGCGATTGTGGACATTGATGTGATCTCTAAGCTGCTTTCGGCTCCTGTATGTCTTTCCACACTGCTCGCAGGAGAATCGCGGTTCAGCTGCTGCAGGAGCTCCATCTCTCCAAGCTGTAAAATTTCAAAGTTTATGTAATACTTTATTTTAAACACCTTGCTGGGTTTACTTATTTGCATTTCATCCTCAGAGAATTGGTTTAGTTGTTTTACAACAATGGAATATCTTGCAATCAGCAAATAGTCTGACGGTATTACCAAATATAATTGTAGTTACTGTATTTTGTTTGAGCTGAATTTTAAAAGAAAGATATGACCGTATTTCATTTCAAAGCACGCTTGATATCATACAAAAATTTTTACTTTACGTTATAGCCCATCATATTAAATAATCAAATTAATAGACCTAAGTATTTTAAAGAATATTGCAACAGAGGGTTGATTAATCAAAATGGCTATGAGTTGATATCAGCATAATGTTATCCTTACCACAGTAGAGTTCAGTGTGTCGTTTGAAGTTGTCATTTCTCGAAAACCTTTTCCCGCAGTGCACACATAAGAAGGAATTATTCCCATGGGTTACCTCCTTGTGCCTGATAAGGTTCCGCATATATAAAAACTTCTCATGGCAGTCTTCACACTCAAACTCCATGATTAATCTATAAAATAAAATAAAATATCACTAGAGTTTTAATTTAATCATAAACTGTCATTTTAGAAGTTTGCCTTTGTATTATGGGCTATTTAATAGAAATAAATTACACAAAAAATATAGCGTTCCTTTTAAAAGTGATATTTACGTTTAGTTAATGATAGACATTTGATGAAAAGTATTGGATTAGGAAATTAGTTTATATTTAGTAGTTTTGGTTTTACAAATCCAACATATAGTACGATGTCAATATCTTTTAAAGTATTAAATATTATTGCTACATAACAAAGGTGGACAATAGTGTATATTAAATTATCATTTACGTCTTACCGTCTCCAAAAGCAAGATTTATTTGATAGGCCTTGTTCATAGTAAAAAAAATATTTCTTCAATAGAGACTCAAACTCAAAAGATTAACGTCATTAATTTACGTCTTATCGTCTCCAAAAGCAAGATTTATTTGATAGGCCTTGTTTGTAGTAAAAAAAAATATTTCTTCAATAGCGACTCAAACTCAAAAGATTAACGTTATTTTTATATTGAGTAATAGTTTTGGTTTCAAAAATCTACTATATGGTATTACGTACGATTCCAATATCTTTTAAAGTATTAAATATTATTGCTACGTAACAAGGGTGGGCAATAGTGTAAAAGTTATCATTTAAGTCTAATCATCTTTAAAAGCAAGATTTATTTTGGAGTAATGGAACAATTAATAGGCCTTGTTCATAGTAAAAATAAATACTTTTCAATATAACAGACTAATAGTTTATAGTATATTCTCTAACAAATTTTAAGTTTGAAATTAAATATCAATGGATTGTTACGCCCTAACACCTAACTATAGATATCAGGGAAATAAAAAAAATCTTGCTTAAAACCAATCAATAACTAATTGAAGTAGCTAAGCAAATTAATTTTATTCTTTGGATAATATTGATTTTTAAAATAGTGCCTAGATTGAGGAAAATATTGTATGCAGATATTACTTACTGTGGAAATGATCATCTCGTTTCCATCACCACTTGTAGCACGAAGAGCCACTTGTAGCACGAAGAGAAAAGATGAAGTTCTCGTAGATGGTGGTGAAAGTCACTGACGTAGCTTCACTCTCACTAGGTCCTTCTTATAGGTTGACACCCTAGACGAGAGGGGGTGGAGGGGTGAAGCACCCTGACGGGAGGGGTGCTCAAGCTTTCACAGAGTGTGAACAACACAAACCTTATATAGTCACAATACATGCAGAAAATTGCAATAAACATTTGATATTTACATGAAAACTATTTATATTGAAACTATTTACACTAAATCTATTCACACGAAAACTATTTACAATCACTTCATCTGACTACTCAAAAGTGTGCATGATGTCCTCATCTTTAAATATCACCACAGACTCCGAGTCTTCATCACTACTATAATCTTCTTCATTTTTATTTTGATGATATCCAAAATCTCTCATGCACTCGCTTCTGTCCAAAATGTCATAAAAAGGCCGGATCACACACATGTCACAATAAAAAAAATCACGATGGATCACAGACTCCATCGCAGTTTCCGATCTCACACGGTAGTGACCGACGGTCTTGATGAATTTCCAACCCGCCGGATCACTGTAGCACCCCCACCGCCTAACCGCTGTGCATTTTGTTACTCGGGAGACATACATGTAGCAATATCTACAGAGTTTCTGACTTTGTGCAAACGGTTCCCTTGGTATCCACAGATAGTATTCGAAAGTAAAGTGGCAAAACCGTTCCGGTAGAAAATCTGGTATACCTGGTGATTCCATGGGATAGTTCATTAACATATTAAACTCAAACCGGGACATGCGATTGGTATCGAGTGTGCCGTAATCGAAATCCTCAGGTGACGTCAATGCCTCCTGCCAAAACCACAACTCCTTTACCATAGACCTCGCGTATCTTTTTATCGAGATGGGTATTGGTAGGTCTTCAATTTCACTCGCGTCCTTCAACGACAAACAAAACACTTCGAAACTCAAATCGAACAACGACTGCATATCTATATCACTGTTAACAATATTTAGCGAACTTACAATGTAAATGTAACGCGCACAAAATTGTACTTTAACATGCAACCCATAATCAGCTGGTCTTTATAGGAAACTTTGGTCGTGGGAGGGGTGAGTGGGGGTGGGTTCAGTGGTGGGGGTGGTAATGTTGATGTGTTCCTAAATTTTGTTCAATGGGAATAATAATAGTATTTACATAATTACACTCAACTTCAACATTTTTAATGCATATGATTTAAACAACTACACACGTGTTAGCCTACTTGAATAAATATCTATTTGCTGCTTACAGTGAATTGAAAAACTGTTTTAGACAATAATAGCTCAATGTATTTATTACCTATTCAATTTTAATAACTTAAACTTTTTCATCTATAGAGAGTACATGCTTGACATATAGGAAGAGAGAATCAATTCATCTGTTTGTCGTAAGTTGTTTTCAAATTGCATACCGGTATTATTATTTATATCCAGTAAATATATAACGCAAGGGTATCTTTTGAGTTTTAACAACCATAATGAAATATTCTAATGGTTTATCAATTATTAAAATTAGTCAATCCATATGAGAATACAAACGACACTAGAAATTGTACGTTTAAAACCACACGGAACATAAAATCATTACATTTTCATGTGTTTTTTAAATTTATTAAATCATTTAAGCGACCTTTTAATTCGATGTCAATGAACTCTTGAATAAGTATTAGAGCTAATACCCTAGTAAAAGCCCACTGCACTGGATTATAATGTCTCAGACATTGCCATTGTGCACGGGTACAGGGATTACCAGGTCAGCGCCATCAGCCACAATTCTAAATCTCATGGCGTGTGGTCCAAGCGAACAGGGGTGCAACGTTTTCGAGTGGATTACAGGGTGACTAACCCTCTCAGGCAACTATGGTAAGATTAACGGAGATTATAATGACACACCAAGTAAAGGATTTAAAATGTAAGCTTTAGATTATTATAACGTAATAGGATTTACCCTTCTAATCCATCCTGATTTGGTGTAGCCTTATTGCGAATGGTGTTTTATATGATATTTTAAGGTGTGTGTATTTAATTATCTGCCTTCCGTAACCCCATATAAAATAATTCACTATAACAGAACATTTTTACGCAACTGGACATAATGTTGCAGCAGCCTCGTTGAGAGGAGCGTACTGGAAAAACGTAATTGTGTACTAAAATGTATGGCTTTTGTATACGATTCTGTATATATCACATACATACATCAAAATTAATTACAAAACTTACAAGTTTTCCGACTCAACCCATTAAATAATCAAGTTTTATACCCCGCTCCTCAGCTCCTCACAAAAAGGCTGCTGCAAGATTACCGGCATTTCTATACTACTGACAATCTGTTTTAATTAATTTCATTAATCATATGACAATGACCATTTCATGTACATGATCAACGGCAAATAAATCATTTGATTTCATTTCATTTTCATTCATTTCTATTAACATTGGGCGCGTTCTGGGAACATGTACCGGTGCACCGGTGCAGATTAACCGGTGACTTACTCACCGGTACCGCCCCGGGGCAAGAGTCTTGGTATCCCAGAACGGTTATTCACCGGTTTACGGTACACATCGGATTATAATTTACACATTCACCTATTATTTACTTTATAATATTTAAACCAAACAAACTTGTCCTCACAGAATAAATTATTTGAAAATTATTCACTTAATACGTAATTTAACCCCCTCATAGAATAAATTATTCACTCATTACGCAACATAACCTATAAAACTGATGAACATTATTCGATGGAACCGCCATCTTGCCGTCTGCATGCTGTTGTCCAAGAAACAGACCAATCAGAGGCCGCCCGGTGTATTATGCACCGTACAATTTCTCCGGTGCATAAATCTTGCACCGGTGGAGGAAAAAGTGGAAATAGCTGTCTGCTAGGTTAACTCACCGGTCTCCCAGAACGGCACATTTTTTTCACCGGGGCAACACCGGTGCACCGGTGCATGTTCCCAGAACGCGCTCATTGCCGTTATGTGCAGAAAATCCTTGTATTGAGTTCAGTTGTGTTTAAGTTTTTAGTTTAGTTAGTGTAGGTGCTCTGTTCGATTTAGCACTAAATGCAGACTGTTTGTAGCCTATTTATTAATTTTAGAGTCCATCTTATCAATATAAGCTTATTAATTTATAAATTTACTAGCTGTAACCCGCGGGCTTTGCCCCGTTTAACCTCTTTCAAGATGATCTCGTTCGCATGGCTCAATCACGTCCTGGTTGAAGTTTGTTCGCTACGCTCACTTGCCTTCAGGTTAGCTCGTTCACTACGCTAACTCGCCTCCAAGTTGAAGTTCGTTCGCTATGCTCACTCACCTTTTGGTTGCAAATTAGCTGTTGTCATAAATGTAAAAGAAATAATAGTGCTGCACCCTGTTGTTTTCAAATGTAAACATAAGTCATGTTATACATCATTTTAAAGGTATTTGATAGATAAATATTTTGGCAAAAACAGAAATAAGTTATCTTTTTCCGTTTCAAAATGGCGGCAGTTTTTTTGGAAAAAATCTATATATTTTTTTAAAACTCTGTGTTTCCTATACTAATGCATTTATCCCTTCTCCGGTTGAATTTTCTTACTCGTTATGAAATTAGCTTTACTTTGATATGCTACAAGTAACGGTTTTTTGAAATTATAAAAATTCCAAAAAAATTTATTTTTGAAAATCTGCAAATGCTCATTTTTCAAAAATTTCAAATAGCAACATATGTCAAGTGGCACATCATTTTATAGGTTTTTAAATTCCTAACAACTTTGTAATTTACACTTTTTTCGTATCTCTTTTAGTTTTTGCGTAAATAACAAAAAACCTAATTTTCCCATATCAAATGCATGTTATTTGGGTTTAACACTAAAGGCCCAATTTGATGAAGTGTTAAACCACGTCAAACCCAAATTTTGTTATTTACGCAAAAACTAAAAGAGATACGAAGTAAGTGTAAATTACAAAGTTGTTAGGAATTTAAAAACCTCTAAAATGATGTGCCACTTGACATATGTTGCTATTTGAAATTTTTGAAAAATGAGCATTTGCAGATTTTCAAAAATAAATTTTTTTGGAATTTTTATAATTTCAAAAAACCGTTACTTGTAGCATATCAAAGTAAAGCTAATTTCATAACGAGTAAGAAAATTCAACCGGAGAAGGGATAAATGAATTGGTATAGAAAACACAGATTATTAAAAAATATATAGATTTTTTCAAAAAAAAAAACTGCCGCCATTTTGAAACGGAAAAAGATAACTTATTTCTATTTTCACCAAAATGTTTGTCTATTAAATACCTTTAAAATGATGTATAACATGACATATGTTTACATTTGAAAATTCCGAGATTCGAACTAGTGACCCTCAGTTTTTGGCACACCCTGTATTGGGAAAAAGTTAAAAATATTTTTACGTTATTCCTTGGGGTCAATTTAGAGGGAAATAATTTCATTTCATCCTTGTACGTTAAGCCGTTTTTCCGTAATCAATTTGAGACACCTCTCGTGAGACACCTGTACTTGGCTTAAAATACGTACCTTTGTAGGCCTATGGTCGCCATTTTAGTTTAAGATTAAAGTACCGGTATATATTTTTGTAAAATTTAAGCCCAGTCGGTTCAGTGACTTCAGTCTTCAGTCAGTAGTTTTTGTTTTGCGCCTATACACGTGCAAACAGACATCAGACATCATGGTGAAAGAAAACCATTAGACTTTTATATAATAGTGTAGAGTAGATGAACGTTGTAGCTGAATAGCAGAGAATAGAGTTGGCAGAAAAATTGCAGGAGGCAGGAGGCGGGAACTTTAAAACTGCTGGTAAATAATCAAACCCACGTCAATCCATCAAACATAACCTCAATCTTCATTCTTCGAATGCAAAGGTTAAGTAAGACGAAGACCAATACATTTTACTATTCACTATTCAGGCCTAGCAGTGATTTAACTTAGTATAAACAATACACCAAATTGCTAAATAATTTATTGGCTTTTTAATAGTGAGCTACTATAAACTATGTTTTGAGTTTCTGATTGAGTGAAAACTACATAATCGTCATAGCCTTATCAAGAGTTTGATTTAGCCCTATCTTCATTCAGCCAGAACACAAGTCAAAAGCAGGTAACTTAAGGTTACTATATTAGACACTTATGGGTAAACTAGTTCCTATTAATTGCCCAACAATGGTGGACGTTTTATTTTCATAGCTTTACCAATACAATACTCCTAAATTTAAATTTGGGCCTAGGTACCAATGTGTAAGTGAATTGGAGATGGCAATTTGTTACAAGAGGCCTAGTTTACACAAATCCAGTCGAAGAAGGTGAATCATACATTTTCCGAGTTGATCCCGGACACACTGGTAACTTACTGGTGGAAGAAAATTAGGAGAGATAAATTTATCGAGTGTGAATTACCAAGTGAATATAATGTACTATCGTTTCCACTCAGACTCGCCCTTCATTCCATTATTTGTCTGTGCATTAAGCTGTGAAACTTAAAGTATAAATACATTTCTAGCTTGATCTTGACATATTTAAAGCAAACTCTTTGCTAGCATACTCAGGTGAGATTGCCTTGATGAGCTATTCTGTCTAGGGCAATGTAGTCCAAAGGGATTTTATAAAATATCTCCAATTAAGTTTGAACCACATTTAATGCTTTAGGTAAGCTAAAAAAATATGTTCTGCACTTTAACTACTTACCCTCAACAAAATGTTTTTGTATTAGCTGGACTCAATTTAACATGCTGATCAAACTCTCAAATTAGGCCTAATAAGATTTTGAGATCACTTTTCATAGTCTCTATCAAAGTATTTAATTCCCATCTTACCAACAAGTAGGCTAATTATTTTTGTTGGATTCTAGGAAACTATGAATGCATCATCGAGAAACATTGAAATTAAAGCAAAAGTGAGAAATGTTGAAGAACTGATCGCCAAGGCAAAGCAGTTGAGTGCCAGTGAAGGCACTATCCTTAACCAACATGACATCTTCTTCCACACCACAAATCCTCTTAACCGTCTTAAACTCAGAGAAGAGGTTAGTCTGTTTTAAACCTAATTATGGCTGTTCGTCCAGTAGTGATGTGTCTAAGGCTATTTGCACACACACCGATTTTGGACGGTCGGTAATAAGTCGGTCGATATTTTATCGGTTCATGTTGCTTGTACACATACCGGATTTTTAACAGGAAAATGATCAGTCTTTGTTGTTGTGTCCAGGACGGGACGAGATTATTGAATACATAATCCTAAAAGTGTTGTTGCTATGTGGTTTTTGTATCAACGTTTTAAGCTCCGTAGGATTAAACGTATATTCGGTCCCGTTCCCGGCTGTGGTTCACCATTGGAATTTGGACGGTCGGTAAAAAATCGGTCGTCCAAAATTGGTGTGAGTGCAACGAGCCTTATTTGTGGCTTACAAATAGATTGGTCAGGCCTATTTACAAACTTGCAGTCTAATTTCAGTATTTTGTGACTTAAAGGTATTTAAATATGATTGCAATATTTATGAATTGGGAGCAGGTACTGGCAATTTTTAAGTATGGGTAGGATGTTTTCCTTTAAACATTTTTCCTCCTAACAAGAATAGAAGTTAGATAGGTAGTCTTTACTTTGATTATCCTTAGGCTTTTAATAAATGATCTCGGACAAAGAAGCAGCTGATATTTTTAGTAACACAGTTACCTTACACAAGGAATTAATATCATTTCTGCCGTACTCGTAATCTAATTATATTTTACTTCAAATACACCTCAAGCCTGGTTTACATCCTTTCATTTTGTTTGCGCTCACCTTTTGATATGGGCAGATAAATGTGTGAGTGTGGACCACTGATTGGAACAAATCTGAGAACTGTGCACATGTGCAGTGGGCTACCTATGACATATGAGGTATGAGCAAAAGCATCAAATGTCTGCAACGACCACACACAAGTTGAAACGTGTGGATGCTCTTTTGAAATGTGCACAAATCTGTGTTCACATTGTCAGCTATTTTACTTGCAAAGAAGTCCGTCTGACGTTTCTTCAGTGCATGTAAGAGCTGTTGATTATATGGTGGATATTTGTCACACAGAATTTCTCACAGAATCAACTGAACTTAAGAGAAATTTTCTGTGTTTGTATCTGGTGAAGTCAAAAGAATATGGTGAGCGTGATCATAAAAATTTGGCTTATGACATAATATATAGGACCTAAAAGTACAAAGAGACATCAAGTGGCTACAAGAGACACGGTAGGCTAAATACAGTACACTCCCTCTTATCTGGATACATTTTAACCAGAAATCAGTTTAACTGGACAGGATTGGCTGGAAGTGTAAGGTATTGAAACAAATTTTCTCATGGGAAAGTTTTAAGACCAGTGATCACATGACTAGTTTTACTATTTTTACGTAATAATCATGTTTGACTAATATAGTCACATTAGACATTCCTATTTTAACAAGTTTTAGGAGACGTTGGTTTAACCGGAAAACCTGCTAACCAGACTGGCCTCGGTCCCAAGGAGTCCGGATAAGAGGATTTTTTTAGTTTAGGAAAATTAACTCAATCAGGACTGTTAAAACTCTTAAATTCAAGAAGTCGCGTAGGTGCCGGAGGACAATAAATACAAACTAGTGCACCTGTTGCTCGAATTCGAGCAATTGCAAAGTATTATAGGCATTATTTCAAAACGAATAACAGTCATAATTTCCGATGACTTAAAAAGAGTCAAGTCAAAGATAATGTAATCAATTACTCCACTCCAGTTATTGAAACTGAAAACTAATGTATCATGTATTTAGGCCTACTATGAACAGCTGTTTTAGTAAGCAACTAATCTATATAATTAATACGCTACATGAAACTTTGTCGGTTGAACTCCTTCGCCATTTCTTAACCGATTTTATCCATTGACGTCTCATTGGAAAGAGCGTGTCGCGTAGATTTGCAAACTGGCCTTACATTTTCGAAAAAGCCCCTTGGGCTCTGCCCCAGTGGCTTTGAAAGTTCCCATGTTATCCTTATGAAGAACGTAATTGTTTACACTTTGATCAGCTGTATAATTTAATTGCTGTTATTTATTTTCCAATTCAACGAAACGCATAGGTTACATTTACTGATTTGGTTGAAATTAAATATTTGCTACTTTAATTTACATTCGTACTTTATTCCGATGTAAAAAATCGAGAAAGCCTGGGCAATTTGATATATTTTACCAAAAAAGAAAAATGAATTGACAGGGTACTGTATTTCTTGAGCAATAATTGAAAGAACCGATTTTTTACCATGGAAACATAGGAGTCATAGAACACCACCAAGTAGAAAAAATAAAGATAAAAAAAACCATTTACTATCGTTATCATCCTAAATAATGAAGAGCATTTACAATATGAAGATTCCCACAAACAATGAACAGGGATGTTAGCCAAAGTGTTACTATTTTGTAGTTAACACTGACTTAACTTTATGATGATTGGCAAAGGAAAACACTCTAGGGCTGAATTAAACTGCTACGGCAAGGACATTAAATATATGTTTTCATAAAAGTCAAGTGATTTTAAAATAAAATGACTACATCCAAGAAACCTTAATAAAAACTTTCACTGAAGGATTTGCATTATTCACATTTAAGGGAAACAAAAAACCATCTGAACGACATTTGGCCTTTCAATTCTGCATTTTTTTCAGGTAAATATAACTTACGTTATAACAGTAACTAGGTAGCCAAATTAATGCCAATTGAAGCAAATAAAATTATGACAGAGAGGTTATGCAGAAAATCAGGCAGTTCTTAAGTAATGTAAACAAAATGTCATCGCTATAAAAAATTACTGAAATTTGTAAACATACTAGCGACAACGGGTAGTACTATGCAGACTACATTATCATTGACGAAGATCAACCTGGACCACCTAATGCGGCTATAAGTGGGAAAGATATGTAGAATATACTAAAAAACCAGATCAGCTTTTGAAAAATGATCAAATATTTACTAGAAATGTTGATTATATGTAACTGTTAGTCACGTAATCTATGAGCTGAGTCTTTTAAACTCATCGGAAATTATGACTTTTATTCGTTTTTAAATAAGTTAATTATTTGTTTTTAAATACTGTAACTACTTTACTTCTTTGCAATTGCTCGATTTCGAGCAACATGTACACTAGTACAAATGATTCATCTACAAAATATTTTCTTCATATGAAATACATTGGGATTTTGATGACCTGAGGGGCAAAGTCTGAGGACTTTTATTATAGGAATTGGTGAAAGGGTGCGTCTACAAAAAATACTCGTTTGTAAAAATTGGTCCATTATTAACGGAGGAGTAGTGTTTCATAGAAATCGCCTTCACGTATTATATATAAGGATACTCCTCTTGGAGACAAGGACAAATAAATAACTTTTTTCCAATTAGGCTTATCAGATGTGAGGATAGAATTGTGCATGTGGACAGTCTCGGGATGCAGACATCAGGTGTCATACGCATTTGAATTCTAACAAACGAGTGCATGTATACCTGGCTTTAATTGTATCCCAATATTATAAAAGTATCTTTATTATTATCTGTCATATGGCCGGTGTTGCCGATGCTTGTACTGTAGTGCTGCATGTAGCATAGACTTGTACCTTTAACCATTAATAGAACTAGACATTTCATCCCCATGTTAACACTGTAAAAGTCGTCACCAGTTTTTAAATAAAAATAGACTTAGTTAAGTGAGCCACCGACAGATTTCGCTGATGTTAACTACTGATTTCTGTTGAACGTGCAGAGTTTACTTATAAACTTAAAGTTTACTTACTTAAAGTTAAAGTGACAGGTAAGGTCTCTTTAGGAGACCTTTTTTTTAAGGGAGAGGAGGGAAAATGCTTTTACGCACACAGGTAGCCAGCCTGTAGTGTGAGACTCCTGAATCTATCACAGACTACTCACTAAAAACCCCCCTCTACTCTGTTGGACACAGATCTGGAATTGTTTGTCACATTACTTCAAGTCAGGCCAACATGTGACCTAAGCCCTCAGGGCTCTCACCATTTTTGGCATTTAGATACTTTATGACCTACACCGCATCCCGGTCAAGGTCGAGCATCTTGGCGCGGAGAATATGGTACCCTGGATGTAATGTGACATACAGGTCCAATTGTCCTCACCCTCCGTCATCATCGGTATGACCGTGTCCACTGACAGCAGTCCTACTAACTGTTTAGCCTCCAGGCGGGGCCTTTCCCAACGCTGGCAATGGAAAAAGGTATGTTCCACGTCATCGGGAATGCCTGGGTAGTATTATGCAATCGGGTGACACGGCTTTGCCCATCCTAAACAGGTACGACATGAAAAAGCCGTGACCCGTCAGAAATTGGGTGAGGTAGAAGTCCACCTCTTCGCACCGCCGATTAACCCAAGGTTGGACTTGCTATATCAGTCGCCTGGTCCAGCGTCCCCGAGTCTCCTGTTCCCAGCTCTCTTGCCACAGCTGGTAGGTGCGGGTGCGTTCCTCTGTTCGTTCCTGGTCCTTCCCACGGCGCTGATAAATTGCCTTTCTCTCCGCCACCAAAAGTTTGACGAGGATGACTCCAGCAACCACCAGGACGGCGGGTTCGGACACTGTTCGGTAGGCGGATGCAACTCTTAGTGCTGCCTGACGCTGCACTTGGGCGAGCCGCATCCCATATACCTCCTTATTGAGAGCGTCTGCCCACACCTCAGCACCGTACAAGAGTACGGACTGGACAGAAGACATTAACAGCCTTCTACGGCTGGACCGAGGCCCTCCGACATTGGCCATCAACCGGCTAAGAGAGACCGCCCTAGCGGACTTGTCCGCCGTACGGAAAATCTGATCCCGCCAGCTAAGCTTGCTGACCACCATAACCCCAAGGTACTTGGCAGAACGAACGGTCTGGACTTCGACGGCCCCTACCCCTCAGCGGCGATGGTGTCAATCCGTTTTTTTTTGTTAATATCATGATCTCAGTTTTGCTCAAAGCAAGCGAGAGACCGTGGTCTGTCATCCACGCGATTATGGTACGCATAACTCGGTTCAGCTTTAGCTGAGCCAGCTCAACGCCACGTACAGCTATCAAAACTGCAACCTCGTCTGCGTACCCAATCAAAACAGTTTCCTCAGGCATTTCAGACCTCAGGAGGCTGTCATACGTGACATTCCAGAGGTCTGGGCCGAGTATGGAACCTTGGGCAGCACCGGAAGTGGCACTCATCGTCCGTGGGCCCTCTGTAGTATCATACATGAGGAGGCGGAACCTGAGATAATCTTCTATGATACGCATGAGGTATGCCAGAACGTGGAAGGTGTTTTAGGGAGACCTTATTAGCTATAGCATCTTTAATGTTACGTCAACTATCTCTGTAAGAAAAAATAAGGAGAGAAATAGAATTGTAGACAGGAGACACAACAAACAATCTGTAACTGATTCACTGAACTACCTACGTTCTTTTAAAATAAAAAAAAATGGGTGACAGCTGGTCCATATAGTTGGGATGTCTACTTCAGTCAATACTTGTTCCTAGGCCTATAAAAAAAGTGACATACTGACATATAAGTAATATTTACAATAACTTTTTTTAACTGTGTTTTAGTATGCTAACTTTGGTACTGGGAAATTTGTTACAGAACGGAACTGGAACATTAATATCCTATAGTCGCCCAGACGTGGAAGGGCCAAAGTTAAGCGAGTACGTCAAGTGCAACGTTAGTGATGTTCCAGGGCTGACTTCAGTGCTGGCAGATGCTCTTGGGAAAAAAGGATCAGTAAAAAAACAACGGTTTTTATACCTTGTTGGTCAAACACGAATTCACATAGACAGAGTTGAAGAATTGGGGGATTTTATGGAACTAGAGGTAGGTAACATATAAGTAGTACATACTTGTCTGGGTAGCTGAGTGGTTATAGTGCTCGCCTCCAAATCTGAAGGTCGTTGGTTCAAATCCAAGCGAGATCGTTTCCAGACCCAGATACCCCATGGGGCTATAAATTAATGATGCTATCTAACAAATAGGTCGATGTTAGATAGTAAGAAGACTAGGGTTTGGACTGTTCCCTTTCAAAACGTAAAAAATGCCACTGGCGTAAAAACATACAAAAATAAAATTTTGTGCTTTTGGCTATGATATCTTCAAACAGTTGTCTTCAATTTATATTGTATCCTCGATTTATAGGAAAAAAATACAAACAGGTTGAATAAAACTTGACTAAAAGTTTTTTTGTATAACTAGTGGTCAATAATGCAATATAATTTTCTAAAATAAAATCTCAAGTATAGCTGAGATACGTTGCACATGCATTAAAAGTTGGATTTTTATCCAACAGTTACCAAATGAAGGTTTTGCTAGTCATATAACCTCATTCAGGCCTACTGTTGTAGGTACCTAGAAGACAGTTGACACATAGACATGGTGTCTCTAGCTAGAGATAGCTTTGTTAGTCAGCTTGCAAGTTCATCTGTTGCTAATATAGATAGTGTCTCTAGCTAGAGATAACTTTGTTAGTCTGCTAGCAAGTTCATCTGTTGCTAATATAGATATGGTGTCTCTAGCTAGAGATAGCTTTGTTAGTCAGCTTGCAAGAGGTGATGTTGTAGGAAGGTCAGAGTGCAAAGGAGGGAGAGGCCATTGCTGCTAATCTGATGACACAACTTGGAGTCTCTGAGTGTGACTTGCTGTCTGGACCTTATATGTAGTTTCTAGCTAGAGATAACTTTGTTAGTCAGCTTGCAAGGTCATGTTGTTGTACAGGTGATGTTGAAGGAAGGTCAGAGTGCAAAGGAGGGAGAGGCCATTGCTGCTAATCTGATGACACAACTTGGAGTCTCTGAGTGTGACTTGCTGTCTGGACCTTATATGTAGTTTCTAGCTAGAGATAACTTTGTTAGTCAGCTTGCAAGGTCATGTTGTTGTACAGGTGATGTTGAAGGAAGGTCAGAGTGCAGAGGAGGGAGAGGCCATTGCTGCTAATCTGATGACACAACTTGGAGTCTCTGAGAGTGACTTGCTGTCTGGAGCTTACATGGATGTGTTGCCTAAATCCTCATAGCAAAAGGTAAACACATATACTTATCCTATAATTAATAATTTGGCAAACATGTATAATTAACTCTTTGAACACCCTCATTCAGTGATATAATTATGCCTATTAAGATTATGTTTTTCCTCATCCCATGAACTGAAAATCCCATAAGAATTGTCAGTGGTGTGGACACACACAGGAAGGAAATGCAAAAAGTTGTAAAATGCATGATTTGTGGTGCAGATTTGTAAACTCCTCTTGAATTGCTCACCAAAGGTAACCGAAACCGGGTTCAATCTCCCGGGCACGGAGACAACTCATTTTAGATCTTAGATCGTCCTCTCATTGTCCAGACCTGTCTCCCGTTGAACTACACAAATAAAAAAAGCCCAATCAGTAGTTCTAAACTTGACCCTCATGCTGCAGCTCAAGGCTTGCAGCTATTGTTTTAAAGATTTACTTACAAAAGAGAGCTGTGAGTAGTATGGTTATACTTTTCTACCCAAAGAACAAAAATACCCCCGCCGCAGCAAACCTGCAGACTAAGCGAATTTCAACTTGTCTTATTACATTTTTACTAAAATATTTCCATAAATAAGACATATTTAAGTATTCCCTATTTAAATAAGATAAGATTTAACGTGTGCTTAGGTTTGATGCTACGGGGAAGGTGAAAAGTGTTTTTGACCATACGTCAATAGTATAGGATGAAATAAATAAATTTCCCAAATATTATCAATATATATCCATAAACAAGTAAACTACAATAATTTTCATTTTCTCCATAAGAAAAACATGGGAATTTTAAATTATACTATTTTTTAATTTTCTCCGTGACCGTTAGGCATACAACAGCTCTTCAATATACTAAATTATTTTTTTTTTTTAAGCTCTACAAAACGGTTTAAAAAGAAGTTGCAAACTTTTTTGTTTTTAGGGTCAAAAATGGGAAAACCCCATTTTTACCCCATAAAACCCCCCATAAACCCCCGTTCCCATGGTCCGATTATGATGGATCGCGAACCCGTTCGAATAAACGTAGGTTTACATGTTTGTACCAAATTTCATCAAAATCGGATAATTTTTGCTTGAGTTATCGCGCTAACGGATACACACATATATATATATATATATATATGAATTTGAACAGATAGTGTTTTTGGACTCTAGGGACCTCAAAATGAAAAATTAAATCGGTCCCGGGTCTAGTTCTTACCATGAGTACTACGGTAATAGCTTATTCCCTATATGGGAAATTCGCTAAAATGTGGTCTTTAGCAAAAAATCAACAAAATACTTTCACTTTATGGAAGCTTTGGCCTTAATGCAAAGGGGCCGTCTTAAAAGTGACATGATTTCCGTACAGTATATGTAACAAATCTTCAGAAAAATGTCAAGAAACACTTAAAGTGGTTCATTTAAAACAACTGTTTAAAGACCTGCACACACTGAAGCGATACTTAATCGCTGGAACGACGCAATACATTTCCAAGAATTTTATCTACGATACTTGGGGAATAATATCGCAGAGAACAAGTTCTTCCACACTTAAACATTTATTTAAAAAATATGCTTTTCTGTTTAAATCAAGGGATAAGAATTTTGTACTTTGCCCATATTAGAAAGTGGGTCTGATACATTGGTAGCATTTCGTTTGCAAGGGTGGTAGTGCTGGTAGCAGATGGTGAGTCCACGACAGCAGCGAATCGACGAACGCTGAGCATGCTCTAGCAGCAAATCGAGGAACCTTTATCTGACAGTCTATATTTATTCTATTTGTCTATGGTTATAGTTTTGTGTTTGTTTATATACAGTACTGTTTTACCATGACATTGTCTGAACGGCTGAAGAAGCCTTGCTGTTATTAGCCGTGGTAAAAGATGAAAGAGCAAGGAAAATGTGGGTACGGTACAAATGGGGGGTATAAATAAAGAACGGTTGCAATTTGGCGAGTACCATATGCTCATGCCCTAGTTAAGAAGAGATGTAAAAAGATTCTACATATATTTTAGAATGAATCATGAATGTTTTGATAAGTTGCTGAGTTTTATTGCTGACTGTTGAGGTTGCTGAGGTGAATGCAGCTTACGGCGATAATATCGCTACAGTATTGCATTCGTCTTAAGCATGGGTCACACTAGGCTGCTTGTCAGCCACTGATGATCAGCTTCCGTGGGACCTCGTAACGAGTTCTTAAGCGATAATTGAGGTTGTGACGGTCAGGAAGTTATTGACCATATTTTTTTATTGTTATTATGGATAACATCCCAAAGCCCAGTATTTGACATCGACATTGGTAAGATGGGCAATCGTGTCGCAACTCCGCTAGTCAGCAGTGTCTTGCAATTTATTTGGGGTTTTGTTGAGTGTCACAAAGTATTGGGTACATCGATTGCTACATCACGTTCGGTTGTTTGGATCGTGGCATGGAATGCATGGCCTGATTGTTTTGCTGACATGAGGTGTCATCATTCTGTGTGACGTGTGGGACCTCCGAACCTGGGGTAGTCAGTCAGAGTCGGGGGTCGGGGTTCGAAGAGTCCGTGAGCCGCGGTTACGCGCTATCTTTCCCTCCCCCACGGGTGTCCGTGGGGGTGGGCATGTCCGTTTTGTAAATCACTTTTGCTTAGGCTATATTTTCAATTGATAGTATTTACATTCATTGTTGTTTTTTTCATTGCAAATAATTTTGTTCATTTAACATAATAAATTGAGTTTTGAATTCTACTCGGCATTCGATCTTTGAGTTACTACCCTTCCCGTGCGTGGTTGTTACAAAGTTGTGTGAGAAAGATCAGCTGTGAAGTTTTGCAAAAACTCACTGTAAACTGCTTCTTTGGCATTCCTAAATACTTCTTTGAAGAAACGTCCCACAAGCACGCATAGTTTTGGAATAAATTCAAAAAAATCAATAACCTGCTTCAGCGACCACGGAAAGGTCAGTCAGTTCTATGCTATAAATTACCCCTTTTACTCGTGTAGCTTGGTTCTAGTCGTCCTTGGGTCCTCATAAACCTGTACTCAATCATTATTGAATGTGTGTAAAAGAGAAAGAACTTTATTTAAAGATGCTTAACCGCAAGAAGAGGTGTTAGTGGACCAGACTCCTTAGATATAAAAAAGGAACATTTAGGAGTTTCTTCAAGCTGGTTGCAAAAATCAAAAGGAGAAGACTCTGAAACACACAGAAATGTTTTATAAATGTCCACATAAATTTCAAGGATTGCTAGAATTAGTTGAACCTTTAATTAAAAAAATGAGACACACTTTTGTGTAAAACCATGTTGAAAAATACCTTTGGTAGCCTAGCCGCTGGCACGCTTCTAGAGGTGGTCAGGGCTGCTAATTTTTTGGTCACATTAACACTGCGAGGGGCGGGAATTCCCGCCCCGCTGTACCGGTGCCGCTGGCGCGGGGCGGGAAATGTCTTCCTTCAGCAATGCATACAACTTTGTTGCAATGTGAGCTCAGCCATTGCCGGGGAACGTTGTAATCGTTACCAGCCTGTAGCTTAGAATGTGAGCTTTATTCTGATGTAGATTAGTACTAAAATTGCCCGTAAAATCCCGTCTGGCAATGCTTTTGTCCCGTTTTCGGAGATTTTCTCTATTCGAGCCATATTACAAAGACTCTGGTTATTGATCCAGGCAGTGCTGCTACCTTTGGGTGTTTCAGTGAACTACGTCCACTATCGGGGTAACGCAGAACAATCACCACTGCTCTTTTGTGATTCGTCTTACTGAGATATTTCAATACCAATAGCGATCGTAGATTCAGTTAGCACGTCGGGGCTCCGCCTGGGCCTCGCCGCCATTGGTGAGCGCTTGTTTAAAGGTTTTCAGCAGCGAACGTGTTAAGCTTACAGTAGCGGCTTCCTTTAATTTGCAGTTGATGCCAGCCGCTAGTGATCAGCGGCTGATACCAGCACCATCAAGCAGCATCTAAAGTATCGCGTATCGCAGTTTGCTCTGAAGTGCACAGCTCCATAAGCCACTGTGGTGTCGCACGGACCACTACTATCGCAAGAGATTTTCCAAGAAAAAGTATCACGTCCACTCTGTATCACACAGAGTATTGCTCCGGTGTGTGCATTTAACAAATGGATATGAGCATTTTTCTAATATGTGCTAATTTTGTTATTAAATTGATCTTGTTAGATTTTTTTATGAAATCTAAATTCCACTGTACTAAATTTAATCTACTGGACCAAATTTTAAATAAACATTCTCTTCTTAACTCGCTCCCTTAGCTGTGTGTAAAAATATTTTCAAGATAAACAACCTATATTTCATGAGCTATGATATTGAGAGAATTAAATGAATACCTAGTTAGTAAGCCAAAGTCAGTAAGCAAGCAGGTTGTGGTGATATTGTGACAGTTATGGCAACATTTTAAGATATTTAAATTATCTACGATTTATTTTTTCCGGTAATTACAGATATAATTTTTTGTAGAATATATCTATTTTTTTATGTAATACTAAGTTTTAATGTTCAAAAGGCCAATATATAATCATTTTTATTTTATTAATATTGGTCTTTTAACATTAAAACTTGTGTTTACATTACATTATTTGCCAACAATCCCAATAGATATAAGCTTTTTAATCATACAATACGTAGCAACAAAATCTACTATGTAGCAACTGTACATGCAACTGTACATGCTACCATAGTGTTTCATGTTTTAAATAAAAACACAATTGAAGTTTCAATACTATTTATTATAAATTGTAATTAACATCGACAGAAATACATTTAGGCTGCAGTTAATGAGCCGACATATTTTATTCTGAATCGGAAATCAAGTACACTTAAAAGAGAATACACAAAGACCAAAGAGTAATACCTCTAAACATGGACTTCACTATATACATATATCAACATCCCCTCTCTTTTACAAAATTGAAAATTTTAACTTTCCAAAATACAACTTTAACATTTTCCTTTCAAGTCTAACAAAATATACACCAAAACCTAATCATAAGACAACCGCTTTGGATTTCTTATCAATCTACCATTTCGGCTTACACAACCATCGAAACTTTTAACAATTTGTTCTTCTGATGAAATTCTAGAAGTTAGGCCTACTGGTCTTTGAAACAACACTGGACTACTTTGCGGAGAAATAAGGCTATTACCATTAGTACCTGACAAACTGATTTGTGAATCTGACTTAGGACTTGTTTCAGGCATTATGGTTTCATTAACTGTATCATTAGACAAATCTGGCCTAATCATCTTCCTATTTCTTACAAACATTTTATCTTTCTCATCAGACAAAACATAGGATCTGGGGATTCTATTTTTTTCTACTACTTTTCCTGATGTCCAAGGCGAATCAACAGTTTTCTTAAAATACACTTTGTCTCCTACATTTAAAGAGGGTAACTCTTTGCTATTTCTATCATAGTACTTTTTAATACAATCTTTTCTCTTGTCTGACAAAATTTTGTTAGGTTTTGTTACTTTAGGCTGCAAACTACTTTTAGACAGTGGCAATAGGCCATTGAGTTTTCTACTAAACATTAACTCTGCTGGTGAAGGTTGATATTGTTTACTAGTGTTACGATAACTTAACAATGCAAGATACACATCAGACTTAGATTCTTTTGTTTTCTTCAGTAAGTTTTTCGCTATTTTGACACCTGACTCAGCTTGACCATTAGATTGAGAGTGTTTTGGACTAACTATCACTAGCTTAAAATCGTACAACACAGAAAACTCGTGAAAAGCGTTAGAAGTGAATTGACTTCCTGAATCAACTACTAAAGTAACAGGAATTCCATGGCGAGCAAATATTGATTTGCATTTCTCGATTACAGTTTTTGAAGTAATGTCTGACAAAGATACTAACTCAATATATTTAGAATAATAGTCCATTAGTACAAGAAAATATTGGTTATCAAACTCAAAAATGTCACCTGACACTTTATGCCAAGGCAAATCTGGTACATCATGAAACAACAACGGTTCTTTTGCATTCATAGGCTTAAACTTAGCACAAACACTACATTTATTTACAAAACTTTCAATGTCTTTATGTAAGGTGGGCCAATACAATAAATTGCGTGCCCTAATCTCACATGTTTGTTTTCCTACATGGCCACAATGCAAACTTTCAAGCATCATTTTATGAAGTGAACTAGGTACAACAATAGATTGATTTTTGAAAACAAGATCATCTACAACATGAAGATCATGTTTAATACTCCAAAATGGTAAAACCATATTACTGACTTCAGGCTTTTGAGGCCAACCTTTAGATATATACATCTTTAAAATACCTAGACATTCATCTGAACTGGTTTTTTCTCTTAGCAGGTTTAGTTTACTTTCAGACACGGGAAGATAAGATTTTAACATATTTACCTCACAAATGATGTCCTCATCTAAAACATCAATATCTTCTTTACCTTCTACTGGAAGTGCTGCACGTGACAGTGTATCAGCTATATACATCAATTTACCTGGCTTGTATACAACAATTAAGTCATAGCGTTGAACTTTTAGCATCATTCGCTGTAATCTTAAAGGAGCAGCAGTAATGGGCTTCCTAAACAAACATTCTAAGGGTTTGTGATCAGTTTCAACAGTTACTTTCCTAGAGAAAATAAATTGGTGAAATCTAGTGCAACCAAAAACTATGGCTAGCATTTCTCGTTCTATCTGACAATAATTTGACTGAGTCTTAGTGAGCGCTCTAGACGCATACGCAATTGGATTATCACCACATAACAATACAGCACCTAAACCAGTTGAGGAACAATCTACAGACAATGTTATTGGCTTACTTGGGTCATAATATGATAAAACAGGAGGAGATACTAACAAAGACTTTAAAGTCAAAAATGCATTTTGTTGTTCGGCATTCCATTGAAATAAAACATCTTTATGTGAAAGAACTCGCAAAGGAGATGTTACAGTCGAATAATTTGGAATAAACGTTGATAAGTAATTGGTAACTCCTAAAAATCTTTCCAAATCTTTACGATCTTTAGGTATTGGCATCTCCTGTACAGCTTTAAGCTTAGAAGGATCCGGAGTTAAACCATACTCAGTAAACCGATGACCCAAAAACAAAACTTCACTCTCAGCAAATTTACATTTTCTAGAGTTAAACTTAATATTAAAATCCTTAGCTCTTTTTAATACTTCCTTTAATCTTAAATCATGTGTTTGTTTATCAGGAGCACCTATGCAAATGTCATCTATGTAGGTGACTACACCATCAATACCTTCAAATATTTGAGATACAGTAGAATGAAATATATCCGGTGCACTTGAGATACCATATGGCAAACGAAGGTATCTATATCTACCAAAAGGTGTATTAAACGTACACAACTTGCTACTAATATTATCCAACTTAAGCATCCAAAATGCACTGCTTGCATCAAGAGTTGAAAATATCTTACAATTATTAAACTTTGATGACACTTCATCTATAGTTGGCATTTGACAGTGTGTTCTTTGTATATACTTATTCAGGTTTCTTGGATCTAATACTACCTTTAGTCCAGAATTTTTTTTGTTTATCAAAACTAAACTGTGAACCCATTCTGTAGGTTCATTTTCTTTTACGATAATTCCATTAGCTTCCATTAATTCAAGTTCATTTTTCAAAGGATTTAACAAAGCGAATGGTACTCTACGACATGGTTCAATAATAGGCTTAGCATCTTCACTTAATGACAAATGAACTGTTGTAGGAATGTTACCAATACTACCATCAAAAAGTGAGCTATATTCATTCAAAATGCTACTAACAGAATGTACACTTTCATTAGGCCTATGCATATTTTGACCTAGAACAATATTATTTACACTTTGGTTCTTAACATCAGACAATACCTGACCGTTGTAGGCTGCTATAAGACCTAACGCGCGACAAGAATTTAAGCCTAAAATTGGCGAACATTTCACATCAACTATTACAAAAGTAATACAGAACATTTTCCTGTTGAAAGAGCAATCTAAATCTACAATACCTAGTACCGGTATTTTTTCACCAGTTAGTGTACTAAGATTTATATTTGAGGTGCGTATTAATGCCTTTGATAGGCCTAGCCTATTAAACAAATCAATTGGGATGATATTTGTCTGAGCACCTGTATCTATTTTAAATGATATTGTGTGTTCCCTAATGTTCAAATTCTCTAGCCATTCATTAGCCCTGGATTTACACATGTAATTTTTAGGAACAGAATCATTAACTGAACATATATTACTGAATAAAAAGTTTTTGTCAATCACGTAATTAGATATAGATTCAGACGTGAGCGATACCGTATCAATTGAAAAATATTCTTGTGCACAAGTACTTTTAGAAGAACTGTCTTGCCTACCTTGCCTTATAGCTACATCTCTCGAATTAGAATCTAAACTTAGGCCTACTTCACAAACCTTTTTGGCTGATTTGCATACACTGGCAAAGTGGTTGTTTTTACCGCACTTATAGCACACTAAGCCATACGCAGAGCACTTGTTAATACCGTGATTTTTCCCACAATTACGGCAGTTTGAAATAAACTTCTTAGCACTTGTACTTTTGTTAGGCCTACCTGTCCCAGTTGATTTCTGCTGTGACGGTGGATGAAATTTGTTCCGTTGGTCCTGATGAACCTGTTTCTGTCTGAACGTTTGTGGTTGTTGGTAACCCCTCTCTCGTTGCTTATGGACGTTTACTGTATGGACATTATGTTCTGCTTCAAGTTCTCTGATGTGTTGTTTAGACAGTTCAGCAGCTTTACAGATTGCTAAAGTCTTCTCCAAGTTAATCTCCGGCTCTCTCAATAATCGTTCCCTGACATTCTGGTTTTGAGAGTTAAGCCCTGATATTAAGACATCGCAAACAAGACTTTCGCGGACAGAGTCAAATTCACAAGCGAGGCTCAAGTTAACTAAGTCTGTATAGAAACTATCGATGGATTCAGATGGCAGCTGTTTCCTATTTAGAAATTTATGTCTCAGAACCGTGAGGTTTTTCTTAGGCGAGAAATGGTTTTCAAATTTACTTACCACCACGTCATACTTTTTTGCATCTTCGGATGAGAGGTTGAACGAATTGAAAATGTCTATGCATTTGTCACCCAAATTATGTAGTAGTAGAGCAACCTTCCTAGCGTCATTTTCAGAATTTAGGTTAGAAGCCAAGAGATAAATCTCAAATTTCTGATACCAGTGCTTCCAATTTTCGGCTAAATTGCCCTCGAAATTAAAATTCTGAAGATTGCATGGAACCATTGTGAAATTTTCAGTTTTTCTAGACACAGTCCTTTGTTCAGTTTGTTGAAGCACGTTTTCATCTTCCGACTCACTCATTGTTATAACACATTTTTATGTTAATTTATTACTCACGCACTTGAATTTATTTGTATCCCACTTATAAGACACCATGTTTCATGTTTTAAATAAAAACACAATTGAAGTTTCAATACTATTTATTATAAATTGTAATTAACATCGACAGAAATACATTTAGGCTGCAGTTAATGAGCCGACATATTTTATTCTGAATCGGAAATCAAGTACACTTAAAAGAGAATACACAAAGACCAAAGAGTAATACCTCTAAACATGGACTTCACTATATACATATATCAACACATAGTACCCAATAACATTGGTAAAACCACCTACTAATTGATTATTATTTAAGTACACCCAAGTTACTAATATGATGTCTTAAGTTAGGGACTTGACAGAATTATTAAATTTTAAGGGTTAAATAGTTAATCTCAGTATAAAATCAACAGGATATTACACGTCTGTTTATTTCTGGCCTGATTGTAAACACAACATAACCTTAAGTTTAGTTTATGAAAGAGAAAAAATACTGTTATTTTTTTGTGGTAATAGCCAGGAACATTCCTTACCTTTTCGGTAATAGGTGAAATACTACTACTATTATTTTTGTAACCTATTACTTCCCCATACAGTATGTTTTAGCCTGGTCGTTCTCTGCTATCACAAGGTTATCTGTTGTTATTTTACTTCCTTTTACAAGTTTATTACACCTTGATTATTGTCACATTATCTGTTCATCATGGGAACGATAATAGAATTAAATTAATAACTGTGACGCTGTTAGGAAAGTTTTTCAGCATTAAGTTATCTTTTTCTGTTACGTATTGCTATTTATTCTAAACCGATCCTTAATAAATTAGGAACATTAATTTAATAAAACCTTAGGTGGTTTAGAACGCATCTACAATGATTTGTTATAACTAAATAGCTTTTTATAAAATTAAATGATTAAATAAAAACAGATTTTGTCATACTGCAGCAAAAACAGCCATTTTAAATACACGCATTGCAGATCTAAAATAGCTCTTTTACTCTCTCGGAAGTAAAAATCTTTTTAGTCCCTAGGTAGTAAAAGTAAGTTGTTGTAAACAGTTGTAAGCTTTTGATTGTTAGCAATCGCATGTATCAAAATTATTTATCGATTGATCTAGTCGATTGTAGCTTAATGTTGCATTCTTGTCCATAGTTTGACATATCGATATTGTAATGTACACTTATAGAATTGGAATAGACGAAGATTGAATCACTTACTAAAGAGCTGTTTTTTTGCATTACAAGAATCAGAAACAAGTTCAACGTTGTTATTAGTGGTTATCTTTACATGATAAGTATTTTTATTATCTAACCTTCTTTGTTAATTAATCTTGAAATACGACAAAAAATATAGTTCAACACTCAGCCTAAAAGTGTCCTTTCAACCCTTGCTCATTTTCCTGAGACTTGATTGGTTCGTAAAGAGTCACTTTACGCCCTAGTAATGAAATATACTATTTTCACATTTTAGAATTTTTTATAAGGGGGAAAATAGCATAGTAAATATTTTCAAACAAATTATGTGTTAGCATTCAAGAATAACAGCTCTGTACTGCTTTTTTAGGCTTTAGTCTTGAAGGACATTAGCAAACATTATCTAGGAGGCCAGTAATACACTGTTTACTTTCAATTAATGCAATCAGGAGCGTATCGGTCTAAATTTGTTACTTGTTTATACCAAATGGCAGATTGATTGATTGGTTTACTGAATCAGGGCGAACCTAGTCCCAGTTTGCGTCAGTTACAAATGGGCTTTTTGCACTCCCCACTTGGTGCATCAGAGGCCGTCAAACCTGAGTTGCTTAGTGAACTGCAGCATCCTATCTATGAGCTCTTCTAGATGAAAGTGTCTGCCCCTTGTCATGGTTCCATTACCTGTGCAGTCATAGAGTAGATGATCTGCAGTCTCCTCGGACTGCCCACATTTCCTACATGCAGTGTCCCCAATGTAGATCCTCAAGCGATGTAGGTGCAATCTCAGGAAGCTGTGATCTGTCTGAGGCTAACGCCACATTTTCCAACTTATCGGCCACCTAGTTATCTTTTATCCCTGAGTGTCCAAGGTCCCAGCAGAGCGTCACTGTAGTGCTTCTGCCCAGGACAGATACTGTTGTGAGGTAGTCCCAGACCACCCTGGACTTGAACTCGCAGGAGTCGCGTGTCTTGAGCTCTGCCTGGCTGTCTGAGAAAAATGGATTCAATACAAACTTGGCACCATCCCTAACTAAAGACTTTTATTCAGTTGGTTTATTTGTAGTGGTCTATTTTATGGTATTAAATATTACTTATTTACTCAATTTTACAAAACTACTCCTCGACACCTTAAAACACGTTACCATCCAGCCGTCAAAGCTCCTCGGTATAAGTTGCCTTGTATAACCTGGTAGTGAATGTGGTTATGTCTCTCATTTCCTGATTTTTGTTTTTAATTTAAGTCGTTGTATAATTTAATTCATCTTTTCTTGGCCCCTTATAGATTTCATTGTGCGGTACAGGATTGAAAACTACACAAAAGTCTACTTCTGTTGTGTACAAGAATAAATTAGTGATAAAGACCAACTCAGCAATAGTTAACATTCATCAAGATAAAGAGTTTCATGTGCTACAAAAATGGAGGAAATGTGTGTATTGTGATACTGGTTATAGACCTAATTACTTCTCATAGACATTTTGCCATCATATTTTCATGAATAAACCGAATATCGCTGGCCCTTAAATGCTTCTTGGTAATCACTCAGAAACAATAAATCCCACATAACATTAACTTCTTACTAAGTTTAAACATGTTGCTTTGCAAACGATAGGTTGATTGCCAAATAAAGTTACATATTTAATTTCCAGAAACTTAACCTGCCATCTCCTACAAAGTGTTATTAAAATCAAAAAAGGAATCAAATAAAAACTGAATCCTAAGAAAGGTTAATTTATTTTAATCCTTACTGAATCCATTTCAAGCAAAGATATAATTTTAACAGTTATTATGTATCTGGGCTTTTGGCTTTATTCATAACACATTCAGGGGGTGGCGGCTTGGTGGTAGTCCTGTAAATAACTGACTCATAAGCTGTTCAAAGGTTACTCAGTGGCAAACAACATTACATATAAACGTTACTACCTATGTAACATTTAGAACTAAAACACGTTGTATCGTTTGTTGCCAACGAAGCTGCACGACTGTTTAAACGTAGCACCCACCATTTCAACATTCATTTTTAGGTTCAGGTACACTACAAGTATAGTCTACTCCTCCCAGATATACCAAATAGAGATTATATGCACATTACACATCCTTCTGTAATCCATATAGTCCAACCCACGTCAAGGAATTCCAACTTTAACAGCAACTTAACGGCCAAACGTCACAAAGTTATGCTAGAGGTTAATCCATTAGCACAGAAGTACACAATGATGACAGAAGTGGAGAGAAAAGGAATCGAACTAGCACAGTTTGAGGGGAAACCTCTCTTTGAAGTAAGAATTTCCCTACTCTCTGAACAAACAGATAATTTGATAAAATGAAAAAAGGATTTACTCTGCCAACCGCTGATAAAATTTAAATTGTTTTTACAAAAAAAAAGGCTATCCCCCACTACGATTTGAATACTATCTGGAGGTTTTTCCAAAAGGAGAAGGAACCAGTTATGTTAGTAATATTAATTAACTCAGATGAAGTACTGGAAATATTCTATGCAATGAGGTAATCCACCACATTTTGTAACGTATGCAATAGTCATTACTGTTTTACCCTCACTTAAGATTTTGATAATTTACTATTTATCTGAGTTATATATATGAATTGTAAACCATGAAACCAATTGTCGTTTTTGGTAGGTTTTAAATATTCTAACAAGTCAACCCCTATATTATTTTTAAATCTTTTGTATTCTCATGTAGATGAGAAAAAAAAGAAAAGTACCACAACAAATCTGTACCATCCATGTACCAACATTGATGTTTAAGACTTTTTCTCCGATTGGGCCTGAATGGTGAATGTTTGAAATGAATTGCGAATGTAACATATTTTAATACATATTTAACACTTTGTAAATTACAACGAGTGAAAGAGCAGTTCAAACAGTGTGATGGCACTATCATTTAGTCCCAAATATTATGAGAGATTGTTTGAACTATACCATTACATGTTGAATTACAAACAAAGGATTTATAAGATGTTGTATTTGCAGTATTGGAGCACCTGTCTCAACATTTATTTAAGAGACACTATAATCTACAAAGATTTCACTTCATTTTGATTTGTTCCTTCTGGCAAGGATTACTATTTGTAGTAATCATCAGGCTGTAAGTTTAATGTACCGATAAAGTTCTACAAAACCAATCTTTACTTTGAAACACTGAAAATGGTTTATAAAACAATCATTATTCATTACTTAGGAAGGAATGTGAAACACTTATCATTCCACAAAATGAATGTAAACTGATCACATTTTAGGTAATTCGAATCAGTTAGTGTTATGGTTGCCATGGAGACCAATCAATAAAATCTCTTGAATCCTTACCTTACATAATTATGTACTTTGTAGACCTCTAACAAATATACTTCGTAAAAATATTGAAAATGAGTTCACATATTACACTAGTTATAGTCCATCCTTGTGCTAAGTTTAAGATCAATATTGGTTCAGTATATGTATTTAAAATACCCCCACCGCAGCAAACCTGCTGACTAAGCGAATTTCCATTTGTCTGAATTGAGTTTCAATTAAATCTATTTAAATAACATTAGGTTTAATGATTACCTATGTTTGCTGCTACACTATTGCCTGAAGATGGAAACCTAGTTTCTGAAAGCGCTAGTAAATAAAATAAAATTATTATATATTGGTCTTGTTGAACTTGTACATTTAATTATAACATTTCATTATTAATTGCCAATATCTCCAATATAAGTTAAATCACAAAATATTTGAATCCTCGAAGGTTCTTGCCATACAGCATATGCAGGTCCTAGCTGATCGCAAAGAACTTCTGTATTGCAGATACCGTACCTTATCAAAGTCATCCTTACCCTTTCAAACTAAAGAGGAAATAAATTGATCATACATATGATGATATAATATGCCAAGTCAATTTGTTCAAAAATAGTTAACCTATTTCTCAAGAAAAATTTAGCTTGTTTCCAAGACAGATGAGGACGGTACTTTAGTTCAAGTAAGAGAATTTGTTAAATCTGGGTGGCCTGAAAACAAAATAATCTTGAGAATTCTGTAAAACCGTTTTGGAACTTAAGAGATAGTCTCCATCTCCATGTAATTGACAAACTTGTGTTTAAAAATGATAAATTAATAGTTCCTCGCAGTTTGCAAAAAGATATGTTAACAAAACTGCACAAAGGTCATGTTGGTGTAAGTACATATGAAATGAGAGCAAAAAATGTTTTGTATTGGCTTAGTATAAAGTCAGACATACAGGAGTTTGTAAATAGTTGTATGACATGTGCTTTACATTCCTCCTAGAACTGTAAAGAACCAATCCTGTTTCATGAAATACCATCCCTGCCATGGTCTAAAGTTTCAGCAGACCTCTTTGAATTAAAATCTGTGCACTATTTAGTTGTAATGTATTTTTACTCTAAATACATTGAATTAGTGTCTCTAAATGATATTAGCTCTAAAAGTGTTATTAACAAAATAAAGTTCATGTTTGCAAGACATGGAATCCCCCAAATACTAGTAACTAATCCAGGTACTCAGTTCACTAGTCATGCATGAGTTTCAAAACTTTGTAAATAGCTATGAACTCGGTCGTGTCTTATCTTCACCAACGCATTCCCAGTCCAATGGACAGATTGAGTCAGGAGTAAAAATAGCCAAAGGTATACTGAAAAAATGTGAACATTCAAACACCCCCCCCCCCCTACATCCCCCTACACCCTACATCCCCCCCCACATCACCCCTACATCGGTTTACTCAACTACAGGAACATTCCCAAAGGTAAATTACATTTACCTGCACAATTATTGTTTTCAATAAACTTAAATTCATTATTACCATGTTAAGCAAAGTTCCTGGAGCTAAAGGTCACATAACCAAACCCCACACCTGACATCATGTTTATGGGTCAATTAATTAATAACAAGTGTAATTAGTAGCACAAAATTATTAATAAAGCCACATTGAATTTACAACAGACAAGCTGGTGGCCCGTCCTACGTACGGGAATCAAGTTGTCAACTAAAACGGAATAATTCAGAACATCTAGTTTACACGCATAGACACAAATTCTGGCAGTTTTAATGGGGATGATCACCTTATAAACAAATGTAACGTGACTACCTATTTATTCCATTCGAATATAGACCTAAAATATGGCGATATGCATTTTAAATCCGATAATTTTACCGGAGTAGAGTAGCTGCATCCCACCTCTAATTGCATACTGTACTACTTATGTACTTACCGTACCTTATCTTACCTCCGTGACCACTGAAACTTTTATGAAGATTCTCTTCTATCACCTACCTCTTCAAACTTTAGATCCCAGTCTGAGGACGCATTTCATAACTTGATATTTCCCGTCTATCGTGTGGTACTCCTTGGAATATACTTTTTAAAAGTTTATGCAGAGCCTGTCCATCCAAGCTTTACCTACTTCTGGAAAGCATCCCTATATTTGGGTGTTAACACATTTCTCTTAGCTCTCTGTTCTTTTTTATTTCGACCTCCGGGCCGTAATCTTGAACTGGTCTGTATATTTTCTCTGCACTTTATCTAACCCAGCATTAAGGTTTTTCGGTTCTTTGGTCAGTGCCCAAGTTTCTGAATCATCAGCACTACGGGGATAGTTGGTATGGTATGAGTCGACTTTGGTTTCTGCTGCAGTTTATTTGACAGTTTTATAGAGACCTACTACACCGATTGACGCTTTCATTACTAACCAAAATTTTAGTATGCCGACATACTCACATTCAAACATAAAGAAAAAGAAGTATTGACACGTAAACCACTTATATCTTAAACAATTAAGCGATAAACTGCTGAAAAAATACTTCCCAAATATGAGTTGAAATTTGCAATGCATAAACTAAATACTTGCACGGCTTGCATTTACGACAAAACTTGATTAAACGCAAGTGTTTGAGATGTTTAGTTCAAAATAACACATTTCCTGATAACGCAGATCCTTCACGGTAGGGGAAAACTACCTACATTTTAAAGTGAAGTAGTATGTAGGCAAACACCAACGAACAATATTTTTGTAAACAAACAACTCGTAACATAAACATTTCAATGGCAGTTATAAACCAGCTGTTAGTTAAACCAGCATTGAAAATACTTTAAATTGCTAGCGTCGGCTGCTAGACTTAAAAAAAATTGAAACTTAATTTCTAAAAAACTAAAACCCTAAACTAAAATTATGGCTTCGACATTCCCTAGTTCTCAAATAGTATATTTCATTACTAGGACCGAAAGTGGCATTTTCCGTCGCGCGCTCAAGTTTTTGTGTGAGGCGAAGCCGAGTATGTGAGAGGTATTTTCACGTACGAGGCGAAGCCGAGGACGGGAATAATGGAGCAAGTGCCGGATAATAACTTTCGGTACGAGTTATGAACGATACTTTTCATCACGACGCAAAAATACACTAACACAGAATAGCAGACCTAAGTAATATTACATTTATTTTATTTCTCAATTAATTTGATTGAACATCAAAATAAAATAAAATAAAATTTTCTAAAAGGAAACCTACGTATATTTCTCAATACATTTGGTTTAAATATCAAAATAAAAGAATAAAACAACTTCGAACAATACATCCAGCTGATTCAAATCATTAAACTAAACCAGAACAAAACACTAGCGCTTAGTGAATAAATAGAAAACTAATTGAGAGCGAGGGAAAGTGAATTTAGAGCGAGGGAAAATCAGCTGATCGATTTTCCCTCGCCCTAAATTAGAGCTTGGGAAACGACTACTTTCATTGATGACAGCTGTTATCGAAAGTAGTTACTTTCGTTACGGAGTGATGAAAATTATCTTTCTTTCAACAGAAAAATCATGAAAATCCGTCAAGTGGTTGATTCAGAATCGTGAAATAAAAAAACCCTGTTTCGTTTTAACATTATAGATAGATACACCGGGTCACATGTTGAGGTTGTGGATTCGGATATGCCAAATTGGAGTGGGACTTGGGATTGAAACCGAAGGGTGGAACGGAAGGGAGAATGGAGAGGCATAGAGGAATAGAAACATAGTACATACAATACTGTATCAACACTTATTGTAAGGAAGAGATATTTATTCGATTTTGACATCTTGAAGTAATTTTTCCAGGTTATTTCTTCACAACTTTAACCCCTATTTGCAGTTATTAGAGCTAAGTGACACATACCAGTATAAAGAACAACTCTTTCTAAAACTTTTAGACTAGTTCGCTTACATACTTGTACAAAGTTCTGAAGTGGAATTAGGGTTAGTTTTTCTGATCAAACAGACATGGGCCACAATGAAACACTTGATATTGGGCCACAGTGGAACACCTACATAGGTTTTGTAAAACAGATCAGAAAAATCTGTTTTCCTTTCATTATCAATTTTAAAATATATGGTACATAATTTGATGTATGCGTGAAAGGTTGTTCTATAAGTACATTTATCTTCTGAAGCTGTTAAGCAAACAAATAAAAAAAACAAAAAATTGTTTTGTAATTTTTTTCCATTTTGGCCCACCCTCCCTATAAATTGATGCCATAACTCAATATCCATAGGCACAACAAATGCAATAATTTATTACTTTTGTCAAAAATATATCAGAAACTGATAACTGAAAATCATATTTTTTTCATATTCCTTAACATTATATCAAATCGTCATTTTGTTAAAGTTACTGTAGTTACAAAAGTGGTGATCTATTTTAAGCCCGGTTAATTACACATACAACTGTACACTGTCGCCAATTGCTTGATTGGAATAAACAGTCGGCATTTAGCATGAGCACAGTCGAATCTATGTTAGGCCTACTAGCAGTACAAATGGTAAGTTGTCGTCTGCTAAACAAGTGCCGGTGTGTTAAGTGTCATCTAGTGTCTGTGTAGTAGCAGTCTTTTAGTACCGTTAAATGTTTTAAATTCCGTCAATGTTTAAAGCAAGAATAAAATCTCACCTCGAAGTTTTAGCCTAGGTTTTCGAAGCTAAACACTGTTTTATATAACAAGTTTTTAAAGTTTCTTTTATGAAAACTGAAACTATTTAGACCTATGTTTTGCAATACTGTAGCAAGATTGTCAGTGGAGTCTCCTCAATCCCTTTTGTTTAACACCAAAATTAATCAAGGTTCAGAAAAATCGTAAATCCCTGTGATGTTGCTTGCGTTTGCTTTGTTATTATAACCAACCCTGTAATGATGTGGTTACGGGTCGAGCTTTGAGCTGTGCGTGACGTTTTTCATGGCCAGTGGAATATCACTTCACCAGTTCACCGTACTGTGCGTGTGCGTGTGCGTGTGCGTGCGCCACGCAGGTGCAGGTACAACATTGTAGCTTGTAGCGCCGCAGGTAAGTGAGATGTTTACAGCTAGTTCAATCCACGTCTCTGCTGCTAACAATAAACGACTGTCAAGTGGGAAAGTAAACAGTAACGTTTTTTGGAAAATTGATATCGTCTTGAATTGCTTGTAATTTATTCGTGTTCCCGGATCCATCGGCCAACCTGAGCTTGACAAAGTGGAGGCCTATTTTAGTATAAATTTGAAATAAAAACTTCACCAATATTTTCAGAATTTTTAATTTCATGAGGCCTTTCGTCAGCTATGATGGCATCATCAGACAGCATAGCTGGCAAAAGGCCTCATGAAATTAAAAATTCTGAAAATATTGGTGATTTTTTTATTTCAAATTTATATTCATTCCAATATTACCAGTTTTTCTTGAAGACTATTTTAGTATGGGTACTATTTGCATGTGGTTATAACAGACGAGTACGGTAGTTTTGTTTTGTGTATTACGGCGAAAAGATTTCCAATGCGATCCTGATGGCATTTAGTTATTTGTGTAAGTGGGCAAATGCAGTTTGCACTCGTGTTACACATTATATGTTTCCTACGGTTACTATATATAATAATCAATCTATAAATAATTAGTCTTTCAAACACTGTACAACACGTTTTTAGGTTAGGTTAAAATTGGACCTTGATACAACCCGATAGATGGTTTACAAAAATTCCTGAACTAATATCATTGTTTAGTACAGAATTTTTTACGCAAGCAAAATTACAAGTATACAGAGCCACTGTTTACAGACTAAAGAAGTTCATAAGTTGGCAGTCCTTCTTCCTGTACCGGTACTTACTACAGTAGTTAGATTATACATTTTAGGGTCTACGCGGTTTAGTGTAAAATTGTGAATTATATTCAACGTGTTTTTCTCACAAACGAAAACGCAACCCATGCCATGCTTTTGTTGAGATTGCAAAAGTCAGTATGGAAAATATGTATTATTGATCTTTCAGTTTTATACAACCTGTAATTGTTCGGTAGGCCTATTATTTATTAGGCACGGTACTGGAAGCAAATATAAAAACTTAATTGCAAACATTTCCGGCATAAAATCGATGATTTACCGTTTATGTATTCGTATTCTTCTACAATACATTATCTTTAAGCCAGTGAAAACACCATGTTGAGTTTAATTCGCAATAAATTCCCAGTTTATAACACTAAACTGTGTCTATGCCAATGGTAAAATGCATACCAGTTGATCGACAATGAAGTGAAGGAAGGCCTGCCAAAATATGAGCTTCTATTGTTCCTAAACAGTGAATATCTGTACTTCTAATTTGGGTTGGGTTGCGTCTAGAAAAACCTTTAGATTACTCTGTTAAATCTGAGGATATTAATTTCTTAGAAACTTGTCACATAAGCATCGTCACAACGAATCAGGACAAATTGGACCTTTTACCATAGATAAAAGGAGTAAAGAGTATAGAGTATGTCTACTTCTTTTAATCTATGCTTTTACCGTTTCCTATTCACGTTTTGAGAGCGTGAATAACAAGGTACCATGTAAATATGTAGGTGTGTGCACCGAGCGAAAACGCAGCGTCAACATAGTAATATGACGAGGTAGACAGAAGTTGCTCAAAATGTCAACAGCGACAAATACTTACTAAGAACACAGGCGGATCAATAGTTCAATAGTTGTGCAGGCGGACAATGGATATATGTTGTCAATTTACCAAGAATTGAGTCCGCAATGGATCAAATCGCTTTGACTTCAATTTGTTAAACTTGCGTTGTAACTCAAATACTCAATTGTTGTTTCGAAGTTACGTTATATTTTAAATGATTTACTTATGTAAATGTCACACGGAAGGTGCGATTTACATTTAAAGCTGGTTAGATAAGATACATATTGTATACCAGCTGTCCTTGAGGATCGCCGGTTCGATCCCGATATAATTCAGTAACTTTTCGATGGTTTAGCCTAAAACTGGGCCCTAGCTGTACTTGGTCGTGGAACTTTTAAATTGCACTGGCTAAAGAATACAGGGGATCTTAATCAGTAAAAACTACTCACATGGCACATGCAACGATACTGTTAATACTGTTCTATGAAATGTAAAGAACTACGGCACATGTCATTTCACTTTAGGACTACACTACAAGACTCGCTTTTGGCTCGCTGGGGGCTCCGCCCCCAGGCCCCTTAGCTGTTAGTCGTAATTTGGAAATTTAGGAAGGGGTGAGAGGCCATCACCAAGAAGCCGGGGAAGTTTCAAGTCCGTAGCACACCTAGAAGTGGTCTATATAGCACTCACAGCATTTCTCAAGTCTCTGTCATATTTTAAGTGAACGGTCCTGATACCAAAGTCAGAAACTTTCAATGTTATTTCCCATAGGAATAACATAATGGGGGGAGATATTGTTAAATCGTCCCATCCTCCTTTCTTTTGATTAACAATACACTCAGTTGCATCCCAATGTCAGTGTCGGGATTATATCAGCTCGTGTTCACCCTTTGATAACAAAATTAGAAGAGACAAGTATTTGTTCGTTGTACAGTATGATTAAATTATTGGAGCTTCGTATTTATTTACCTCTACTCTTGGCTGAAGAGGGTATATTTTGACCCTGTTTAAAAAGACTTCCGATCATAGTAAGAAAACCACGTATCATCTCACTCCATTCCAAAATCACCCTGTTTTTAGCGAATTTCCCATATAGGGAATAAGCTATTACCGTAGTACTCATGGTAAGACCTGGACGCGGGACAAATTTTTTTTTCGTTTTGAGGTCCCTAGAGACCAAAAACACCATCCGTGTAAATTCATATATATATATATATATATATATATATATATATATTCATAAAGTCAGCACCATTGTTGATACCTTAAAATGTGCTGCAATTGTTGATACCACTTTCCATCGTATATATTTTTTTATTTTGAATCCTACGTTACAGTGGATGGTATATTATTAAGTTTTATAAAAATTCAGACTTATATATTGTTATATATTTAGTTTATAGTCATGTATAACCAATAGTAATCAAAAGTTGATCTTCTTAAAAAATATCACCTCAAGTTGATACCTCGACCAATATAGAGCCGCCATCTTGCATTCATAAAAACGGCACCAAAGTTGATACGTTAAAACACCTGACTATGTTGATACCTCTTTCCGTCGTATATATTGGTTTATTTTAAAGCCTATCTTATGGAAATAGTTTTACTTCTTTGTCTTATAACATCTTAGACTGATACTTCCTTAAATGTTTAGTTTATAGTCTTTAATAACCAACCAATAGTAATCAAAAGTTGATCTTCTTAAAAAATATCACCTAAAGTTGATACCTCAAACAATATAGAGCCGCCATTTTGCATTCATATAAACGGCACCAAAGTTGATACGTTAAAACACCTGACTATGTTGATACCTCTTTCCGTAGTATATATTGGTTTATTTTAAAGCATGTGTTATGGAAATTTGTTTACTTCTGTGTCTTATAACATTTTAGACAGTTACTTTCTTATATATTTAGTTTATAGTCTTGTATAACCAATAGTAATGAAAAGTTGATATTCTTAAAAATTATCACCTCAAGTTGATACCTCGACTTGTATAGAGCCATCATTCTGCATTCATAAAAACAGCACCAAAGTTGATACCTTAAAACAACTGACTATTGTTGATACCTCTTGATACGACAGCGCTCGGCCGAATCTAGTGGCGTCCACGGGAACTATCGGCCCAGCCAAAAATATTCCGCCGCGCCGATCGTGGGATCGCGATTTGACTACCGGAAGTCCACTTCCTGTCTTCTTTTTATCTTCTGCAAACTACACTGAACGTTATTTTTTAATTATTTCTGTAGCTAAAATATGTCTAGCTGTCTCGCAAAGCCTTCGTGGATTTATGCTTAAATTTTCTGTTAGTCAACGTACATATTCAGTTTTTTTCTCTGCAATCCAGGTTTGTGCAGATAAATAATTCAAGCGTGTAAACGGGGATTTAGGGAACAACGTAACCACGGGCCTTCGGTCCCTGAGGTCCGCGGTTTAAATCCTTCTAATCACAGATATAATTACTTTTAGCTTGATGATGCCTAAACAGTTCCGTGGTGAATACAATGTCCTAATATGTAAATGTAGGACATAAAATGAAAAATAATAATATGTTATTATTTATCTAATATTACCAATTCGTAATAAAATCAAACTGTCCTTGATAGTGGTGTAAAATTTTTAATTTTTTGAACTAATAATAATGGATTTAACAAATTGGAGCGAGCTGGTTTGGTTGTAGAACTCAAGGCTTCGATCTCGAGCATTTGGGTTCAAATCCCAGTAATCACCAATTGAGTTTATCTAGGTGATAAAACAATACATAATGTTACTTATCTAATTTTATAAATTCATGATGAACTAGGGTATATTAATTGTCACTAAAAGTGTATTCAATATTTGTTATTGTATTATAACTAATATTAATGGATTTAACAAATGGGAGCGTGCTAGTATAGTCCTAGGAGTAGATTGTGGGGCGGTATTGATGTTATGGGTTTGATTTCCCCCAATTACTAACCAACCCTATCCAATTAGTAAAAATTATTAAGACTCAACAAGCTAAAATTACCAATTCGTGATTAATAGTGCCCAAATAATGGTACCGTAAAATGGTTGATTTTATTCGAACTAAAATTAATGTATTTAACAAGTGGTAGTGGGAGCAGCCTGGTCTAGTTGCAGATCGTAAGGTTTCGGTCACGAGGTTTTGGGTTCAAATTCCGCCAATCACCACTGTTCTTTATCTTGGTGATATAAATGCTTTAGGTTATTCATCTAATACTACCAATTCGTGAAAAATGATAATACTGCAACTGTCACTAATAGTGCTGTAAATAATTGTTTTTTTTTATTATAACTAATTTGTATTGCTTTAAAAAATATAAGCGAGTTGTTCTAGAGCTAGAAGTACAGCGTGAAGCGTCTCCCAAAGTGTTGGGTTCAAATCCAGCTAATCTCTAGTACACTTTATTCAATTCACAAAAATATTAAAGTTTTCAAACAAATACATTATTACTAATTCGTGATAAAGTATAACAGTGTTCTTATCATAATGGCATAAGTTACGGCATTTTATAATAACTAGGCTCAAATCCCTCCTAACACTAATGTTCTTTATAGTGATAATTCCCCTACTCTTTAGGCCTAGGGTGAATAGTAATGTGTTAACAGTTCTGAGTAATAGAGCCTGGCATTCTAGGGTATGATAAACAAATCGTACACAATAAAAAACCATTTCGTGCATTTAATAATTGTATAATAATTATAGTTAATTAATACTTAATACTTTATTCCGATATGGCGACCACACCAATGTAGGTATGTTAAGCCAAGTATGAATTGAAGCATTAAAAAACGAACATAAATATGTCATTCAGAAGTGAATAATACAGTTAGTTTAATGCGCTGGAAGGGAAATAACATGGTCCAATCATGCCAGACCTACCTAACAATGAGTCTGATACCTACCCACTTTTAACGTTGCGTCTGCATTTGGAACACACTTTTTGTTATAGAAAGTAGGTATTATTAATTCAAAGTGGTTTGATATTTGTCTACAATGGACAAAATTTAAGGCTAGTACTCACTAGGACACCCGGCCGCTTATCAACCGGCGACCTGGTTGACGAGCGACTAAGTTGATGATTGAACGTTTTATTGCTGGGTGGTACACACTAGGATACCTAGCACTTTCAACCAAGCTGGAAATCAATCAAAATTTGGTGGGGATAGACAATTTGTTTTGTTCTGGTTCACGCTTAAGCCTATCAAAGTGTGAACCTCAATGACAACACCATGCCCCCGACGGAGAGGAAATAGCTCCCGAAGTTTTGATTATATTAAAAACTGTGGGAAGTAGAGAAGAAGAAAGAAATTGTTTAGAAGATTTTGGGTTAAAGGGTGGCTTTAAAGTAGAAATAGTTACAGCCAGCCACATTGGCACTCCTACGAGCTTTTCGACTTAAAATCCTCAAGATTTTAAGAACTATTTACTTATGTCAGATGACAGTTTCCGTCATACTAAGCAACCAGTGACACCCGTGACACCTCACATAGAAAAAAGGACGTCAGATTGAGATTTTAGCATGGTTTTGTTTCGTCAGTTCATTTTTCGTTGTACTGCACATGCGCTAGCCGTCTTTAGTTGATCAACTTGGTCGCTGAAGCGTACACACTCTAGTTTTTTGAGAAATCTGATTGCCTGGCGATAAAATGGTTGATCGGAAACCCCCAGGTTTTCGATACATGTCCGAAAACCAAAAAGTTGCCTGGCAACCTACAAATCGCCGTCAACCAAATTGACAGACACGTACACACACGGCGATATTTGTGCAATTTGGTCGCTCGTCAACCAGATCGCCGGTTGATAAGCGACCGGGTGTCCTAGTGAGTACTAGCCTTTACACTGTTGACTGATTTTCCATCGAGACTAATGCCAGGGATTTTATTTTACATCGATCACTTCAGACCTGCTTCAGACTAGCCCTAGAGGCTGCGGCATTATCACTTGAATAAAATCCATAGGAGATTGGCGGAAATTGAACTCTGGACTTCCAGTGCCGAAGTCCCACGCTCTCCTACACGACCAGCTTGCTCCAGCAGTTCACGGATTAACCATCAACAGACTGATAATTAATCATTATTTGCTGACTAATTATCACAAATTATTCTACTGTTACGATTCTTTAAATTAACTTACCGTTGTGATTGGCAATTTTCCAATGATTCGGAACTCACCTGCACTTGTAGATTGCTAACAAATAGGTAACGTTTTAAAATTATTAAAGCTTTGCCAATGTTATTTTACTATCATCAGCTTTGGCTTGATATTTTGGAACAAACTTTCTTCTTATATATATGTGTAAATTAATGAGTGTTATAGAATGTACAATTTCACAGAAAAAAATTATTGCAATCCCAATTTCATAAAAAGGCATAATTATCAGCGATGGTAAAAATCAGCGATCAGTCGTTAAACGTTGGTTGTAGATTGGTTGTCACATTGTATTGTTGATTGAAGATAACCTTCAATAAGTGTTCTGAATAAGTGTTCAGTTGTTCTGAACCCACCTTTGGTTCTTGGTTGTAGATTAAACTGTAAACAATTTTAAATAGTATTTTGCCAGGCAATGTAAACAACAACAGCCATACCATATTGTATAGTCAATGGTAATATTGTTTTGTTAGATCAAGTTAACATTGTATGTGTTTATAAGCTGGTGATGGCCCAGTGGTTCGGAACCCTCATTTGACTGTAGCTCAATTAAAACAAAATAATAAACATATTATTCTGGCAGGCAATAAAAACTACTTAAGTCATATCGTATTGATAAATTAAGGTAACATTCAATTTTTTTAGGTTAATGATGGCTTAGTGGTTCGGAATCCATCGTTGGCTGTAAATTACTTTGGTTTTTTTAATGGTTAAATAGTAGCCTATTTGACCAGGAAATGTAAACAACTTAGTCATATCGTTTCTATATAAGTAAAATTAGAGTTTTATCTGTAGCCTACATTGCTCAGAATTACATACCAAGTTTTATAAAGATCGGTTGAAAAATTTCAAAAATAAAAATGTTTATGTAAAATATACAAAATGGCGGATATCTGGTTAACCAAGTGATTTTGGAAAAATATTATTCTTGATTTTCTCTTTATTTTGAGCCATAGAACCATTTCCCGGAGTTTGGCTGTTTACTTACGGGACACCCTGTATATTTTTTGGTTATTTTTACGTTTTCTACATTAAAGAAGCCGAAACCGGTCTTATCTATTATGTCTGTCTGTATGTCACGGCACAGAAGGCATTGTACGCGGCCTTCTTCTGAAAAACGAGAGTACCTATGAATATTGGCGAGAGTGTCTTTAGCTATTACAATATGGCCTCCTTAATTTGTAAATAAAATGTCGGAGTTCAAAACCACAATTTTGTGCGATTTTTGTCAAGTTTCTCACAATGTTTATCACATACGTCATCTATGAAATAACGATCAGCTGTTTGGATCAAGATTATTTTTTCTAGCTGTCACTGATATCCTATACTCTAATATGAGCAATGTTTGCTTGTATGTTGTATGCTTGCACCAAGATATCGAAAACGGCTCCGACAATTTTCTTCAAATGTTCTAAATAGTTTATTCCTGGCCTAAAAAAGGGTTTATTGCAGTTAAAACTGCCAACAAAAATCTAATTACATAGAAAAATTAAACTGAAAGTCACATTTTTTAACATTAGTCTTATGGGTTGCTAAGAACCATCTTGGCTGAATTAAATAACAAGGAAAAATTAAACAAAAGACTTGTAAGATGTCTATCTACAGTATACTATCAAATTACAAAATACAGTACAAAAGGAAAAACATTAGTATGTTACTATTGAGCAAAGAGTATACTGAAGATTACTCGATACATTCTAGCAGTACACTTTTTTATCTATGATTGTAGTAAAGGCTAGCAGTGTGGAGTTTGGGAACTGTTATGATGATTAGATTAAGGTATCTGCAATCCTAAAATGCTATGGGAAGGGAGGGAAACAGGTCCGCGATGTAGGAAGTGGTGAAGGAAGTAGTAAAGGCAAGCAGTCCGGAGTGTGGGAACTGTTAATACCGATTAGATTAAGGTACAGTATCTGCAATCCTAAAATGGTATGGGAAGGGAGGCAAACAGGTCCATGACGTAGGAAATGGTGAAGGAAGTAGTAAGGCTAGCGGTGCAGAGTGTGGGAACTGTCAGGGAGTGTTGAAGGAAGTAGTAAAGGTGAGCAGTGTGGAGTTTGGGAGTGGATTAATGTATCTGCAATACTAAACTGCGTTCAGAGTAAACTAATGATTTTCCCCAAGCAAAGCTCGGTCCCCAGGTACTGTTTACATTAATATAACTAACTCTGCACATAACCCGTTTTATGGTTTTGGAGTATAGGTACTTAGCTTGGTTTTCATTACTATAATTATGGACATACCCCTCACAAATGTGTAACTTTATAAATTAATAAATTTTGTTAGTGACAAAAAAAAAGTTTTTTCATCAAATTATGATCATTTATCTTTTGTTTTAGCTACCCTAAATAATATGGTGTAAAAATTGAGCATTAATGGTTTGATAGATATTTTTTCCAATAACTCAAGAAGATATTTTTGGCACGTAGCACGGATTTCATTTCCACTCTACAAATGATGTTTACAAATTCCACAACCATTTCCGATCACGTTTTGAAAGCAAATGCTAACCAAGTGAGGTTAAACACATTTTTTCCTTACATTACGGATTTAATTAGTGCAACAATGAGTTACCGTAAATGTCATTAAATAATTAGGCATCATTCAGTTCAGGAACCGGAGATTCTTTGTGTATCAAATCGTTCTTGAGTTTTGATAACCGGAAAAAGACCTTGAATCAGTGTTGTATATAGTTGGGAAACTTACATTTTTAAATCAGCGTCGCCAATAGCTGAGATAAAAATATTCTACTCATTGACGGCGCTTCAATGGCGGTTGTGTAAAGTGTAAAGTAAATAATCACAATTGCAGTGGGTGATTGTAACAGAGGTTTACGGATTATGCTCAACTCGCTTTTCCAACGTGTCTTCTCACCGCTATGTGCTGCAATCGCTGGACCATACAACAGCCAATAGGCCATTTATTGCCCATCTCTTGGGTGTGTAGGCCTAACCAATTAATCATAACCAAATATCGACGATGATCCTTGATACCCGTGTTCAATGGTTAGGTTGAGGTAGTATTTGAATTACTTTTAACTAGTGTGGAAAGTAACTTCCAATTATATAAAATATTTTTTGAGTTCAATCTTTGGATATAACATGGACCAACACGATCCGGGTGACATTTAATTGCGAAGCATTTGTTTTGGCTTGAAATTGTCAGATATTGTATTTGCGAAGGTTTATAAAATGTCCTATAATTGTTTTGCCAGCATATCTGGAAATATACAAACCAACTGCTGTTCTGAGTATACGAAGGTTTCCACTGACTACAAGATGGGGGTGCGTAGAACGGGAACACAGAAAGTACTACAGTATTATAAAATTGAGGTGGTGTCTGTGTCTGGGCAGCTGTCTCGACCACGACTAAATACTAAACCGATACAATCAAAGTTAAGCACAAAGATGGTCCACATATTTAGGCACGTCATAGGTATATTCACTTCCCTGAGTTCCTCTCGGGCTACGCCCCTTGGATGTCTAAAGTTTTGAGGTGAGGTTTCCCAAAAGTAAATATTAATTAGTCTCCATGAAAGCACGAGAAAATTCACAATGTTTACCTTTGCGTTGACATTTCAATGTAACGATCAGAACTGCCAAATGCGTATTTCACAATTTCAGACAGCTGATCCAAAGAAATTTAATATATTTTACACAACTATATGGTAGGATTATGTAATTTAAAACTTTATCATAGATAATTTATTCTATATCTATGTCAATGATTATGAAGCTGATTCGACTTCCCGTTGCGAAGCACGGTTACAGCAGCTAGTTGTTAAATAAAAAAAAACATTCGATTACGTGGGTTAGTCGTGACCCAGTGGTTCAGAACCCACATTAGGCTGTAGATTAATAAGTTTTAAAAATAGCTAGGCCTAATGTTAATTAATTAGGCAATGTAATGTAAACAGCAACAGTCATACCTTTGAGTCTATAATATAGTCAATGGTCTTGTATCGTTAGATCAAGTTAACATTTGATTTTGTTTAAACCGGTAATGGCCTAGTGGTTCGGAACCCACCTGTGGCTGTAGATTAACTAGGTGTACAATGCAGTTGTCTGCTTGCAATATTGAGCGGAGCTAGCATATTCATTCTATGTCAATGATATATTTGGTTCACATTTGAAATAGAATTCCTATTTTCAGTAGGTATCCAAAGTCAATTATGAGTCAGGATTAAGCGAATGAATTGTCTACTTGCAGGAACCTATAGAAAGTACAAGTATAACCAAATTCTATGTCTCATCTGGTTCTCATAAATTAAATGTCTACTTGCAGTATCCCATGCCAATGATATATTTGGTTCGCATAAATGGTATGCCTATTTACAGATTCTAAAGTCAATGATACGTCTGGTTCACGTAAACGGATTGTTTACTTGCCGTATCCAAACTTAATGGTACATTTGGTTCATGTAAATAAATAGTCTACTTGCAGTATCCTAAATCAATGGCCAATTAATTTGGTTCACATAAATACAATGTAGGTGTGTCTGTGTGTGTGTGAAGGCTGTAATCCCTTAGAGTCCTTCGCCTACCTCACTGACTTTTTTTTTATAATTGCACTATCCAAAGTCTATGGTAGGCTTACTTTTGCTTCACTTAAATGGAATGTACTTTTGCAATATTCATACCAATGGTACGCCGGGTTCACGTTTGTAAACGAATTTTCTGCTTGCAGTATCGAAACTCAATATTATATTTGGTTCACATTAATGGAAGTCCTATTTGCAGATTTAATGTTTGCAGACAGGAAATAGGAATTGCAGGTACCTATTCAAAGTCTACATTGATGGTACGTCTTGCTCACATGAATTGGAAGTTTTTTACAGTATTCAAACGCAATGGTAGGCCTATATTTGGTTCACATACCTGTAATGGCTATTTGGAGTATTTAAAGTCAATGGTGCATCAGCCTAATTCCGGCGACCCTTATTATTGGTTATTCATTTTGTAGTAAAGTATGCTCGATGACTCGATGATATTAATCCGATTGTTCTTCTCTTTTTCTCTGAACGGTTTGTAATGAGCAATTTTAGATGATTCGTTGACTATCATACGTTTTGACTCTTGTTTACCTTTTTATTGTTATCTCGCAAATAATGCCATGGCAACCAACTAACCCTTAAGGTCCATGTTAAATTTCTAAAAGTTTAAATTCACGTAGGGAAAAGCCCTGTGGTCCGATTTGTACCGTTTCAGATTTATACCTTCCCATGGTTGGTTACTATGACTGTGCTAAATTTCGTGCAGATCGCTTCAGCCGTTCAGGAGGAGTATTTGTAAAACAAAAGCAGGGAGTGTAGTATAAGAGCTTCGCTCCGCTCAATTAATTTAAAATTGATAAAAACTATTCAACCAGGCAATGAAAACTACTAAAGTCATATCTAACGTTAAATCAATATACCATTCGATTATGAGGTTCGTGATGTTTCGGTGGTTCGGAACCTACCTTTGCTGAGGAATAATTGATAAAGAAATATTTAAATATTATTTTCAGGGGCCTATTTCATAATAAACTACAAAGTAATATTATTAATAAAACAACTGATTGCCCAATGCAAATCTAATGGAAATTACAAATTACAGGTTGTAACTTGTAGCTTATTATGAAATGGGCATATTTTTTTGTTAAATCAAGATATAATTCGATTATGTTTTAGTTAGTGATGTCCCAGTGGTTCGGAACCTATGAATTAGCTGTCATTTGTTAAAAAAATTAATATTATTTTACCAAAAATTATAAAAACAACTAAAGTCACATCATATAGGCTAGTTATACCGAGATAACATTCGATTAAGTTTAGTTTAGTGGTGTCCGAGTGGTTCGGAACCCATCTTCGCTGCAGTTTGTTTGAAAACAAAACAAAAAGTGTCTTACGAAATAATTGAAACAACTTAAGTCATGTTTGATTTGTCGATCAGCTGTTTTGTTTCAAATGAATTAATAATGTCAAAGATTTTAAATACATAAACTATTATAGTAAAGTTTTCTAAATCATGGTAATTTATTCTCAACAAAATTTTACTATTCCCAGCATTAAAATAAAGTAGTAAGATCCATTATTAGTAAACTTTAAGTTATACAATCCTTGATTGAAATGTAGTATACGTTAACAGTCATAAGTCACAGCAATTGTTATGTAGTAGACTTTGACTATTTTCAAGTAACAAACAGATGTTTCTGTAAATAAAAATTATCTCCTATGTTATCCTTATGGAGAAATACGAAACTTTAAAAGGCCCCAGGGCCTCACTCTCTAATTATTTCCCTAAAAAGAAAGTTTCCTGCACAACTTCACGTTACGCTCTTTCCAATGACATCAAAAACATGTCAATCGGTTCAGTAGTTTCGGAGGAGTAATTGTCACAAAAAACCTGCTTGCGTATTAAATAAGTAATAGATATAGATCTAAGTGGCCCCCGCCCCTAGTGGGTTTGGGTAGAGTTTGTTGACATCAGTTACATCTCCGTAGTTTTGAGCTCACAATCGGAACAAATATACGTAGTTGTAAATGCGAGATTTTTTTTCCTAGGACGCTAGTAGACACGAGCCCGTAATTGTTTTTCACATTACTTCAGACTAGACCTATGGGTTACGGCAATATCACTTAGATAAAATCAATTAGTGATTTACCGGAGTCCCGCGCTCTAACCACTAGACCAGCTCGCTTTAAATGCGAGAATAGTAATATATAAAGTGACACAAACGTTGAACGGAGGAGACTTGGCAACAATGCAGGGAAAATAGATATGGCAACACTGTAACCGGAAATGGATACAATACGCTGCACCGCAAAGTAAACCAAACAAATAATATTAGTCATTCAACGAATGACTATTATTATAGAATAAACGAAAATGAGTTGTATCGTATCTCAATTTCAGTCCATCTGCTTTCTTTGTATGTCTGTCATTGCGTATATAACGCTAAAATTCCAATGTACGTGGACTATTTCGAGGAAGCAACAGTACCTATAAAGATTGAAATTGCCTTCCTGTATTTACTGGATTGGTGAGAATGTCTATTGCCATTAAAACATATTCTAACCATTTTCAAAATAAAATCATTGTTCAAAACTCCCCTTTTGTTCGGTATTATACATATTTACGTCTTTATAAAATAATAATCATCTCTACAGAAAATTCACAAAATCTGTATAAATTATATTAGCCTACAGTTTTGTATGTAAATCGCATAGAATCTTCAATTTTACGTTGCCTAAACTAAGAATGCAGAAACTAGTCTTACCTCAACATATGTTTGGCTGTATGCATTTATTGTATCTCTGCAAAATGTTAGAAACTGAAGTACCTATCAAAATTCAAATGTGTTTCTGTATTTCCTGCAATGGTAAGAATGTCTTTGGCTCTTGATTAAGATCAATACTGTTGATTTAGAAGTTGTTCACATATACAGTAGAACCCCGGTTTACCGAAATAAAGGGGGGGAAGCCGTTTCGGATAACCAATTTCTCGGTTAACCCATCATATGGTGCAATTATTTCCCTGCACGCTGTTTAATGAAATCGAAAATTATGTTGTATTAATAATTTTGTAGCTTAAATGACGTGGATTTAATGTATCCCAAGTACAATAGTTTTAGCCTGTAAATAAAATTAAATTACTAGGTACTATCCTGACTAGTAACCCGGATATTCTGCGAATTTGAAATTGTACTGTACGAAAAATTTAAGTTGTAATATGTTTTTGTTCTCACTTCTCAATGGCCCTTTACATTTAATTGGGGCATTGGCAGTTGTCAACAAGTGATAACTATAAATTTACTTATGAAACCCTCACAAAACGTTATCATAATCCATGGGTGTTAAAATCATAGCATTTTATAAACCAACTCATTCACATGCCCATTTTCCAAGAAGTAATTGACAAAAATGTAAGGCATTATATTTCAGTTACGAGAGCAAAGTTCTTCTTTAAGTACAGTAGCTTAGATGTTACCACTGTCGATAAGTAATTCTATGTTAATGACTAATAAGTTTGATGTTAAATGGACACGTTTCGAGGAAATACGTGTGACCACAGAAGGTCTTCCTACTCTAAAGACAGTCGTACAGTAAAAAATGGTTTGTAATGATTGGAAAATGCACATTTCATAAATTCAGATGTAGGCTTTAACGGAGTCAGCTCAGCATACAACAGCAACAAAAGCAATCCATCATTCTACAGCTAAAAAATTGTTACATTGGTAATGAACTCGAACTGTGCATTAATTGTAATGAATACCACCCCATTTGTTAATTTATTTCTCTCCATTGTTGAAACTTGCACCCAAAGATCTAGATGTAATTTACCAACACCAACTGTTTGAATGTTAACTGCCTGAGGTCATATAAATTCAATGAATGTACTAGTAAAATACATATAAATGCATACAACTACATAGTGTTAAAAATCACACATTTTTACATCTCAGTGTATATCGATCAAAGAACACGTCTCCAGGCAAGGTATGGAACAGTCCTCCATAACTGGGTATCAGTGGCTGGCATCGCATCACCCCCCCCCCCCCCCAATAATATTTATTGCAGAAATAGGAGATGATCGTGTACTCACAGTGTTTTCACTAAAGAGAACTGAGAGTGAGGAAGGGTATTTTCGTAAATACTGATACAAAACCACTTTCATCCGCATGTACAATTGATGTTATTCAATTTGAATTCATTTTTTTTTTTATTTGGTGTGTTTTAATGATTTTCACTACTGCAAAAGTAACATCGTGCAAATACATGTTCAAATTAGTAAGTTTTCAGAATTAAATAGTAAGTTGTTGTAAAGTGTGGACTAATTTTCTTATATTTAAATTCCTCTGTCAAAAACCACAACTTCATTAAACAATGACAACTGGTTCCTGGAATAAAAATAATGAACAACTGCTCCACAACTGCTCACGTTAAAGCCGAGTACTTTCTTCTCTATCGGAACTTCCGTTGCAAATCATTCCCACGACTCGAGGATAAGCAAAGACTGGCAGTGGTGTAAAACAATAAACTATATAAACACATGTAAAGCTTCATTTGAAGCGAGTTTGGAAACATTATACAATTATTGAACAAGTGATTTTTCTTCCTAAATCCTAAATACGTACGGAATAAATCACGTAACACAATAACAGCCTTGAAATTTCCTTTTGTAAAACTTTGGTTTACTATTAGCTATTACTATTAGCCAAACTGTTGTAAAAATTGCTGTAAAATGGTGATATTTTTCGTTAAAACTTAATATGGGGATATAACAGAGCAAACCTGTGAAATCCGCCGACTTTTACGAAGATTAGATTACAAATACTGTTCAGATGTTTTGTTTATATTTCGCTAATGCCAAAACACACTGTAACCTTAATGTGTCATGGAAAGATTGCTCTCGATAAGGTTAAGGCTTTTTTTGTTTTAGCTAATACTTACTCCAACATATATACATCAAAATAACCATCTTGACGTGTAGATTTGTAAACTAGCTTTAGATTTTTATGTACGCAATAAAACTCGAAAGAGACGCAAAAGACCCTTTGTTTCCTTTTATTAGCGAATTACCCTTTAGGGAAGTAGTTATTACCGTAGGTGGCACGGTAAGACCTATGCCCGGGACCGATTTACTTTTTCATTTTGATGTCATAAAGGTGAAATATGAGCAGATTACTCATCAGATCAATTTTAAAGTCAGGCTGAAAACATGAATGGATCGTCTGCAACTGTAAACGAGAGATGAAAAAGTTAAGAAAATAATATAATATTACGCATTTTGCACTTGGTACCCCTTTAAGTATTACATCGTACTGAATCATTGTTTTTACACACATTTCTTAAACATAAAGTAAATAAACTGTGGTGAACTGTCCATTTATTCAAGGTAGTAGTAATAATTGTTTAGCAAACCAAAACTCAGTTATAAACTGTTAAATTGAGAAAGAGGATCAATGAAAGTCAGGTGTAGAATGGTCAATTTTTCATATTATCTAGTATTCAAAATATCTGTTTCTAAATCTTTAGATGCTTACTAAGAAAGTATTTTAAAGTATTTTCTTTCAAATACTGGGACGGGTGGCGTCGTCATGTAATCCAGCTACTAGGAGGTCACGAATTGTGGATATTTATAGGCATGCACTGTGGATGCGATACTCCCAGGTGTGGATTAACGTCCGCACGAGTAAGTACTACGATTATCCGCAGTACTATCCTGATAATTAGACCAAATCGTATATACCAAGGGAAAATGTGGTTCGGATTCCACTATAAACTGTAGGTCCCTTAGTTGCCATTAGCTGTATGGGCTATTAATTAACAGCTGTGTCTAAGGAATGTCGGCCTTAGTCACTAACAAGACTACAAGATCGCGCCATTCACCCTACACTCATCTCCATTCATACTTGGCTTAAAACACCTACTATGTATGGTCGCCATTTCATTGAACTGTATTAACAGTATAAGTTAATTTTTAAATTTCAAAATAATGACCACATTCAATTTTTTAAGGATAGCCTAATATATTGTAATATGTATCAACGGTACGCCTAAATAACCCCGTTACAACACATTTGCATATTCAGAGAATGTATAAAGACTTATTCGAAAATCCTGCCTTAAAAAAATTTTTGTCAACTCATGTCCAAAAATAAGTGTTCAAAAGATTCATTCATAAGAATAACATATAGGAAGTGAATCTGCAGGTTTCCTGCGAATAAAATTCTTCTGTTGGAAGAACCATTAAATAAATAGTATTAAAATCGTATTGGTCGATCTTTTGTGGTAAACATTTCCGTGATTTTGTGACAATAGATGTCCTCTCTGCAACTCTAATGCTACAGCCTTTTTGAGGTCATACTTTTAAATGGGAGTTGACTAAACTGACAAGGATAATAACAAACTTTGAATTTATTCATACATTATTACCGAATAAGTTAATTATCAATCACTGTCTATTCTATATAATTAATACGCTACATGAAACTTAGTCGGTTGAACTCCTCCGCCATTTCTTAATCGATTTTATCCATTGACGTCTCATTGAAAAGAGCGTGTCGCGTAGATTTGCAAACTGTTTTGAAAAAGTCCCTTGGGCTCTGCCCCAGTGGCTTTGAAAGTTCCCATGTTATCCTTATGAAGAACATAATTGTTTACATTTTGATCATCATATTTATTTTTTAATTCATTGAAACGCATTGAGTACATTTATTTACTATTTGAGTTTGTGTAAATATAACCCCCAAGACGGATCGTGTTAGTATGGTTGTATCTTAAATTTGTGTATTTATCGTTGTTTTGTGTCGCTATGACGGATCATGTTAGCATAATTGTAACTTAAATTTGTGCATTTATCGTTTTTTGTGTAGTTAAAATTTGTTTATTTGCTGTTTTTTTTTTTTAATGCCTACGACGCAACGACAACGAAACATAGACATGAGGCGTATCGTGATAACGACCGCAGCTCAACTCAACTATACTACTCATCACAGCCAGCACCTGACCCTGGACAAACTCAACTATATTAGGTTACAAATGCACCCTAACACTACCCCAAAACGATTTTTGGTTCTCGATTGGCCCTCTATCAATGACCTGTGTTGCCTGTACAGCGAGGAATTTTGAGAAGGAGAAAACCGGCCGGAATGCCTTAGGTTTATCAATAACGAAGATAATCGTGGACAACCTTATTTGGCTATAAGTCAGGAAATGTTTGTAGAAAACATTAAAAAGCAATACCTGGGGCCCATTTCATAATAAATTACAAACTAATATTATTAGTAAATCAGCTGATCGCCCAATGCAAATCTAATGGAAATTACAAGTTACAAGTTGTAACTTGTAACTTGTAGTTTATTATGAAATGGGCCCCAGGTTATGAAAATGATACAATATTTACAGGACATGTTGATTACTGTTATAAACATCGCGAGGCGAGTATCTCAATGAGTTACACATCGGTAATCTGTAAGTTGATTCTTTTAAACTCATTGTAAATATTACTGTTATTCGTGTTATTAGGTTATAGAATTTAATATAGAGATTATAGCTGGATTATTCGACTGTAGACTCTTGAAAACATTTTGAGTTACTTTTTTTTAATAAACTAAATAAGTAGTTCCTTACTCTGTGTTTTTAGTTTTCCTGTGGTTCACATACTCTTACCCATTAAATTTAGCTTTAACCCATCAATACAACTAGACATTCCATCCCCATGTTAACTTTATAGCCAGCTTTGTGACCAAAATCGTCGTAGTTGATGTGAGCCACCTACAGATTGCGCTGATCTAAATTACTAAATTCTGCCTAATACACAATCTTTTTAACCAAGTCAAACATAGGGAATGACTTCTGATGAGTTATAGCAACTGTTATGACCCATCAATCAGGTCAGCAACAAAAAATAAGGTATAAAATAGAATTTCAGACAATAGCGTCTGTTTAACTCTGGAAGAAAACCCTCGAGAATTACCACTGATACATCCTGTACTGAACCTAAATTACTATTTCCTTTACTGACCTGGGGCTTTGGTATGTGACAGATGATTCTTTTCAGATCCCTATTCCCAGTGCATTGTCTTTGAAAGACTAATAATTTAAATGATTTTTCTCTAGAGATACTTTCCACAATCACCTACGGCTCGTGCGTAAACATTATTTCCTCTCGTGTGCAGCAAAGGTACTTTTCACTTTTGTTACACATTATATTTTTTCCTGCAATTACTAAAAATCATATAAATAATTAGTCTTCCAAACACTTTACAACACATTTTTAGTTAGGCTTGAATTAAAAAAAATAAAATGGGAAATGCTGCACCAGCTGATCGTAGTCATGGTATTTTTAAGGGTCATCAACCCATTTCCCAGCGTAAAAGGATTGTGAGCATAATGAAAGCACGTTTTTTGTGTTATTTGGTAGAGAGTGGTGTCGTGTGTGACAAAGAAGAAAACGGCGCGAAAAGTCAAAAGTGTGCGGCGAAGTAAGTAAATGCAGCAATTAGCAGCTTTCTGTTCTATAATCAGTGCAAGAAAGCCCACATTGTCAGGTGACTGTAGGAAAAGGTATTGTTCTCTCTCGCACATCATTTTGTCCTCTAAATGCCGATGTACAATTACTGATACTTTTAATATCATTATATATTTAATCCTTTCCCATTACCATCCCAGTTTATTATCTACAGCTAGTTTCATATTAACAATCTTGAAGTATAAAATTATGGGGTGGCTAGTTACTGAACTGATTTAAGACCCTCAAGACTCCATATTTCTCCTCTATCCTACCTTTTCAGGAATCAGTATTAGTTTTGAATTTCCCCTGAGTAACCTTTTCCTTACATACTACACCAAAAACAGCTCACTCCATCATTCCATAAATATATAATTTATAAAACAATCAATATTAATTTTGCCATGTGTGTACATAGAAATGAATCTACTGATTGATGATAACTATTCGATGGATTATTTTAACACTTTAAGACATTTAATACTTTGTCTGAAATGGCGATTCAAGAAATTATCATTTGAAAACTGCTGTGTTTTAATAAAAGAATAGATTCAAATAACTTTAGTAACTCATTTTATTATAGGTGAAAACAGAAAACATAACTGTACAATCCCAAACATTAGAAAAAAGCTGATCAGCTGGTATAACAAAAACGATCCAAGAAATTATCATTTGGAAACAAGATTAGTCATATGCATTGTTTTAAAAATGTTGACACCATTACGTCTACTACATTCTTAGTTGTTAAAAATGTGTCAGTGACTAAAAAATAGTTTAGGAAATAGTAAAATAGATAGTAAAAATACAAAACAGTTAGGTGCGCGCACCGTATTGGGTGACTCGTCACAGTGGCATACAATGTTGGTTAGGTGCGAAGCATTGGAAACAGGCTTCACTTCACTCTACCGTTTGGCGTGCCCGTTCTATTTTAATTCTGTGTTCACTGCCTGCTGGCGCTCTATGTCAATGACATTAAAATCAAGCTTCTATTCATACAATAGGATTGAAAATCTACATTACTAGGCTGGTAACGGACCGATTTTTAGGTTATACGACAGTATCAACACAAGCAGTGCATTTATATAGAGCTCAGCCACATAACATAACCTCAAGCCTCAAATGCTGGGAATATGCACCAAAGTCCGCCACTCTACACAACTAGGCTAACAGACCGGATTTAGGTTATACGACAGTATCAACATTAGCAGTGCATTTATATAGAGCTCAGCCACATAACATAACCTCAAATGCTGGGAATATGCACCAAAATGCTGGGAATATGCACCAAAGTCCGCCACTCTACTCAACTAGGCTATTAACAGACCGATTTTTAGGTTATACGACAGTATCAACATTAGCAGTGCATTTATATAGAGCTAAGCCACATAACATAACCTCAAAATGCTGGGAATATGCACCAAAGGCCGCCACTCTACACCAATAGGCTACTAACAAGACAGATTTTTAGGTTATGCGACGGTATCAACATTAGCAGTGCAATTATCTATAGCTCAGTCACATAACATAATCTCAAAATGCTGGAAATATACACCAAAGTCCGCGAATCTACACCGATAAGCTATTAACAGACCAGTTTTTAGGTTATACGATGGTATCAACATTAGCATTGCATTTATATAGAGCTCAGCCACATAACATAACCTCGAAATGTAGGGAATATGCACCAAAGTCCGCCACTCTATACCACTACGCTATTAACAGGCCGGTTTTTAGGTTGTACGACGGTATCAACATTAGCAGTGCATTTATGTAGAGCTAAGCCACATAACATAACCTCAAAATGCTAGGAATGTCCACCAAAGTCCGCGAATCTACACCGATAAGCTATTAACAGACCAGTTTTTAGGTTATACGATGGTATCAACATTAGCAGTGCATTTATATAGAGCTCAGCCACATAACATAACCTCAAATGCAGGGAATATGCACCAAAGTCCGCCAATCTACACAACTAGGCTATTAACAGACCGGTTTTTAGGATGTACAACGGTATCAACATTAGCAGTGCATTTATGTAGAGCTAAGCCACATAACATAACCTCAAAATGCCGGGAATATGTACCAAAGTCCGCCACTCTATACCACTACGCTATTAACAGACCAGTTTTTAGGTTGTACGACGGAATCAACATTAGCAGTGCAGTTATGTAGAGCTAAGCCACATAACATAACCTCAAAATGCTGGGAATATGCACCAAAGGCCGCCACTCTACTCAACTAGGCTATTAACAGACCGATTTTTAGGTTATACGAAAGTATCAACATTAGCAGTGCATTTATATAGAGCTAAGCCACATAACATAACCTCAAAATAATGGGAATATGCACCAAAGGCCGCCACTCTACACCAATAGGCTACTAACAAGACAGATTTTTAGGTTAGGCGACGGTATCAACATTAGCAGTGCAATTATCTATAGCTCAGCCACATAACATAATCTCAAAATGCTGGAAATATGCACCAAAGCCCGCGAATCTACACCGATAAGCTATTAACAGACCAGTTTTTAGGTTATACGATGGTATCAACATTAGCATTGCATTTATATAGAGCTCAGCCATATAACATAACCTCGAAATGTAGGGAATATGCACCAAAGTCCGCCACTCTATACCACTACGCTATTAACAGACCGGTTTTTAGGTTATACGATGGTATCAACATTAGCAGTGCATTTATGTAGAGCTAAGCCACATAACATAACCTCAAAATGCCGGGAATATGTACCAAAGTCCGCCACTCTATACCACTACGCTATTAACAGACCGGTTTTTAGGTTGTACGACGGAATCAACATTAGCAGTGCAGTTATGTAGAGCTAAGCCACATAACATAACCTCAAAATGCTAGGAATGTCCACCAAAGTCCGCGAATCTACACCGATAAGCTATTAACAGACCAGTTTTTAGGTTATACGATGGTATCAACATTAGCAGTGCATTTATATAGAGCTCAGCCACATAACATAACCTAAAATGCAGGGAATATGCACCAAAGTCCGCGAATCTACACCGATAAGCTATTAACAGACCGGTTTTTAGGTTGTACGACGGTATCAACATTAGCAGTGCATTTACGTAGAGCTAAGCCACATAACATAACCTCAAAATGCCGGGAATATGTACCAAAGTCCGCCACTCTATACCACTACGCTATTAACAGACCGGTTTTTAGGTTGTACGACGGAATCAACATTAGCAGTGCAGTTATGTAGAGCTAAGCCACATAACATAACCTCAAAATGCTGGGAATATGCACCAAAGGCCGCCACTCTACTCAACTAGGCTATTAACAGACCGATTTTTAGGTTATACGAAAGTATCAACATTAGCAGTGCATTTATATAGAGCTAAGCCACATAACATAACCTCAAAATAATGGGAATATGCACCAAAGGCCGCCACTCTACACCAATAGGCTACTAACAAGACAGATTTTTAGGTTATGCGACGGTATCAACATTAGCAGTGCAATTATCTATAGCTCAGCCACATAACATAATCTCAAAATGAAGGAAATATGCACCAAAGCCCGCGAATCTACACCGATAAGCTATTAACAGACCAGTTTTTAGGTTATACGATGGTATCAACATTAGCATTGCATTTATATAGAGCTCAGCCACATAACATAACCTCGAAATGTAGGGAATATGCACCAAAGTCCGCCACTCTATACCACTACGCTATTAACAGACCGGTTTTTAGGTTATACGATGGTATCAACATTAGCAGTGCATTTATGTAGAGCTAAGCCACATAACATAACCTCAAAATGCTAGGAATGTCCACCAAAGTCCGCGAATCTACACCGATAAGCTATTAACAGACCAGTTTTTAGGTTATACGATGGTATCAACATTAGCAGTGCATTTATATAGAGCTCAGCCACATAACATAACCTAAAATGCAGGGAATATGCACCAAAGTCCGCGAATCTACACCGATAAGCTATTAACAGACCGGTTTTTAGGTTGTACGACGGTATCAACATTAGCAGTGCATTTATGTAGAGCTAAGCCACATAACATAACCTAAAAATGCTGGAAACATGTCCCAAAGTCCGTGAATCTACACCGATAAGCTATTAACAGACCAGTTTTTAGGTTATACGATGGTATCAACATTAGCAGTGCATTTATATAGAGCTCAGCCACATAACATAACCTCAAAATGCCGGGAATATGTACCAAAGTCCGCCATTCTATACCACTACGCTATTAACAGACCGGTTTTTAGGTTGTACGACGGTATCAACATTAGCAGTGCATTTATGTAGAGCTAAGCCACATAACATAACCTCAAAATGCTTGGAATATCCACCAAAGTCCGCGAATCTACACCGATAAGCTATTAACAGACCAGTTTTTTGGTTATACGATGGTATCAACATTAGCAGTGCATTTATATAGAGCTCAGCCACACAACATAACCTCAAAATGCTGGGAATATGCACCAAAGTCCACGCATCTACACCAATAGGCTACTAACAGACCGGTTTTTAGGTGATACGATGGTATCAACATTAGCAGTGCATTTATGTAGAGCACAGCCACATAACATAACCTCAAAATGCTGGGAATATACACCAAAGTCCGCCACGACCGATTTTTAGGTTATACGACAGTATCAACATTAGCAGTGCATTTATATAGATTTACAAGTGAATATATAACTGAAATGTTGATACCAGAGTGCTCCAATGTTGATAGTATCAACTTTAGACTGAGTATCAACAAGAGTAGGTAAGATTTAAGACAAGTATCAACTTAAGGCCCACTAGTATACCTATATATATATATATATATATATATATATATATATATATATATACAAACATCCTCTTTTATACTTATAGAAAATAGGCAACAAATAAGCACAAAATTAGAATTTAACATTTTTAATAAATCCACCTGGGCCTTATGGTTTGCGATGCTGGCTACGAAATTCCAATCACATGCTTTATTTACAGCGTGGAGTGAATCCAACCAGTTAAAGTTGTCTTCTGCGAAAAGTGGCAAAGATTTGATGAAACTACATATTTTTAATCAGTTCGTAAGTTATTGACCTCGAACACTTCTTGGTACTTCACATGGAAAATGGAAATAGTAGCATACAAATACCCAAACTTGAACTACCCAAAACCAAAATGAGGGATTAAATTGTATAAAATATATATCACGGTAAATTAAAAGATTTCAATTAAATCTGTGTCCTACACTAGTAACATTTTTTTAATCCTAACTAATTATGTCTTAAACGCTAAACAAATAGCTTATTGTTTGAGTTATGTAAAGCTACATGTTATATAACCGTTACTAGTTAAAGATAGGCGCATTCTCTACACAACTCAGTATGTACAGTGTTTAACTCATCTTCACCACGAACGAGTTATGTAAAGTATACTTGGAAAACCCGTTGTTACGAAATAAGGAAATGTTTATGTTTCTCGTTGAAGATTTCCTAAAGAATATATTACGAACGGATGGATAGGGATACTTACTTAAAATAAACACAATTTTAAATTTTTTCGACAAGCTTTTACCTAAGTGGGTGGTAATTTGGTTTTGTGCATGGTCGAGGCTTTGGGGATCACAGGAAATAAACTCAATTTTAATTGGTTTTTTTAATGAGCCAACAAAAGAAGTTACATCAAACAGATTCAAACAGGCGTAAAACTGGGCTCGTGCTGGTTCACTAGTTATAGTGAAAACTGAAAAGAAAAGTGTTATAGGCCTACAGTATTTCAAATTGACAATGAGACCAAGAAGCCAAATAAAGATCACAAAAAGACGAAAAACTAATACTATGTATGCAAACTATATTTGTATGTAAAGAGATGCTTGAATAAATTAACTTTAGTCCAATAAAATTTGTGGTTTTAGTTTAAATTAAACCTACCTAAATATTCCCACCAATCAGTGGACTCTATGACCCACGTAGAGATTAAGAAACATTTGTCATTGTTTGAAATTTACCATAGAATTTCATCAGAATTACTTTCCACTAGTTATAATATCCCCCTCGGATTACGATATATCCCTAATTTCCGTGAACAATTCCCTTTGATATCCCGCGGTGGTATGAAAATATCCCTTAGTTAGTATAAAATCCCACAACTTTACTTTTGAATTTTTAACTGTTTGTTTGGCAAATCAAGTGTATTATTTCGTATTGTTCACCATTCACCATTTAGTTGGTAATGAATATGTGAGTATCATGGTCACACTTTTATCCCACGAAGTGCAAAAATATCCCCCACCCGGTATAAAATCCCACGAAACGTTGATGATGCAAACTGCTTCTGGTAGCAAACACTAGATAAGTGTTATCTAAATGCCGTTGTAGCTCGTTATGGGCCATATATCAGCGAAAACGAGATTTACAGTTGAGAAATTATAAATAGAAATACACTTCAATGTCATATACTGATCGTATCCCAACATATACATACACCATGGATTACAGGTTTCAACCTATTCAAAGTTAAATTATATGATGCGATAGAATATAAGATTATTGCTTGATGCACAGTGAGTTTAATTGGGTACTGAAGTAGACTCAGTCTTTATGGACCAGGTGTGGTCATTAAAAAAACATACTTCTGTATTTTCCATTTTGAGTTAACAGTTGTTATAGCTCACTATAAATCAGTTTGACTTGGTCAAAAAATGTATATATTCGTCAGAAAAATTTTACATCATCACAATCTGTCGGTGGCACACATCAACGACGATTTTAATAAGAAAATCTAACGACAATTTTAACATGGGGGTAGAATGTCTCGTTGTATCAATAGTCAAAGGTTCTTTGTACAAATCTTCGACTAACCTATTCTAACTTTACGCTGCCAATCTCCTTAACGTTTTCGAAATAGGTAACCAATCATACGTGCAATTCGATTTTGCGCCACTCTTTTCTATCACTGTATAACCTGTGAATTCGATTCCCTTTCCATTCGTACATAGTACACCAACCATACACTCCGCTTCGAGAGTACTTTTACTTTCATCCACGGTTTTATTAGAATGGATTCTGTCTTTTGACGTTTGAAAATAATAAAAGTTTCTTTGGATGAAATAATAATTGGCCTTTGAACGTTTCGCTACAGCGAAAAGTCATAGATTGTAATTGTTTTTTGTTATTTAATCTGTCTTAAAAATCCAGTATTGTATAGTCTGTAATTTTAGACTATAAGAAAATGCAGTATGATTGTTTATATTGTATTAGTACAAAGTCATTCAGTATTACATAAAATATGCCACCACAGCAAACCTGCAGACTTACCGTAGCGAATCGGATTTTTACTCAACTATTTCACACTTACATCATACATGTCAGATTTGTTCCTTATTTAAATAAAATCAGGTTTAACGAGTACTTAGGGATGTCGTTCCAAGGAATAGCAGCACCCTGAGACCTACGGTAATAGGTTATTCCTTATATAGGGAAATTCGCTAAAAATAATAAGACACATCTAGTAAAGACAAGCTTAAAAGCTTGATCATTATTTTATAGTCCAGGAGCTGAGGGGGGTTGAGCATGCATGAAAGTAGTACGCAATGTTATTGCTGATTATTGTAATATGGACTGTGGTGATCAAAATTACGTATGTCGCCTATTTCAAAAGTGGTCGATAAGGTGGGGGGGAGGGGGCAAACATGGCGGTTTGCGCTATGCGTTAAAACGCTGATAGTTCGAAAACGGTAAAAGATAGAACATCGGTTAAAACGTCGTTGTAATCCTAAAAATGTGGACAACAATAATGGTTATTGGGTCCGAGGTCGTATCTCTATAAATAAACAAGTTATTGTATAAAATATGTAAAAATGGACTTTTTGTGTAGATTTTTTACCGAAAGTATAATTAATTTGTGAGTGTCGCAAAGAAGTAATATCAAATATCTTTGCTGATAGTTGTAATATGGACTGTGGTGATACAAAATACGCATGTCGCCTACTTTTCAGGTGGTCGAGAACTTGGGGGGAGGGGGGCAAAGATGGCGGAACGCGCTATACATCGAAATGACTGTTGCTCAAGAACGGTACGAGATAGGACATCGGTTAAAACGTAGTTTTAATCCAAAAAATATTACCAATAGAAAAGGTCGTTGGGTAAAAAGTCGTATCTTAACTAATAAAAAAGTTATAACAATAATAAGTTTGACAAAATCTACATCGTACAGCTATTTTTTTCGAAAATCGTATGGATTGTTGATAAATAATAGTGTAATTACTTAATTACTCGGCTAAATATTAACTAGATGCATTTTCTTATAAGAAAAAAAAATATTTTTACGAATACATATGGTTTAAAATGTAAAACACGGCCTCCAAACCCTTGGCCTTGGGGTTCGTCCGTTAGGTTGCGTTATAATTGCTGCTGTTTTTAAAATAATGATTGCTTGTATTTTGTATTTCATCATACACTGAGTATATAAATGAAATAATGATAAATAAATAATCAAACAAATAAGATAATAATTAAATATGAAATATAATATATAGTAGTTTAATTCCATTGTAAATATAAACACCATAAACTTTAAATTTCTTGACCGCTCTCATGCATTAATTATATATAGATGTATATACATTTGTATCAAAGAAAATATTTACAATTTTTTATTTGTATTACAGGTGCTAAGAGAAATTAAAAAGGTACCAATTTAAATTCAACAAATAATATGAACAACCAGTGTAATTGTTATGGATAGAATGAAGAGATTTGCCGTATTTTTTTATTATAAGGTATTTACTTTTGTAGTAATGTTTTTTTATTTCATATAACTGTATTAAATAAGAATCTGTTACATAATCATATTGTAATAAACCTACAACATTATAATAATTAAAATTGGATTTGTAGTGGTAGTCTGTATTATGCATTTGATTGCGGCGAAACCCCAAGTATTGTATGTAGTTTGGAGGCCGTGTTTTACATTTTAAACCAAATGTATTCGTAATAATATATTTTTATCTTATTAGAAAATGCATCTAGTTAATATTTAGCCGAGTAATTAAGTAATTACACTATTATTTATCAACAATCCATACGATTTTCGAAAAAAAATAGCTGTACGATGTAGATTTTGTCAAACTTATTATTGTTATAACTTTTTTATTAGTTAAGATACGACTTTTTACCCAATGACCTTTTCTGTTGGTAATATTTTTTGGATTAAAACTACGTTTTAACCGATGTCCTATCTCGTACCGTTCTCGAGCTACAGTCATTTCGATGTATAGCGCGTTCCGCCATCTTTGCCCCCCTCCCCCCAAGTTCTCGGCCACCTGAAAAGTAGGCGACATGCGTATTTTGTATCACCACAGTCCATATTACAACTATCAGCAAAGATATTTGATATTACTTCTTTGCGACACTCACAAATTAATTCTACTTTCGGTAAAAAATCTACACAAAAAGTCCATTTTTACATATTTTATACAATAACTTGTTTATTTATAGAGATACGACCTCGGACCCAATAACCATTATTGTTGTCCACATTTTTAGGATTACAACGACGTTTTAACCGATGTTCTATCTTTTACCGTTTTCGAACTATCAGCGTTTTAACGCATAGCGCAAACCGCCATGTTTGCCCCCTCCCTCCCACCTTATCGACCACTTTTGAAATAGGCGACATACGTAATTTTGATCACCACAGTCCATATTACAATAATCAGCAATAACATTGCGTACTACTTTCATGCATGCTCAAACCCCCTCAGCTCCTGGACTATTATGATACTCTTGCGATACACCAAAAGCGTGGGGATATCTTAAGTCAATATCAAAATCTCAAGTTAATCCAAAGTTAAATTCTTAGGTATTCGTTATTGCTTCACTTATTTCATTCTTAGATTTTGTGATAGTAGTTTTCATCTACAAATGAACTACTGTTGTATACATATACTTATAAACTTTAATATCCCTTCTTCTGCAGCTCATGCTATGTTACCCCTATAAATAAACATTATTGTTTCTGCCAACTAATACTGAAGCATTTACCTTGAAAACGTCATTGAGATCCTTTGATGAGTTTTTGATGATAATATGAATCTCACAAGACATATCTAATGATTACCAGGTACTAAATGGGTGGCTAAGAATTTTACTTATCAATATTTATAGTGTTAAACCATTATACAGAAATATACTGGAGCTGTATGAAAATTAAATTGTTTAAAGTCTTCAAATCAAACATTTCACTCAAACAACAAACCTATTTCAATCTAAAATACATATTTTTAGCCTTTCTACATTGGCAATTGTTAGATAGTCAAAATATTATGCTTCAAAAGTGTTTAGACTGATAGAATAGTGCTGATTATTTTGATTGCTCGTGTTGTTGTTATACAATTAAAAATCTTAACTATCGATTTTTTCTAGATACATAAAATGTCAAAGCAAGCAAAACACGTAAACATTAATTTAAATATTTTGCGGATTCTCTATTGTAAGCTATCTTTCCTGTTCTATTTCTTGGACGCCTTTGGTCCAGAGGTTTCCAACAAAGGATCATTTAAAATTCAAAGTCAGAGGTCTATTTCAGTCTGGTGCGATCTTTCTTGAACAGCTGATTTAATAAGTTGTTTCATAACTCGAGAGTAGAAGTAGGAAACCTATAGTGAGTAAAACAATAGTAAACAACCAATCAGATTTAATGTAAACTCAGCTAATTGTGTCTAAAAATAATCATAAGTTGTGTCGCCCAATCTCAGGATTGTTAAACAGAACAACCAAAAGCCCAGCTTTTAGAGGGAAATAATCTTGAACATAACTCCAACTCAATTTTGGCTTAAAATACCTTTTTACGTGACTTAGACCCAGTTTGCATACCGAAAAATATTCTTTTTTTAATTATCTCAACTCAATTTAGCTGGTGTAAACCAACTTTTCCAAAACATAAACTCGGTTTAGCTAAAGAGAATCACCTTTTACAAAACCTCAACTCACCTTGGCTAGAGAAAAGTACCTAAATAATCTTTTAAAAAACGTCAAAGTCAGTTTAGCTAGAGAAAATAATCTTTTACAAAACTTACACTCAGTTTAGCTAGAGAAAATCATCTTATTACAAAACCCCAACTCAGTTTAACTAGAGAAAATCATCTTTTACAAAACCCCAACTCAGTCTAGCTGGAGAAAATCTTCTTTTACGAAATCTTAAAAACTTTTTAGCTAGAGAAATCATATTTCACATCATTTCAACTTAGGCTGCTAAAGACAATCATATGTGACATCATATGAACTAAGTGCGGCTTGTTGTCGCTAATATTCCTGAATTTGTTTGTCCCGGAAAAGACTCATTTCGGAAGTATCAACTGAATTAATTTACAGCCAGCGATCTTTTTAACGCATCAACATATGAAGTAAGACAAACGACAAGAGGGTCCACAGTTGTTTAATTGGGCTGACTTAAGTCTTAAAACAGCCCTTCCAACATAATTGGCGCCAATTGGACCACCGCTCCAGACAAATCATATCGCCGACAATTGGGGCTAATTGTCTACTTCGGCCCTCTTGTGGGACTGGGCTACAGTGAGCTGCAACTCCTAGCCTGTGTAAGCTTAGAGGGTAAATTATAAAAAAATTCTTTTTTGAGAAAATAATATAAAATAACTTCTTGATCAGCATCAAAAGGTGTTATTAAATTACCTAAAATTACTTCAAATAACACTTGTAATAATTTATTTTCACTTATACTGTTTACTCACAAGACGGTCCAACAAGAATCTCAATGGCGTCCTTTATATACTTACTATTGGCTGCCTTCTATTGGGTCTGATGATGGTTGGAGTTACCAATAGAAATCTATCATCACTTACCATCTTTTATGTGTATTTACTGTCTTGTGAGTAAACAGTGTAACTGTAAATATATTATTACAAGTGTTATTTGACGTATTTTTGTGATTTCAGGGAAAATTGTAAGACAAAATTCGACAAGATGAAAATTCGATTTTAAAATTCTACATATTTTGCAAACCAATTGTAAATCAAACTTCCTACCTTGGATCAAAGCTTGTATTTATCATCCTTTTCTACACTAAAAAAACTGCATTAAATATAAATTTATGGAAGGAAGAAAATGTATTAATTCAATTTCAAAATTATCAACATCTTGCAAACTAATGTCGCTATGTAAGTATGCTTCTGATACCAAATGAAGGTACTTGATTCATGCATTTTCTGGGCTGTTTTAATATCTAAAATAAAATATAACGGTATATTTATAAACTACAGGTTATCTTATGGGTGTTTTTCAGTCGAAAAGTTGAAGACCATGTTAAATCTACCCTAAAAATAAGAGACTAGCACTTGGTTAACTTTGGCACACTTTAAACGCAACCACCACACATCAACACAGATTTAGATTTTACCAAAAAATAAGAAATTCACTTATTTATTTTCACTTGCACTACTCAAACTGAATGACTTCACCTAGGTAAAAAAAAACATAGAAGTTTCACAAATTCAGTTATTTCTTTTGACATTTACTTGTACTATTTAACGTATAGACAAGACCCTCGATACCAAGTCACCCTTGATAACAAGTGTAATTTTTGAATCCTCTAGAATTTAATTTTCTCCTAATTGTTGTTTCAAATGTTAATATTATTTGAAAGAGTTCAGTGACGTGTGCCGGGCGGCCAACTATGTTAAATGTCTGTGCATTAAATGTCTTTAAGAAAATTTGACGACATTCAATGAATGGAATATTTTAATGTTCTGTTTTGATAATGACTACTTAGTAGTCGAAACTAGTCAATGGAAGTTCTACTGAGGAATTGTGGATGTCAAGGTACGTCTGTTATAATCAATCTTTTATTTCTCTCTATAGACCTTAAAAACACATTTCTTTTTACTCACACTATATAAACTGAATGGCTTGACTTCGCTCGTAGAAGTTAGACGAGTTCGTTGTTCGCTGTGACACATGATTCATAAACAAGTGTTGAACCAACTGTGTAAAGATAAGTCAGCTGTTAGCATTGTTGCCACAGTCAGCTGTTGAGCTGTTAGTCTCGTGAGTGAACTGATGAACTGACTGGCTCAATTGGCTCAAATTGTACTTTACAATCGCCCTTTGACTACTGGCCTGGCCGTCTTGAGCCCTCAAACTAAACTGGTCCTTTGTATGGTCCGTCGTCTGCAATGCAATTGTAACGCCAAATGTGTCCACGGTATATTAATTTGTTGTATTAACTTTGAAAGTTTAAATGTTTTGTTTAGATTTATAATTTATGATTTATGTAGGTTGTCTGCTACTCTGTTTTTTTTGCGGATAAACTCGGTTGAAGAGAGTTGCATCAACCAGTAGGTTGTATGCTATTTTGGCGGGTAAACTCAGTTAAAGAGAGTTACATCAACCTGTACATTGTCTGCTGTTTTGGCGGGTAAACTCGGTTGAACAGTGTTGCATCAACCAGTAGGTTGTCTGCTGTTTTGGCGGGTAAACTAGCTTAAACAGCGTTGCATCAACCTTTAGGTTGTCTGCTATTTTGGGCGGTAAACTCCGTTGAACATTGTTGCATCAACCTGTAGGCTGTATGCTACTCTGCTATTTTGGCGGGTAAACTGGGTTGAACAACATTGCATCAACCTGTAGGTTGTCTGCTACTCTGCTATTTTGGCGGGTAAACTCGGTTGAACAGTGTTGTATCAACCAGTAGGTTGTCTGCTACTCTGCTATTTTGGTCGGTAAACTCGGTTGAACAGTGTTGTATCAACCAGTAGGTTGTCTGCTACTCTGCTATTTTGGCGGGTAAACTCGGTTGAACAACATTGCATCTACCTGTAGGTTGTCTGCTTTTCTGCTATTTTGGTGGGTAACTTCGGTTGAACAGCATTGCATCAACCTGTAGGTTGTCTGCTACTCATCTATTTTGGCGGGTAAACTCCGCTATTCCGTGCGCGATTTACATCTTACGCGGTTTGACAGTGTCAGAAAAAACTGGCGGGTTTCACAAGAGCCGCGTTTCGCCACGGCCTGTGAATGTCGCTGTTGCGAGTTCAGTGGCAATGTTTCGAAAAACATATATTTAACCTGACGAGTTTAACCGGTTCCTTAACACTAATGAAATTCAAAAGTGGGTATAATAATAAGCTTTATTCTACGGTGCGCAAATGTATTCCTGCGATTACTTCGATTCCAGATTACTCGAAGGAAATGTCAAGACATTGTAAATGTTGATTATATATCCACAGTAACCTCTAAACACATATTTACAGATTGCTAAAGAGCGACATCTTCATAACTTTCTTGGCTTTCATTGTATCCCTATAGTGAATTATTTGAGTTTCAGTAGATGTGGTGCCTGTTAGTTATACCTATACATCACACCTCAAGACTTTATCAATGTCATCGTAATCTTTTAATTACGACATATACATACATGTTGTACTGTTGTAGCATCTCCTCTGTTCCATTGTGTAATGAAATAAAGTTTCAATCACATTTATCTTAATATCTTCCCACGATACTTCGGGATGATGATGAGATACTGAGCAAAAAAATACCTCCATCACACTTCAAAATGTTGATATTTTCTGATTCCTACCTCATACATGAAATATTTTATGGCATTGTGTTTGTAGCGTTTGTGCTTTGTTGTAAACAAGTAGTATAAAAGGAATTTAAGTGAAATGTCTCCCAAAAACTTCCGATAAATATTGAGATGCTGTGGATGTTTCTGATTCCTAATTACTGTATTTATGCAATCAGGAATAATGCCAATGAGCAATTGAATCGGGACTCAAGTTTAATGGCATTTCTCTCAACATCTTCCCATAAAACTCAAGATGTTTTGATGTTGAGTCGCGAGACCAGCGAAGACTCCCGTGATAAACCCGATGATAAGACGGAGAAGTGGCAACGCCGCGCCGACAAAAACTGGTCGTTTTGATCTTTTGGTAAAACGAGTTTGGGACCGGACCGCGGACTGGTCCTGCGTCCACAAAAAATAAATAGATTTTCGAACTTTTCCACTTTGTTAGTGGACATGCGGGCTGTCGAGATTAACTAATCGAAAGTGGTCCTGGTTGGGAAGCTGGTGTATTTATTTAGTTGGTGTTTGAAGATGCAAATGATTTGGGTACGGTAATGCAAAATGTGCTGATGAAATGCAATCAGTGGAGGATTATGAAGTAAAAATGGAAAGTGGTTTTTGTCTAATTTATATTTTGAGAAATGAACGTTTTGTTACAGAAAAAATACAAAACTCAATAAATGTTTTTAGAAGTAGGCTTTAAAAGTTTTACTGTGTGATACAGATTTATTAAAATGCATTTTGAGGTATCCCAGGTCCAAAAACTTGATTAAATTAAAGTGGTTTTAACCTTTGTGGTTGTTCTTGGGTATTAAGACGCCACCCAAGCTGGGCGAAATGGGCATATGATACTTTTTAACTACTCAAGAACAAAGTCGACAAAAAGTTAACTATTTTAATAAAGTGGGGTTTTTTGTAAACTGAACATAAGATGGACAACCTTTATTTGCATGTATCCTTTGGCCCTTTCTTAACACAATAATTATTATCAGAAGAAATAGCGATTGTGGAAGTGGATAAGCTGGTAAGACTCGATACCGAAAGTGGTTTGAAGAAGTTGGTCAATTCACTTTTGTAATCACTAAATGGATGTCATTTAGAATGATTTTGTGGTGCAGTTTTGTATTTTGGTATTTTTTGTAAACGGAATTATTTCTTCCAAAGGAACGAAATAAGGGAGGGATGTTTACGAGTATACTTTTATATTTTAGAGGTTGGCGGCCTCTTTTAACCTTGCATTTGCCGTCCACATAGACCTAAACTGTGCGTGGAACCATCCAGCAAAGCAAGGGGTGAGCCGGTACAGTACGAAGGTGAACTAAATCAAATGAGAGGCAGTGACCAGGATTCGAACCCGCGACATCGCTGCCTTGGGTCCGAAGTCCGCGACGGACGCTACCAACTGACCAGCCACCGACTCACCTTTGGCAAAAACACTTTTATCGAGAAACTGCAAATAAAAAAACACCCTTTTTATAAGTATATTTTTGATCAATTACAATTCTTTAAATCACCGTGAAACTACACAATTTTAAAATGAATAATGTCTTTGTTTATAGGTACTGTATGCTTTGGAAAATCATATTTTATGTTGCGTTTTAATGTATGTAAAATCTTATGGATTTGTTTACATCCAACCAAAATCACAGAAACCTTTCACTTACCTATTTATATTTTGTTTTACGATCACAAACTTCAATGTCAGACTTAGTTTTAGTTTTATAACAAGACAGAGAAAATAAGAACAATTTGTTAAAGCGAGAAGCATATTTTCTACCAGCTGAACGCTGAACAGGCTGTTTCGCAACAATTCCGCCGGTTCCAGAAACTGTGAAACAGCTGTTTCATGCACCATAATTGTACCATATGACACGGCCGTGAAGCTGTTTCATGATCGTGCAAGAAATGTGCAGCTTTCCTATAACCAACATACCATTTATTTATGTGTTCGATATCACAGCTGATTTGATTATACTAGTGTACTTGTGAATGTAACCAATACTCAATGGTTTTGAATTTGTGTACAGTATGCATCAATGTGCATTTTGGCCAGTATCCAATTTACTCGCTATTATGCCAAATATCATTTATAACAAACCAAGTAATAGCTATGAGTACTGTATGTGTATATCAACTTCTGTTCACATACTTCCGAATAAATCAAAGTAAACTAATTGACATTTGGCTCTAAACGAAGCTTAAAAATACCAAGATGTCATAATCGTACTGTCAACATGCAAGAAACAAACACTAAGATTGACACATTCTTAAATAATTCCTAAATATATCCCCATAAATACTTGGACCAAAAACATAGCTTAAGGAACAACACCAATATCCCATAACAAACATTCTTATTCCAACTATCATACACTTTCTATAAATTCCCTAATGCATTCCAATACCCTGGGACTAAAACATAGCTCGAGTAACGCCAAGATTCCATAAATTTTCCTTCAACCAGGCACATTCTGTTAAGAAATTCCCGAAAAAAGTAACAAGCCCGATGTTCAATATGATGACACATATACTGGTAGGTTCCAACGTCAAATACCAGAGCACAATTATCACAACACAATGAACACGTTTTTCTATAGTTTTACATCAAAGTGTCTTCGCCGAACTCGTTGCCAGGTCCTTGGTGGCATTCGCAATTCTCCCAGAATGCTCTTCGCCTCTTCACCTACTCACACGTAGCAATAATGCTTTCCGCGAATCAATCAGTTCAGAACAGTGTTTGACTTTCAAGCTCTTCGGCATTGTGAACGAGAAACTGAGTGATGTCACTCTACATGAAGTAATGCATGAAGTATATGAACAAAGGCTTTCACGGTTACTAACACCAACAAACTTGATCTTCGGGGTTCGAGATCATTCGGCTTTTTGGGAAGATTTCAAAACAAAGACACAGAAAAGTAGCAATGTTAATGAACAAAGGAGGGGTAGTATTGACAATCACAATTAGGAAATTCTTATATGAACAGCAACTGAAAGATGCAAACAAATCCACTCAAATTTGGAAAGAATATTTGGTGAATGAAACAGAAAAGATACGCATTGCAAAGAGTAGATGAACAAAAGTGGGAAGAATTGCATAGCAAAAATACTCAAAGAAGAAAAAAACTATCAGGGTCTCAAGATAACTGTCAGGTGGGAATGTAAACCATTTGTGACTCTTCTAAATTATCGTAAAAGTGTAATTTGTTTATAAAATTTTTGTGTATAGGTTATTGTTTTGTTTTTAGAAAAGCCATGAGGTGGCGGAGGCAGTTCCTAAATGCCAAAAAACATGTATACCCTCTTAAATCCATTTCCATAGTGGTTTTCTAACTTCGTCTACTACTTCGTCGTGAAGATTTCTTCCGACAATTTGCCCTTTGAGACATCCTCAGGGCTGCAAAAGCTAACGATAGAATATAACGATTATACACAAAACAAGGATAAAACTTCCAAAATTTCTCACACAAAAAAAAATCGTCCCATAAAATCAAAGTACCTCTTGGTATCATGTTGCGCCGCTATTACTGATTAATACATACAAAGTGCCTCCGTAGCCTTGCTTTGATTTAGGACCAGTCGTGGCGGCCCGCAGCATCATAAATACCCAAACTCGTCCTTTTAAACCCAAGGGGCAGGAGAGGGGGAGTGTCCATTTTTTCGGTTTAATTGGAGCTGAACCCAACTCTTCGGTTCCTGGTCCTTTGTCTGTTCCTTGACTCAGCAAACCTGCAGGACCTTGGAGAAGTCACGTCTTCAGGAGACCGCAAGCTTTTGTGTTTTATTTACGTTCAATTTCACCGGTCTTCCATTTAATGTGGTGTTTCTGTTAACCTTGAAGTTGACTTTGTTTACCTCTGGTTGGCATAAATAGCTCGGTAAATTTATTCAATGACTCGTGGATGGATTGTCATGGCGCCGGAGTGACCTTCTGGTCTTTCTATGTTTCTTGATAAGGTAGTAAATTATTTAAAACTTTTATAAAGGGTCCATCATAATTCAGATAAAATCTTGCCTAGGAAACTACTCTTTTGATGTAAAGTTTTAATTAGTCCGAAAATTAATAGTAGTTGAAACTCATATCACTTTCCCTTGTTTATTTAAAAATGTTGTTGCCAAGTTCAACTGTGTGATTTTTATTAATTTAAACCCTTTATTTCATTTAGCACAGGTTTTGACAGTATCAATATCGTTCTACGTTGCAACGATTTGCTATATAAAAGTTTGCTGAAGCTAAAGTTTAACAAAATTAAATGATTTTGAATTTATTTAAGGCATCAAATAATTGGTTATTGATTATTGGTTACTATTCATCGAATCGAAACATACTGTTGAGAGTAGTCTTAACTAATCCTTAGTTTTTTATACGATCAAGTCGTAAAATCTCTATGCTTAGTATTTTGATGAAGATTACGCCAATGGATTTTTGAGCAAAATACTCATAAACGCTTTTAAGTAAAATTATTCACATTCCCATACATTTTTCTATTTACCAGGAATTGAACCAGTCGCTGTAACACCGAAGTCAGAGAACATACATTAGTTTAGCAACACAAACCACACATTTTCACATTCCTTTGCAGCATGTATCAGTTAATACTTTTTTCATAGAATTTCGATCCAAACCCCGCGTTAAGGAAAGTCGAGGACATCAAGGGCTTCAACTCAGGTTGTTGCTCCGGTAACTCGACACTGGATGTAAGTCATCCGCGCTCTCAATCTGGGCGATCGCTTGGAAATCGGAAAAAATACTTCCGTCGGTTTTTATCAAGTAAAATTTCGCAAGACTAAATCACCATTTTGAATTAATTCATATCATAATGACTGTCTGCTTGGACGTTGATTACCAATTTAGAGGGTGGACTCTCCATATCTGTATCTGTCATGCTCTTTTATATAACTAGAAGAGTTACTTTAATCCTTATGTACCTACAGATGTAATCGTATGGCAACATTTTGATTGTTTGAAACTAGGCCTAGCTGCCATCGACTATCGGAGTTTAAAAAATGTTCTGTCTAAAGAAATGGTGGAATTTTACCCCCCAAAACTGACGTTACTATGACGTATTAACCTGAGGGCTCTCAAGATTTTTCTTGTGCGGAATTTTACCCCTCTTGGTATGGGAGCCTAATGAAAATAGAGAGTAATTGGTAATACATTAGATCTGGAATAAAAGCAGGACTTTTACCCCCTTATAAATAGACTAAGTAAGGCTTCAGAAAAATGTATGGCCCGGAATTTTACCTCTGTAATTTATTTTACCCCCTGCCCATGGTTTCAGAAAACTGTAGATGTACGGACCGGAATTCTAAACCAGGAATTTATTTTACCCCCTGCCAATGGTTTCAGAAAACTGTAGATGTACAGCCCGGAATTCTACTCCTGGAATTTATTTTACCCCCTGCCCATGGTTTCAGAAAACTGTAGATGTACGGCCCTGAATTCTACCCCTAGAATTTATTTCCCCCCTGCCCATAATTTGAGAAAACTGTAGATGTACAGCCCAGGATTTCATCCCCAGGACTTTTACCCCCGAATGGCTAAGACGAAATTTTATCCCCTAACCAGATATAGAATTTGGTCCCCATTATCATGCTGTTATCACCGAGTATAACACTAATTTGGTACCAAATAAGTGATTTAAACTGTTGCATGGTACAAAGTGGTAAATATATATATTTTTTGTATTTTTCTTTAACGATCATTTTTCAGTTAATTTGTTTACATGATTTGCATTACACATTGAAAGATGGCTTATTTATTTCAGATTGATTGAGTCAAGAGGGGAATATAAAGCCGTACATTACCTTGTAGAATTAGCACTCAAGCTATTTTTACTTCAGCTCTATACACAATTACTGTTCTCTACCAAACGTTGAACCATCTCAATTCGTTTATAAAGTTCAAAGTTTGGTTACAAACATTATTCTCTAGAAAGTTTTTTCACACCAAAAACATGTTGGTGGCACTCAGGCGTGCAGACAGTAGTTTTCATGAGACTTTTTGTATGTTTTATCTATGCTTTTATTATGCTGCTTGCAATAAAAGGATGACATTATGTGAAAACAGCTGTTCCAACCAAACACAATAACTGCTAGTCCCAAAATGACTGACGTCATCTACAGATGGTTCATGAAGAACAATAACAGACATCTTGTTTATCAACTTTTCTGTAGTGTTAAGTGTCTGTTTAAATATAGTTAGTAGTTATAGAAACAGGAAAGTAAATTTACTGATCAAAAAGTCTGTTAAAAGAACAATAATCTCAATAATCAATAATCGAAGGATTACAATAATTTACATTTTATGTGGTAATTCAACATTTAATTCAATCACTGAACAACGCTTTATCCCATGCTTCTATCATCACGTTTGGAATGGTATTTCTAAATTACTAAATTTTGTTTGGACCAATATCATTGATTCTTTTCTTTGATACTTTTCTCGCCATATAACTAGACCGCATAAAATACTCATGCATTGGGTATCTAGATATGTTAATAGGCAAGCATGATTCTTTAGAACATTTATTCTCAGCTCGTGTGCATTGCAGGTAAAATCTACGTATTCTGTTAGAAAGGTATTTCCCTGTAGATGTGTAGAATCCCTTTATAAATTAAAATTGGGTTAAAAAATAAGCACATAAATAACTTGAAAATAAAAAAATGTACATTGGGTTGCCATGCTGGAGACGAAATAACAACGAAATATAAACACAAAATCAATAAATTGTTGAAATTCCAATCACATGTTTTATTTATAGCGTGCGGTGAAAATAGAGAAGTCTTTTGCACATTACATATTTTTATGGTCGAGTTTTCGACCATTGGACGACCTCTAGTCAAATTAAATGGACTGTACCATTATATAGAAATCAAACATATTTTCAGGATTATTTCAGACAGTTGCTTTTATAATCAGCGCTATCCTTTTGCTATATCTTCCTTTACCATGCAGTTTCTTATTGTTTTTAGTAAATACAAATATATAAAATGTCTCTCACATTATGCTTATAATAATCTTAAATTTAATTTTTAATTTTTTTTTCTCTGATTTTATGAATATAATGAAAACAAGTCGTGCACAACCTTTAGTACGGTAATGTTTTTTTTTTAAATGCGTCGAAATATATAGATCAAAATAATTGATTGTAAAACTAATTATATTTATTTTTACCAAGTACATAAACAAAGCTATATAGCTTTAAAATAGTGCAATTAGACTCCTCGTCCTATTGGAAAAAACTGAATCCTGCTTTTAGTTTACACGTTTGTTACTTTTAAATAATGGGTTTCAAAATAACGGTTTTTTATGAAGCAGCAATGTGATCGTTTAAAATATTGGTTTGCAATGTGGAAACAGCTAGATATTGTTTTAATACGTTGGTATGATGTGTGCTTGTTGGCTTTGATAGAGCTTAGTAATTAATTAATTGTCGTATCTAATTGAAATCATTTTAAAGTTTGGTTAAAAAGACAATTTATTACACAGTAAACATCAAAACATAGTTTACATAAATCAGGCATAGCTAAATTTAAAGTTATTTTCAGCTGAGACGAAGTTCGCTAGCTCAAATCTCACAATTGTCAAACCAACATGTCATATAAGCTCTTAATACAAACTTTTTGGTGGAATCAGAATATGACCATATCAAATTATCCTCAATTGAGTCATTCGGATGATAAACTAATTACAGAGCTTATTAATCGTTATACATGTTTCTTAAACGGTTAAGTAATTTTTATAACAAAGGTTTACACACAATTAACGTATATTTCGATCTGGTGCATTATTTAACAGTACCTAAATTTACCATATCCGCTGACGTTCTGTTGTCGTTTGTTTCTCTTGAACTTAGACCTGGCTATCAGTTTCCCCGGGTCACTGGGCACTGATAACGATGATAAACACTAATTACTTCATGAACTTTTGGTTTATTCCATCCAAAAACGGACGTTACTGCTGAATAAGCACATAGCTTTATGCTACCAGTCGAATGGAACGGACGTTACCCTATGATCACGTACTATAAAAACTAGCAAATCGTTCTAGAAAACTCGTTGTATAAATAGTATTTCGTAAAAATGGAAGCAGTATTCCTTAGAGAAATATTTTACATTGAAAATTAGAAAACTCACAACTACAGGAATTTTTTATATTCATGTATAGTTTTGGTTAATTTCAAAAATTAATTTTGTTCGAACAATCCATTCTTTTTTACTTTAATTACATATTAAAGTTTAAATGTAATAGAAGCTGTTATATTACATCAATGCATAAGATAATAGAATGAAATATCTCTTCATATAACTTTACTATTCCGTATATTATTATAAGCAACATTTGAAATAACACAAACTAAAAATATCTATCTATATATATAATACGTGAAGCCGTTTTTTGTTAACGCAACTCCTCCCTTATTTGTGGACCAATTTCAACGTTTAAGGTGTCAAAAGATTCGTCTCATTATGTAGTTTTGTAATAAGGTTTTAGAATTTTAAAATTCCTACTCTTAAGGGCTTGAGGCCCTCTCAAAGGTCGGGTTTTCCCCATAACAAATACATAGAACAAATTTAAAAACAAAAAACAGCTGTTTATGAAAAGAAACTCATTAGTTTTTTGGGAGTAAATATTGATGTTTGTAATATTCAGTAGGTTAAGACCAAGTTAAACTAACTGTTAATCAGTTTTGTTGGAAGAACAGAAATGCCTCAAGCTCAAAGAAGAAATATTGAAAACGGAAGGATGAGACAATTAAGATATCTTATGCGTATGAGGAGAGTAGAAAAAGAGAGGCCTGGTCTAACAGATACCCATCCAGATACACATTCACTTGGTGAGATGGATAATATTGGCCAGCTCTGCTATGCAACTTACTTTGGAAGTGATCAAATATACGAAGCACATAGTGTTGTCACTGTGGTAAAGTAAATGTCAGATGAAATGAATGCATGGAAGAAATGTTTACTTCTGACACTGATAGATTGAGATATTTCAAAACATTTATTAATAATGCCTTGACTATGATAAGTTCAAGTACCGGTAGTAAGATTATACTAAATATTAGCGGACATGAGGTTATTGTTAACTTTTGTATTACTCCTCTACTTCAATTGAGAAAAACGCAAATGGATTGTTTACTTCTAGGTTATATTGTCAGTTCCTCGGACAAACTTGTACACAGTTTTTTGAATGATTTCACCAACACAATCCAGACATTTCAAGTTGAAAATAAGAAGTTTCAAAAACTCATTTGCTATTGAAAGTTTTAGTGGTAATATTAGACCAAACATAAGTGAAGGAATTAGTATTTATGTTAATGACCCAACTTAAATTATTTAACACAGGTTATCAGTAAGGCAACAGTTTTCTTCAATTCTCAATGCTGGAAAAACTTTGTAGCATCATGTTAACTCGAATTGAAGAAGATCGTTTAGCATTAATTAGAAGATAGTTATCAGTTAAAACTGAGAGCAGAAATAATGTAGGTGAACCTTGATGACGCAAATACAGATATTTAAAATTAGTTTATAACAAGTGTTTAAACAACTCTAAGTTGTAACTAGAATTACTCGAATTTAAGCATAACGTTTTCTTCGTTATATTATGTTTCATACTATGTGGCTCATTGAGCCGCACGGGTTCTCTAGTTGTTAACTAATACGGTTTTTAATACAGCAAATGGCTAAGCACAGTTTTAAATGCACATGTGTATGTTTTAACTATGATGGTTTATTACAGACATTTAATTGTTAAGAGTCCTTGGAGCATAGACGTTCTAACTAACAATCAAAAAACGACAAAGTAAATTTCTAATGTCACAGTATACTAGATTTTAAAATTACAATCACTTTGGTATTAGATAAAAAAATTTTGAGGTGGTAAATAACTATTCAGCGGCTGTTTGGAAAATTAAAAAAAATTAACATTGCTCTTATGGCGGGAAAATCCAAGATGGTCCTTGGCCTTTATGGACTCCCTTCGAAATACATTCAAAACAACTAACAACATAATCTTACAGTATAGTAGATATTTTCATTATGATCACTTTGGGGTTTAAAAAAACTATTTTTGGATGATAATTAACCTAAGCAGCTGTTTGAAATGATCCAAGATGGCTGCTAGCCTCCAAGGAGTACAGTATTAAGTTTGATTAAACTATTTTTTAGGTTTAGTCATCAGTGAATATACATTCATTTATATCCTGTGTGATATTTTATTGCAAGTATTCCTGCTACATCTATATAAATAAAATTAGAGTTTTGTCTGTACATTGCTTAGAATAATGAACTTTTTGGTTATTTTTACATTTCATAGGTCAGAGAAACCGAATCAAACCTTATCTCAATTTCTGTCTGTCTGTCTGTCTGTCTGTCTGTCTGTCTATCTGTCATTCTCTTGGTAACGCTAAAATACGCACTTTATTACAACTACTCCTCAATAACTATAGCACTGTCCCGCCTGAAACTTATTTTCCAAATACTATACATATATGAGATGGTTTTAGACGTATTTCATCGAATATGAGACAGTTAGATATTTAACAGTAAACCCTTGAAAATCAAGTTTTTGTCGATTTTTGACGTGGAATTTCTGGAAGCCCATGTTAACCTTATGAGAAATGAAATTATTGAATCTTAACAGCTGTTTCAATTAAACAAGTTGGTTCTGTTCTGTGATGTTCAATAGCATTAAAGTTACAAGGATTACCAACAGGGTGCAGCACTAGCACTATTATTTCTTTTACATTTATGACAACAGCTAATTTGCAACCTGGAGGCGAGTGAGCGTAGCGAACGAGCTAACCTGAAGGCAAGTGAGCGTAGCGAACGAGCTAACCTGAAGGAAAGTGAGCGCAGCGAACGAGCTCCAACATACAGGTGAGTGAGCGTAGCGAACGAACTTCAACCAGGACGTGATTGAGCCATGCAAACGAGATCAGATAGTAAAAATAAAAGTAAGCCTACCGTTATAGGATCGACCGGCAGACACAGAGGTAATTTAACCTTTTATTGATTGTCATACCGATCCGGAACAACAAAAAACAACATAAAATGAAGCTATGTATAATAGTTTGGCCAGCATATCTTAAAATATGCAAACCAACTGCTGTTCTTTATATAAGAAGGTTTCAACTGAATATTATAAGATCCCCGTGCGTAGAACGGGTACACAGCTAGTATATATTAATTGTGGATGAAATACGCACAAGTAGTGCCTAATAGATGCTAACCGCTACTCGTACCTATTACTCGTGAACAAAACAATATGCAGCTGTTACAACAGCCAGTAGTTAAAGTTTTGAAATGGTTTTAAATGCCAAAGAAGTGTCTATTGTTTAGCCGCGTCGTTGTGCTCGAAAACTATTATCCTATCTCTAAAGGTTAATCATAACCTTACTGACAACAATGGTTTAACCTTTTTGGAACGATGTTGAGTACAATGCACTTCAAATATGCATTTTAATGTTGATGTTCGAAAGTCCAAAGTTAACAAGATTATATGCTTCTTGGATAAATTTAAATTGTATATAACAAAGCAACAAAGTATCTACCCAGCATTTTTGTTCAGGATAAAATACTTAAACGAAATATAGTAATTAGTTTCAGGAACCTTTGTTTAATTAGAGATCATGCATTCGGTGTTGAGTACAGTATATGTTTGTACGGTAAATGTTCTGTATACTGCATTTTAACGTATGCTTCTAGCCTTTAGGCCCCATCCTTAACTATTTATAGAACAAAATTATCCAAAAGTCAAAACACAACGAAAGATTGGTTTTGTTTTCAAGTATGGAGTTAAACATTTGACTATTGATACAACTAGATATTCCATCCCTATGTTGTTTGGAGTAAAAAAATCTAAATCCTATAGTCAATGGTTAAGCGCATTTTCATTTTTGAGTACTGTAATGTTTAGGGATGTTAAAACTTGATTTGCTTACAGCTGGGTGGCTGACTAGGTTTTGGTGCTCTTCTGGTAGTCAAAAGGTTGACGTTTCGTCCCTACGAAAGTTTTGCAGCTTTTTGATGGATCGAAACTGAGCCCTTCTGTCCTTGGTCATCGGGCTTTTAATTATACTGGCTTAAAAACAGCTGGTAGTCAGTTACAAACCTCCACAGGTTGTCTTTCCATTCTACACTTTCAAAAAATCAGCTTGGAATACGCACTAGCATAGCCTCCAATACAAGGCCACGGGGAGGCGAAGTGGCAACGTCGGAAACCCGTCCGATACAGCTTCTGCGCAATGTTTCTGTTTACACGTTTGTTATTGCAATATCAATAGCCCGGCCGGTGCGACGTTGCCACACCGGTCTTGTATTAGAGAATATCTTACCAAAGTGTTTGATGCTGTATTCAAGAGTTGATTTAATTAAAAAGGACCTCCATTCGGGTATCTCGTTATTTTATCAATTATCAATTATTTAAGATGGGGACGCCACTATATGCGTATTTTAACCCAAATATGAGTGAAGGATGAGTGTATGATGAGTGGCGCGATCTTGTAGTCTTGTTAGTGACTAAGGCCGACATGGTCCTTAGACACAGCTGTTAATGAATAGCCCATACAGCTAATGGCAACTAAGGGACCTACAGTTTATAGTGGAATACGAACCACATTTTTCCTTGTAATTTACGAATTGGTCTAATTCAGGATTGTACTGTGGATAGTCGTAGTACTCACTAGTGTGGACGTTAATCCACACCAGGGAGCATCGTATTCACAGTGCATCCCCATAAATATCCACAATTCGTGACCTCCTAGTAGCTGGATTACAGGACGACGCCACCCGTCCCAGTTCCAGTTATATTAACATATGAGTAGCCTAGTATGTTGATACAGAATGTTATTTGTGTTCTGCTTGATAAGTGTGACAAACACATCTGCAATATACGTGATAATGGACCAGGCATAAACATGGCTGTAGCTATTTTGATAATATTAATAAACAATTGCGATCTGTTTTATGGTGTCTACGTGACGGAATGCTTCTTACAGTATATATCTTCTGTCTAATGTTAACATAAACTGTTTTATTTATAATTTTATTTAGTGTGCAATTAGCAAATAAATAAAACTGGCAAAAGCTATGTTAATACTGAGGTAAAGTGGAATTAGGAATGCAAATGTTATGCCATCAGTGAAACTATTTTTGGGGAATGGATACCTGGAAGCGCAATGTGGATTCTACATATTTGAACCTTTACTCATCAGATCCATAAATTAGGAATAACGAAGAATCTTAACTTATAGATCTTTTGCTGATTTTCACGTGAGCATGCTTTAGTTTCGGAAAGGTGGAGCGAGTATATTATTTCATCTGAGGTCATACCCGTCTTAGCAAAGTGCGTCATTATTGTTTAATTGCTTGGTTTGAAATAATTGGGTTAGGTTAGGCTAGACTATAAATGATTATTTACGGCTATGCATATCACATCAATGGATGGGTTTCTGCGGTAATATGTAAAGTAACTTTTCAACACCACTGAATCGAAATAGAAGTTTACCTTCATCATGTTAAAGTGCGTCTTAGTAAGTTTATTAACTTATCAAAGTAAAGATATTTTACGCAATTTTAGCTAAGCACTGCGCCTATATGCCAAAAATAAACACAAATAGCAGAAAATTAGCTTTTCATCGAGTTAACTTAACTTTCATAGGTTGTTACAATATTGTTGGATTTTTGTCGTAGATCACACAACTAAAAATCCAAATATTCTTTTGATTCTTTTGTTTTGGATTATTGGGAATCCACAACACTTATCTCATCCATCGGAATCATATTCAACTAGAAGCAAACCTATTCTCTCATTTACTCTCGCCCCAAAAACTTATTTTTTCCTTGCATAGACTGAGTTAATAATTTTACATGAGTACTATTACAATATGAATTTTCATGGAGCGTGAAAGACAAAATATTTTTAACCCAAGTTTTAATAGATTCTGAACCCCATATAATTCTTAGTATGAGCTTATGACTTTTTGTAATGAAGAAGTCATTAAAGAATATTTCCTCACTCATTAAAACTCATTGCCATTACTAAAGTACTGCTTTGCGATATTCAGAAGCACTTTATATAGCCTATTGTTATGAAACTCTTTTCACTGTCAGTGTCAAATGTCAACCCACAATGAGAAGCTGAAAGACAACCTGTTACATAAACCAGAGAAATGTCAACATTTTGAATGACATGAGTAGCAAGCAGAATTGAGAAAACCTTTGGAAATCTTTACTCTGAATATACTGGTGTGTGGTGAACACATAGGTACTTCCAAATAAATTTAATGTCGGTTGAAGTCAATTTTACTCCATAACTAAAAATGGTTCCTGTGAAATTTTTAGTTTATTCACTTTAACAGTTATCTGAACGTTTTCAAGTACACTGAACTAAGATGTTTAGTTTTGGTTGCTATCAGTCAGTTACATTCTTTATCTTCTGTAAACACTCATCTTCAAGATATTTTAAGTCCTCAGCTTATTTAGTGATAATATTAGTATCTGTGAAAATTAAGTGTTCAAGATTAGAAACAAAGAGATGTTGATTGTTTCCTCATGTAATATGAAGGTGATTTATACGAAACACTACTCCTCCGTTAATAATGGACGGATTTTTAAAAACGATGTGTCAAAATTAAGTATTTTTTGTGTAGACAGGCCTCGGGCTTAGGCCCCGCAGGCCATCCAAATGCCAATGTATTTCTTATGAAGAAGAGATTTTACTTACTTAAACAGACGAATAATTTGTATAAATTGCATACTAAAACAGCTGTTTATAGTAAACACATGATACACACAAAAAAAAAAGTAAATAAAAAATTTGATATTTATTTATGTAATTTTTGTCCAGTTTATCATGTCTATATTATCTATATTGCTTTATTTTCACCTCTTAATCTTGTTCTGTATCTTGGACATCCAACTTTAAGTATTACAGAGAATGAATAATTATTATTATTATTTTTAATAATTATTCTTAGTAAAAATTCAGTAACAAGAAGACACGAATCTCATTAAAAAAAGTAACCTTGTTACTTTATAAACCTTAAAGGTTGTTAAAGTATAACCTTGTTTTAATGAAATCTGGCTGTAAGATAAGAAATATGTGTGCAATAATTATATTTTCACGTACTTTAGCACTTGTATTAAATTATAAATACAATACGTTGAAAAATATTGGAATATTTGCACATAATTAAGTTTTTACTATAGAGGAACTTAATCTAATGTTTGAGAAAGGGTGTGAAGAATATACAGTGTTTTTGTAAACGCTATAATAATGATAACTCACTTTAATACATGTAACATATAAACACAATAGTATGGCCAAGGCACCAAATGTGCTTATCCATAGAAAGTAATAAATTATATAAATACAAATAAAAAAAGTTTAAAGAACTACTAACACAAAATATATAATGATAAGCAAATAAATATAGAAACATCTGAATAATACATTGAGAGCGACTAATCAATTGACAATAAATGATCAGTCGAACTAAAATGGTTGAACTTACAAGTGGAATGAAATAGAATACGGATAAGTTTTTCATTGTCAAATTAGTACAGGTATTGAAAATTATAAAAAAAACTCAATCGAATCTTATAAAACACATGAGAAATACAAAATTAACTCATGAAAGAAATAATCAAATCTTTATACAAATCTCAAATGAGAAGTGAATTTACCAACTTTTAAAAATATAAAGCTCCCTCCAAAAATTACAAGAGTCTCATAAAATAAATATTCTTGTTCCTAATATATTAAAAATTGTCAATTTCTAAATACATCTATACAATTTCAATTTGTCTCCGTATTCCAGTGAAAAAAATTTACAGTTAGACAACGTTAGTTTATTCAAAGCACACTTTTAAACCCTAAATAAATAATGGAGTATCAAAATAACAACAACTTATAAAAATACACAAATAAATAAAACTGCAGGACTGGGTATTGTCTTACTCCTAAAGATATACATGGTATCGCACTTATATTGCTTGTCTTTACTTTACGTGGAATGGTCAATCCCAATAGATCCTGCCTATACAAGGAACCCAGAGTAAAATTATCAAATGTATAAAAAGTCGATCACATCAAAGTGTATCGGACAAAATAGTTGTAGAATAAAATGAATGAGACGTTCCGACGCGGAATTGAGCACATCACATTGGTAAAAGACCGGCGATTATAACTAATCCTTAAAATCACAAATCGCTCTATAAATTAAACAAAATCTTTATTCCTAACGGAAAACATCAACTCTGGAATAAATTAAGCAGTCTGCGTAATACCGTAAGAAGTAGATACGAATACAGGAGAAATCTTAATGGAATCGACCGGTTTATACACGAAGTTCACTGCCGAACTGGAACGCTAGAATGCCAGGGTTGTGGGTACTAATCCTGTTGAAGACTGGGAGTCTGGCGTCAGGTGAGCCTGGGGGTGGAGGGGGGGACTGACAGGGGGACAGACTTCCAGGGGATTCCAAGGAGTGGACTAGAGAAGCGAACGAGAAGGCCGTATTGGATGTGGTAGACGGAGGTGGAGATGCACTACCCAGACTAGACGGAGGCGACGGAGTCTCGGCGCTGGAACCTGGACCAGGGATGAGGCACAGAGGTCTAGGACGATTCTTCATCGCGTTGGCTCGAGCCTCCTCGGCGTTGTGGATGAAGTGGCATCTAGGACCGTAGGGACAGAAGCCTGAAGTGTGGAAGGTGCGGCAGAGTTCCGTCTTGTACTTGGGGTGTCTGACGAGGTTGCGCAATTCGTGTCCTCCGTGTGCGAACTGACACTTGTCGCCGTACTTGCATTCGCCATTCTCCTCGAACGGTCTGCACAACTCTGTCTTGTACCTGTAACACGACACAATTGTTGTAGAAATACTGTACCCAAGCTACCTAGTCACATGATAACTTTTGTTTTATTTTAAGGCAATAGTATGACTCATCCAATCACTAATGTTTTAATTACACTACGTTCAAGAGGGAAGTAAACTCAACCTTTTTTGATTGTCCCTATATTCCATTCCCAACCCTACACTTAGCCACATAATTAATTTAACCAATTAACATGGCCTAGGTAAATTATGCAACTAAACACATGGTTAGGATAAGGATCCCTTGAAAATGGGAGGAGTTTTACCTCCCAAAATGTAGTGTATTTAAAAAATGCTAGCTATAGGAAAATTCTGTCCTTCTATATTACCTTAAAAGATCAAATCAGTATCCTTCACAATAATGTACTTTAAAACATACAGTTAATTACTTTCAAACTCATAAGCCTAAAAATGTACTTGCAAACTGTTATTAGTTTTAACATAGTTACCCCCCTAAATCATAAACAATACAGTTACCGTGATTAGTTTATGATGGAATTTTAAATTGTTTAGTAAAATATCAAAACTAGAATTGTAGCCAATCAATGGTAAATTAAAGTCTTTTTAAAATACATTGACAAATTAATAGACATTAGTACCGTCGGTGAATGTAGGGGTGTGTTTTTGATCACGATTTTACTTATTGTTATTTCTTGTACTCTAAATCTAGATGAAACAATCTAATTATGAACAACTTCTTTTCCTCGTGTTTTATAACCAAACAATAAAGAAAAAATCATAAAATGTATTATTGTTCAGGCACAATGTGGCAACGCCGCAGTCTCGGCCTACCAAACATCTGTAGCACTAATTCATGAACCGTCCATGTAGTTTACACTTTCGTCATTACTGTTATTACCATAACAATAAGCCAGCCGGTGCGACGTTGCCATGTTGCTCGCCGCGGCCTCGTGTAAGGAAGGCTACAACAATATACCTGTTGATGTAATAAATGCAACTTTTTTCAAGAAGATATTTACCTGGAGGTGTTTACGTTGACGATGGACTTTGCGGGATCAGACTGTGAGCGGTCCAGGCGGCGGTGTGAGTTGATGTTTTCCAGTAGCAGGGAGGTGATGAGTGATCCCATGGAAGGTCCTACAGGGTGCGACGCTCGCCGGGACAGAGGTTCGTGTCCGTCCAAAGGCAAACCGACGGCTCGTTCCCATCTGAGGCCCTTGGCTCCGGTAGGACTTCCGGCTCCGGATGGCACTGTTTGGCCGCCCATCGCGTTTTGCTGCTGCTGCTGTAACAAAAACGAGAGTCATGAGTAAAAGTATACATTACCAAGATAGATGTAGAGATAGGTCTTGAAAGATTAAAGAAGTTGTATGTCTCATCTTTACATCGTAGGATCCCAAGCTCTAGCCGAGAATTATTTTATACTTCAGGCTAGGCCAATGGGGGGGGGGGTTGGCATAAAAATTGGCGATTGGCAGGATTTCAACCCGGGACCTCGGGGTCCGATGTCCCACGCTTCTACCACCAGACCAGCTTGCTCTAACAGATCTACGCGGTTATCATTATCTAGCCCTATTGTGATCACAGATTATTGTGAACATTTTTCATCAAGATTAATAAACAAATTTCCTTGTTTTGAGATGTGGAATGTGATTGATGTAGTGAAAAAACATCAAAACATTATTAAAGTACACAAACCCACACGAAGCTGGGAAAACAACAACAACAACCAGTCACAAATCTGCACAGTAGCCAAACATAAATAAAAATCATAAGAGAGCAACATTATAGAACATACATGACTATAGTAGGTAGTAATACAAATAAGCACGTAAGAACAAGCAAACTAAAAACAGAACAAAATTGAACACGTTTAAGCAAGAGGGTGGCAACAGCAAGACTCTCTGGATGCGGTTGCTTTGGGTGTTTCTTGTGTATATTTAAAACAAATTTTGTTAGCTTTGTTAGGCGCCTATTTAATAAACTTAGTATCTAAACCTAACCAAGCTATAAGAAGAAATTAATAATTTTAATTAATCCAATAACTAATTAGGCAGTCACCAACTCTAACTCGAACCATGTATTTTTTGAATCCCTGAGGAAGTCACACGTTTTTCTGGTCTCACTTGACGTTAGAGTAAGAAAATGTACTAAGTGTAATTTACTAATGTATGTTTGTCCTCTACTTAGCAAGGTATGCATACAGCCAAAGAGTTATGCGAAGCTTACAAAATCTTGACAAAGCCAAATTGTGGCCTTACACTATTTTGGAATTCAGCATAAGCCAACACTAGGTCACATTACTGGCTGACAACGAACTGCACTCACGGTCAAAGGAATTTACAAGGGTTGGAAGGGTAGCCCGCCTAAGTCATATGGAACTGCACTCACGGTCAAAAATCGGTCTTTCACGGCTGAACGCTTCGCTAGCCCCCTTAGTCATCTGTTTATTCCGTCCTCTGTCTTACTTTATCCAATACTTTATCTAATACACGTTTTAGTGTTTGTCCCAATAAATACAACAATAAATAACCTAACCTAACCTAACCTAACCTAACCTAACCTAACCTTTACAAAAGAAGCTTCGTTATAATAAGAATATAGCCTATCATGTTATCGTAAATACTATGCTAGAATTTTCTTTGCACATATATATGTGTATTTTTTACAATGTCAGTAGTAGGTTTATTTTTTGATGTTTAGATTAATTTAATCAAAACTTTTCAATATATTTCGACTAATTTAATAAGTTTTAATCAATTCAATCATGGTGTTGCACAATGTGATATAGGCTAATTAAAAACTGACCGTGAGTGCAGTTCCAGTACCTCCAGAAAGGCTCAAAGTGACCGTGAGTGCAGTTCCGTAGTTGGATTAGGACCAGAGAGTGACCGTGAGTGCAGTTCCAGCCCTCCCACATTACTTAATATGTGCAAAGTGATTTTTTTGTTCGCCAATAACACAAAAAACTCTTTTGTAAAAAATATATATATTTTTAAATTAAAGCATTCTTTACGATTTACGAGCAGCCTCGTCGTCTAACGATCGTGATGGGGGTGAGGAAGAAACACGATTTTGTAAATGAAAGGATAAATTAACGTCTAAATGCAGTTAACCAATTTTGAAAAATCAACAGTTTTTGAAAACTCATTATTATCTTTACGGTATTTTAAGAAAGTAATTAAAAAACATTTTTCAAATTAACGACTAAGAACCAAATTATCAGGTAACATCAAAGTTCAAAAGACAAATTTGAAAAGCACAGTATCCAAGGAAACCCTAATTTTAAAGTAGGCCAAGTCGGATAACATGAACAATTGTACGAACGAGGTACTGAAAAATACAAACATACCTAAACAAATCCTACATAACCTACCTTAAAATCCAGAGATTGACTAAACTTTCTTTTCATTACGATTTTGTTTTAAATAGAACAGGAAAACTTGGAATTTTGCATGAATGATGACCAATAAATAAAGTTAAATTATTGCGCTTACACAACTTACTTGTACTGTAACTAAGGTTACGAAACCCGAAATTAACTTCCTACATAGATACAGAGGTTAAATAGACACGCTTTAAAAACTTATCAACCCCCAAGGCCGAAACCACCTAACCTAACTCAAATGATAAAATTTACTGCCGTGTGTTGAGGACTGTAAGTAAACTCGAGATAGGCTATTTACGTAGGCATAAAATGTGTTCCAACGTGTTTGACTGTGACTGCAAGTGATAAGAGTCTGTTATCACTATAAGCCTGGTCTAGCGTAGACAAGATGGCGGTTATGTCAACAGATAAGGCAAACAGGAAATACATTCTGACGGGATGTAACTGTTCTTGTATATGTAAGAGAAAAGGCTAATTGTATCACAGAGTAAGAAATAGTGCCTAGATCCATAGACGTTTTGTAGAAAGCGTTTTCCTGCCTTTACATCTTAGTTACGTTATAGCTCAGAACAGTACTACATATTACTTCATTAATAACTTAGATAAAATGCATTGGTGTTTGGCAAGATTTTAACCCTGACCTTGGGGACCGAAGTCCCACGCTCTACATATATACATAAACAAATAGATAGACCAGAATTTTTCAGTGACTTAATTCAATTATGTTTAATTTCAAACTAAACCTAGCTTAACTTTAACATAGACATATTGTAATGACTTCTAAATATTCAAACTATGGATTTCATACTTGCCCGAGTGTATACGTCATCGAACAACAATATGATCAATTATATGCCGAATTTCTACAATATAATTATAAAAATTAAAACAACCTTGAGTTGAGGTTATGTTTTTGAGGAATGAACATGGCCAGCCAAGCATAGCATTGCATGCCAGGTAATTAACTACTGTAACCATTACGTAACTATAGAGCCACAACAGGCTGGCTAATTAAAACAAAAATTATACAAATTACAAAATGCTTCTGAAACAAATAAATCTTATTGTGTTTTTGTTAACTCTGACATTTGTAAACTATTACTAGAGACGTTTTCTTTTAGTTTTCCGTATTTTTTAACATAAACTATTTTAAAATCGATTAACTAAATTCGACATTAAACGTAATCGGACTACAATTTATAACAAGTTTATATATATATTTCGTCAATTATATATGCATAAGCTATGGTTCAACTAAGATTATACAATATACAGAGCTGACTTGTTAATATTAAAGCAAACCACTGTCAAATTACTCCTATTCACCATACATTTGGTAAGATATAGATATAACCAGTTTTGTCGAGTCTTAAAGGACTCAAAAAAGCTTATTTCAGGTTAGAACACTCACAAAGCATTCAAAATCTGCCATGAATTCAAAATCTCACTTTAAAGAGTATTTCTTATAAATATATATGTTAACTTTCGAACAGAATGTTAATTTTTGAATTTTTAAGACCACAAAATTTCTTAGCCATAAACCACTAAATCGGAAACGAAAAATATCATACATAATGAAAACTTCTAGAAATATCAAACTAATAAAATACAGACAATAAAAATATTAAATAGGTTACCAAATGTTTCTTGAATTTCCAAATTCCAGTGATATTCCACATTTTGACGTTATGCTTCTAAATCCGATGAAAATCTTGGCAAAATTGCAGTTTTACGTAGACAAATTTAGCACACGTCTGCACCGTAGAGAGGGTGGTTAGGTATGAACCGGTGGGGTCATGTTTAGGGGTGCGAAGGGTAGGGAAAAGGAAAATTCCTCTACGAAGAATCTTTAGGTTAAGTTATTCTACAAAACATAATAGAAAACCAGTTTTACTACGCTTTTCATGAAACTAGTGTATGACTATTTAGACATTTTGAAATATCACTTCCAGCTGTTAAACGTGGAGATGTATAAAAATTATTATCGACCTATTTTTATTTTTTTTTAGTCTATCATGTTGACGAAAGAATACGTGGGATATTTAGTACAAAGAAAAACATGTTATAAATACACGAAACTGTTTGGCAGATGCTTGAAGACTTTTCAGGGGGATGATTTTCAACGAAATTTAAAGCGAAATGTTTCTGGAAATTTTACTAGGGTGACATAACTTTCCAAATATGGGCCCCTCGTTTCTTTGAAAATACTCTCCCTAGAAAGTCATTTTTCAAAACTGTCAAATCTCTTGTCGTGTATGTGAACACGTGTTTCTTTTTATGAAGACAGTGTTTTCCCCAACTATTAACATTTTCCATTCCCCCAAATGAAAATGTGAATAGTTACGTAAAATAAGTTTTTAATTAGTCTCTATTAATTATCATATCAAAAACAGGATTAAAAACGATGACTCTATACTTATGATAACAATAAAAATTAAAAAAAATCATCTGCGATTTCGAACATAACCTCTTTTGAATATTCAGATATACCCAGCAATGTCTTATGATCTTTGGAACTACTACTATAAAACATATCTCTGAACTATAAACCCCTTTTCTTTGCATTAATTTAAACCCAGTCACTAACCCTTTACGCAATTACATTTTGGGTTTTAACTTAGGAAATAAAAAACCAAACAGGACATAGACCAGGATGTTATGTAAGACTTTCGCCAGACACTCATTAGATAACCAATTAGTTGATGAAATCCAAACAAGAAAGATGCATTAGAACTTTGTAAGGGATTTGCATTGACTGTACTGTCCTGAGTTACTTCATAAGAACATCTAGAGAACTAACATCAACAAATTGTTTATAGAAATACATTGAACATTCATTAATTGGAATTTTGTTCCTACTGATTCAGCTTAGGCCTGATTCAGATAATAGATTAAAACTAGTGTTTAATAATATTATTAATCTGGGACATATTTATACTGTTTACACTTTACAAAAAAGAAGTCGTTAAAACTAACAAAAAACATAAAATTGATTAACAGAACTATTTCAATAAAACAACTCCCATATTGTTAATAGTATCGTATATTAAAACCAACATGTAAGGTAAATGGTAAGTATTTTCACTATCCTTATCATCTTCACAAGCGATATATATGCTAAAAAAAAAAAATGTTAAAGGGAGCGAGCTGGTCTATTGGTAGGGACTTTTGTCCTCGAGGTCCTGGGTTCAAATCCCTCCTTCTCACCAATGGATTTTATATGATAATACAGCAACTCCTAGCGTCCTTTTACAAAGAAATATAACAAATCCTTCAAAGATTGGATTATTAACTATTTACTACAATATAGTACAAACATTTTGAATATAGGCCTATGTTAAAGCAACCAACGCAACAATACTTGTGTAAGCTCATGAATTTACAGGTTTGAGGAAAGTATGTCCGTTTCTTCCGTGACTATCAACGATCAAGGGTGTTGCGTAAATATGATAATTATTTTGTGAATGCTCCAGTAACTCGATGCCGTAACGGATTTTGATCTCGGAAGTTGAACAAATATGGGTGACGTAAAAATACTTTGTGTGTAAAAGTTCACAATTTTATTATCAGATTAGCGATTAGAAATATAAACAGTAGAAGCATAGAGTGCGATGAACCTATGCAAGGACTGAATTAAATTAACGATGAAGTACAATCATGGCAATGCTTTTGCTGAATATGGCTGCACTTTTGTTTACGTCCTACACTCATTCGGATGAATATATCGATTGATATATCGATATTTTTATTCGAATGAGTGTAGGACGTAAACAAAAGTGCAGCCACATACAGCAAAAGCATGTTTTAATCATTTAAAATCTGCAGCACTTGTCTAAAGCTCATATAGGCCGCATTCCTCAATACTAAAGACTCTAATTTTGTTTTTACTTTTATAGATATGTCAAGGAAACCATTATGCCCTTTTGAGGATTATCCATAAATTTAAACCTGTCCCTGGGGCTTAAGTACCTTTGTCAATAACTTTATTCTGATAAAAATCAGGAATCGACTTTAGTTAAAATATGTAAATGTTTCGGTCCGAAATGTTTTATACAAAACCAAGAGTGAACTGATTGGAAAAAACCTTCAAAGGTGTTTTAGTACCTAGTATGTTTTCTGTGGTCGTAGTCAAAATTTGAACAAAAATCGGCTACCTGACAACCAACCAGAACCCATGGCTACGAATTAAACGGCTATAATAATAATAATAATATCACTTTATTGTCATAAAACATTTCACATTTCCAGCAAAGCTGGTGAAACAGATGACATTGTCATTTCTTAGCTAACAAAAATAAAAATTAAATCTAAGGATTAAAATTAAACTAGTCACTTTTTAAAAAAACAGTCATTTAAATACTCTTCTATTGTATAATATTTCTTTTTTAAAAGGAATGTTTTTAATTTTTTCTTAAACTTTACAATGCTATTGATATTTTTAAAATGAGCAGGTAGACCGTTGTAAAGCCTCAGACTCATGTAGTACGGCGATCTTTCATGAAGGCATAGCCGATGTCTTGGATACTGCAAATTATTTTTTGAACGTGTTTGGTATTGATGAATAAATTGATTGTTTATAAATAATTGTGCATTACTCTTGAAGTATACCGGAGTTTTATAAATGTAAAGTGAAGGCATTGTTAACATTCCATATGTTTCAAAAAGCGGTTTACATGACTTTTTTTGCGTGTAAATGATAAGATTCTTAAAAACTTCTTTTGTAACTTAAAAATAGTTGAGGCATATGATGTTGAGCCCCATAACTCAATACCATATTGCATAATGGAAAAAATATGGCATAATAAACTATGACCTTTGTTTTAGAATCTATTATGTTTCTTAAAACATACATCTGGAAACAAGCTGTATAACGTTCAAGCTGTTGTTTAAGAAAATGTTTGAAACACTCTCTATGCAGAAACACTCAACGACAATTTGGTGTTAGCTGCGATCCGATAAAAACTAACTGTGTTTAAAAAAATTAAACATACAAGCTGTAATACCTACTTTTACAATACTCTACAGAGAAACTGAAATAGTCTGACAGCTGATCGGTGGCCAGAGGACAGCGGAAGCGATGCGAAAGCAAAAGTGGTTTGGACGATTACCGGAGTTGTGTAACCGAAGAAAGCGATGAAAGTAGAAAGTGAGAGCCTACTCTTGTAACTCTACTAGAGTGACGATGTTGTCATGCCTTCGCTGGCACTGCTGGATGTACCTGAACTTTGTAATGTGACTGTAAAATTATCTTAAAATATGTTTAACGACTAATGTTCACACCCTAGGACGCTATGCTCCAGCTTGGAACCTATTTACACATTACTAGGGTCACGGTATTACTACAAAATTAAAATTCATTGGTGGTTGGCAGGATTTGATCAATGGATCTCGGGGATCGAAGGGCCACGCTTTAGTAGATAAAGTTCCCTCCCTCAAAATATGTTTGGTTACACACGGTTGGGTGTTCCGAAAAGTATTTTAGAGTTTGGGGCGAATATCAAGAAAATTGGTTTACGTCTGACATTACCACTGATTTGAGGGCTAGTAGGCCCGATGGTTTATATAATTGCAGAAAGATGTATTATGAATACATCATTCTAAATAGTCAGACCCAAACGTAAACCTAACCTAATTTGACCTACCAGAAAACCGCGCATTAAAGTCTTTTCAGTACATTTTACAAATAATGTCCTTGACATAGAATATCGATAGAACAAACTTGATGCCGTACTTGGTGAACACTTCTGTGGATTTGCAGAAGCTTTTGTCGTTGGCCGTTTTTAAAATATACACACAAACACATTTAGGACACGCGTCCGGGGGTATAGTGCTCGCTTAGACATTTCAACGAAGACATTTCATAGTCAACGACATTTCATAGTCGTCGTAGACATTTCAACGTCGCTGGTTAAATTTTGGGAAGTCAGTAGTTTTTAATGGTCCGAAAATTGATCCAGCTGTTATGATAACTGGACTTAAATACACGTTTTTGGCTTAACATCAGCTGATCTTACTTGTAGTTCAGTAACAAATTTACATGCATTCCACTCATCTTAAACTCATTTAGGTAGAAATTCGCCTTAGTCACATTTTAATCTCACAATAACAACAGAGATGTGAAAAATTAAAATTTCTCAAATCAAAATGCTTACCACGTAATCATTATCACACGCAATAGTGTACGACTTCCACACAAACCTGATTAAAACGTCATAAACCCTAGGGAATGCAGGAGGGAAAGCCAGCAGCAGGCGAGGCAAGAATGCCGGTGACATAAAACTATACAGAATGGAGTAATGGAATAATGACAGTGGTTAAGCCAAGTGGGGCGATGGAGTAACAGTGGAGTTGTAGCAAGGTCGTTCTGGAAATTGGAGTTTACAAAGTTCATCCAGGTGGGTTCTCCCGGTCCTGATATTCCAGGTTTTTGAGTGAACATAGCCGTGGTATATAACCTTGAATGTAATACCTTAAACGGTCAAAAACATAGAAAGCTAGGGCACTCTTCGACTGTAACATTGTGTGAAGTACAAAATAAAACGAGATAAGTTATTAGATACCGTTGTTAGATCATGAACACCACCAAAACCCATTCACGGACTTTAAAGTGTATTTTTCATTCAGTGTATAATTGACCATTAAAAAACTGATGTAGGAGGCTCAATCAAATATCAATGGTGAAACTTATAAACGTTACATCATCTCTTATTGCAAGTTCTTCTTTAAAGCCATGGCACGTCTGTATTGGAACGTTAAACATATAAAGTTTTGTAGACTTCTCATCCCATTGTAAATTTTGAAGTTTGTGTCTCGTGTCTAGTTCATGGAAGATGTATTTAAGTGCGTCGACACTGATCGCTAGTGTAGACAGACTGTTAGGTTAAATACCTAAAAGACCAGTTATTTTTATCATTAGATCGTTGTATTTGGTTAAACAATGTCTTAAATGACCGATATAACAAGACAGGAGTTGAAAACAAAACCCTACACCGCGACCTTAGTGCGACGTACAGAAGTAACAATAAATTAGCATCAGCTGTTCCAAGGATGACAAGTCTACTAAGGCAGTACGTTTTTTTCTATCGTTTTACCGTACTCAATTTTAAGACAACACCATTTCCATTTCGCTCTTAGTATGTACGGTTCAAAATATTATTTAAACTTTATTTTAATATGGGAGAAGAAAAAGGAGACTACCAGAAACTGTAATAAATTAGTTTCACCCAGCAAAAATGAGCGAACCAACGTGAAAATAACGTGTAAGATAGTTACAGCACTGCATTTACATAATTACTTATATAAACCAGTAAGGAACACCTTTACATTAATTCACGTAAAAACTTTGATATTTCCCCCATCACTTTTGGCAGCCAAAAATGAACTCAAAGATTATCGCACCATTGCTTTGATTTACCACAATAATGACAGCACAATGTGCCAGTAGGGCCCGTGCTCTGAAGGCCGTTCCGGTATATTCCGTTTCCGGTCCGGCTGCGGATGTGCGTGCGTGCGTGAAACTACCCCATTACAGAAAGCGGACATCATAGTGATTTGACAATGGCTGATGAGTGATTTAATTTTGACCGTTCTTGAGAAGATTTCAACTTCCTTAATTAGGTGCCACCTGTAGAAATGTCATTATTATTAATTGAAAGGACGCCACCTAGGCCTGGGTATTTCAAAAGTAATATTACACACAAATAGTGAAAGATGAGTGCAGAATGGAGTGTGATCAGCTGTTTAATTATCCAGTAGGCCTATACTGTAATTTATTTGTATTTAAGGATTTTATGATAGCTCTGTTACTGCCCAAAATCAGCTGATTTTGTGTAGGCTATAAGGAAGTATGGAATGGAAAACGATCGGATTCTAACTGCCATTTAACCATCGCACTTTGATGGTAGATTAGATAAATTGAGATAGTAATCTCTATCTATGACATAAATTGAGACCATGAATTGATAATGTAATTTAATTAAATGTTGAAATAATGTCACTAATTTCCGGTTTTATAACTGGACATTAAAACTAATCCAAAATTGAATTGTCATCACTCTGATAAATCTGTATTATTTTATCACATCACATTTAAATTAAGTACAACGACTTAATTAGGTACATTTCTGCCTCCGGGGGATTTCAATAATGGCATGTGTATGTAAAGTAGGCCCTAATCTAGGCCTATAAACTAATATAGCTAAATGCATTTTTAGCAAGTAGTACATAATGCAGTAAGTAATGCATTGTGAATGATTACATGGAGGTATATAAAACTGTATTCAATTATATAAATTTTTAAAAGGCAAACTACTTGTCTCCGAATTACGTAATTTAAATTATCCTGAGCAACCGTCAGCTGGTATTAAGGAACGAAGATGAACTTTAAACATTCAACTTGTTTGTTGTCTTTGTCTATCCTAGCCAGAAATAGTTGGTCCAGTTTCGATCAATTGGAGGTCAATATGTGTTTGACCAGCTTGTTTGGTAAATAATTTCGATTTATCCCGTATGATGAATGGAGAACTTTCGAGAGAAAGTATAGGGACAACATTGTAAAAACTGCGGGAAACTCAGCGGCATTGTTACGATATTGAGTGAAGACAATTGATCGCCTGTCCTGTATTATATATTCCACTATCGTCATAAAAGCAGAGACAATTCAGAGTACAGTAAACTACAATTTTTCAGGAAAACGAGAGCTATATGTATACAATTCTAGAGAATTAACCAAAAGTTAACTAAAAGTAAACCATGAAAATTAATACAATTGACACTAGCAAAATCACTAATTTAATTACACATAATTCCACATTCTTACTAGAAAACATTTAAATATCAGTCGAAACTATTGAATTGGAACTTGGAAAAAAACTGAAAAAACTGACACAACCTGTTTGTTGATCATAACAGAAGGGGAAGTAATGTTAAATACAATTAACATGTTTATCTCTACATTAACCGATTTTAGATTAGACGAAGATTAAAAGACCAATGTGCTTTGTAGTTGTACTGTTTAAAGAAGAAACAAACGGGTTGTAGGTTTATATGCAGAAACAACCATAAGTCGAAGGGCAGATCCAATACAGCACATTATCAAATTTACTGGCAGGCAATAAGGGCGCACACACATTTCTATATAAAACTGCTAAGTAGTGTCTAGACAAACAGACAATCCGAAGGAAAACCACACTAGTAAAAACAAACTAATCAAAACACGAAATTCAAAAAGCCTGAATAGTGTCTAGACTAGACTAAGAAAAAATGACGAAAACCGCATTACAAAAACATTCAAATTATAAAATCGCATGTTTGGTGTCTAGACACTAGACAACACTGCCTAGACAAAATGGCGACTCACGTGACCGTCTTGACCTTCAACTACGCAAGTCAAGGTCAAGACGGACAGCTCAAGGTGAACGCTGCATCTAGAGTTTGAGGATTTAAAACGCATGCCCTTTAGACGTGTTTTATATAGTTTTGTATAAGTCAAAGATTCCGCATCATTGTGAGTATATGTATATCCATAAATGGTTAAATAGTGATTTATTATTATTATTATTATTTAGTAAGGGGGTGGTTTACCTTCATGGTTAAACATTAACAGTCACGTGTGTCAGTGCAGCCTGTTGTCACATAATAAGGAACCTAAACATTATAAGATTGTCTCTTTGTTTGTGGTTATGTGTAACAAATTGAACTAGTACCAAACTCAATGCTAAATACCCCTGCCACAGCAAACCTGCAGACGAAGCGAACTTCCATTTGCCTGATTGGATTTACACTAAAATGTCTCTTGTAAAAAGGACTATCTCTAAAAATGTTTTTTGTTGTTGTAAAATGTCAATAGTTTAGTAAGAAATTAGGCTAATGTATTTTCCAAATTCGAACAAAATATGGTCATAAACAAACTACAACATTTGACTTATTCTCCATAAAAACAACATGGGAATTTTAAATTTACAATAGTTTTTTTCTAATTATCTCCGCAACCGTTGGGCATACAACACTTCGATATAGGCCTATACAATTATTTTATTTTTTATTTTTTGAGCTCTACAAAACGTTTCGGAGTGAAATTATGAAATTTTGTGTTTTAGGTGAAAATGGAAAAAATCAGTTTTTGACCCCTAAAATCCCCGTTCCCACAGCCCGATTATACTGGTTCGTGAACTTGTTCGAATAAACGTTCGGATCACACGTTTGTACCAAATTTCATCAAAATCGGATCATTCTTGCGCGATTCATCGCGCTAACGGACACACATTATTTGGAACGATCTTCCTTTAGCTATTAAATCCCTCGATAGTCGTTCCCGGTTTGTGGCAGCGCTAAAAAATCTCTATTTTGAACGTATGGCCATGGTAGGTTTGTCGTAGGGGCCTGTGCGCATGGCGGTCGCTGACTTGTATGTATGTGTGAGTGAGTGTGTGTGTGTGTGTAAGTATTTTTAAAATTTACTGATTTTTGATAAAAGTTTCTGTATCTGAGTTTCTGTAGATTTCTGTTTTGTTTTATTGTATAAGCTGATTATGTTAAAATATTTATATTATGTTTTAAAGTACAGGTTAAGTGTAAGAAAGGGCCATGTGGCCCTAACTTTGCCTGTATAAATAAATGATTTTTCATTTCATTTCATTTCATTAGACCTACATTATATGAATTTGAACGGGTGGTATTTTTGGCCTCTAGGGACCTCAAAACGAAAAAGTAAATCGACCCGGATCCAGGTCTTACCATGAATACTATGGTAATAGCCTATTACCTATATGAGAAATTTGCTAAACTCTCCTACTCACAGAAAGTTTACGTGCCCCTATGAACAAACTAGATCGGTAGAAATTGGAATACAGAGGCCATTGGTCGAATTAAGCTCACACAATGTAACGTGAAAAACAGCTATCTTGAGTAATCTAGAATTGCTTATTATTGATTGTGTAATCGTCATAATGTGTGTTGAATTATTAACATGGCCGATTACGTCTGGAATTCATAGATAGCGAGGTCATATTTCCTGAGCAACTTTCTCTACGGAAATTAATTAAATAAGCGCTCAAATACAGTTGAGCATATTCAGTTAGAAAATAAACTTAAACCATCCAAAGTGTTAAATAGTAAATGAAATAATAACGTAGACATACATGAGAAGCTAATAAGTAATAAAGTAAACAAATATCCAAATAGCCCTACTAATGAATTATTATTACAGTACGAATTTTTTTTACCATATCAGACGAGACATAAAATCTCAAGCAAATAATTTTAACCGCCCTTTCTGGACAATTAAGAGGACGAACAGATACAAAATGCTTTCGTATTCACCGTTCTGCCATTACAAATTATTTAATCATGTCTGATGGATCAACAACTTTAAACATCCTAAAAGGTAACTGGTTCAACAACTACCGGTACGATTAAATTAAGTTATGACAGCATTTAACTTAGATTGAGCCTAAGTCGTACCCATATTAAAACTGTTGTCCGAAAATAAATTCCAAACAATTATACGAAATTAGAACACATACATCCGGACCAAATTAGTGCATAAGAACAAAAACGACGCCATCTGTAAAAATCTTCTTTGACCCACGACAGAACGAAACGCTTTGTGCCAGAAGACATATTGTAAATGGTGGCACCAACCCCGAACCCTCGCATTACAAGTGCAGAGGGTCAGGTTTGGGCCTAGGGGAGGTTTTTGCCCCTGAACAACAGGTTGCCCTCCCCCGGGTCTATACACTAGCAACCCCTCGTAAAGAGAAAGTGGGACCTTGCTTTCCGAAATCTCACAAAGAATCGCTACCCTACAGCTATGGCTGTTGTGTGCAGTTCTGACTATGACTTAGCTGTAAACACTATACGGAAAAGTACGAGGTGGATAGTGCTAAAATGCGTCCTTGATATGTAACAGGTCTAAGTTGTAGCCTGCATAGAATATCACAAAACAAACAAAATAGTAGGTTCTGTATCCGAATTTAAGTTTATTATCGGGATTTAACATTTATGTAATTATCGCAAACATTCAAATCAAGTCAAATCGAATCATTTATTGTCATGGACATTTACATGCATTGACACTGTCAGTGGAGCAGAACATAAAATGTCAATGTTCATTGTCTAAATAATCAGAGGTAACTTGAGTATGTTGTACAAATTCCTTTTAACCACAAAGGGTTAACAATCACAATAGACTATAAACAATTAACAAATGAAAAGCCATTAGCCATTTAATTAGGTAGTATAACAGAAATACAGCATTAAAGTGTTCCACTACACAAGTATACACTAAAAATACCCCTAACACATATAAAACCTGAAGTGTTACCAAAAATAATGTTTAAACCCAAATTATGGTCCAAAATTTATATTAGCAGTCACACTTAGTTGTTTATAACTAAAGTTGTATTACTTTATTGTTTCAACTAAATAATTGAGTGCAAGATTGATGAACACAAAAAATCAGTTCAGTATTGGCTCCAAATGAAATATTAATCAAACAAAACTCCACTGCCTTTTTACTAACAAAACGATCAAAGTATGGAGTAAACGTGTTGATTCAAAATACTAACTAATAATTTTAAATGGCACCCCATTTTAAATGCCTAACCCCATACATTTTCGTCTAAGACTCCGAAACATCATTGTGCTGTCAATTAGGCGCCAATTTTGTCACTCCCGCCAAATCAATAACCAAATCACAAAACAGCTGTTTATAAACAAAATCTTCAGACATCTCTCCTAACGGCTGGTTGACCTTGCGGATTTTCTCCACGTATTGACAATAATAGCCCTAGGATGCGGGGATACAAACAAAGCAGTGAGAAGACGTTCCTAGAAGGACTCCTAGGAATAGACAAAATCGGACAATAACCGTTCCAAGAAGTTTACGGACTTGGCGATTTGGAAATTAAATACGCACGAATAAGCGAACATGAGGAAACATTTGAATACCTAGAACATTTGCAAATATTTCGAACCATATGGGGAAGTAACTGTACAAAGCCCTGTATTGTTTATGAAATCGGTTTAAAAGTGTTGATGGTGCGTATTTTCGTAATGTTTTCGCGTGTAGTAATAGGCTAATATAGGAATAACTATACAATCAAGTACTATAAATTGTAATTACTTGATAAGTTATGTGATTACTCCTTGCTTTCTTTATTGTTGTTGATGTATTTGTTGATTATCATCATTATTGTAATAGAATTTCTAGTAGTTTGTGGAGGATGTGTCCAAAATAATTTGATAAAATAATAATAGCCTAAAACTATTATTTACTAGTACTAGTACTATTATTTACGACTAGGGTTGTTATTATACATTGCAGAAACCCAGTGGTGTTTGGAAATTGTTTTGCCATCAGTTAGCATACCATTTAAAACTACCCCAAATTAACGTATTCGTGATTGACACCTTGTTTGATACTGAGTAAGCCTACTCTGCCATCACGTAAATAGTGTAATTTGTTCAGAAATTAAGTTGGTGAAAAATAAAATATATATAACTAGACGTGTTTTAAAGGTACAGTATCAAGTGCACCTAATCTGTTGTGGTGATGGGTGATGGCAAATGAATATGAAATTAATGATACTGTGAACAAAATTACTGGATGCCGATAGAATTAATAATTCGCAATTACTTAAATGGCGCAGACACACATGTAAACACGTTTAGGATACATTCCAACTTTCCCGAAATCATACTTTTTTGTACTCAATGCATTTAAAGTAATTCAGGGTCTCAACCTTGATTTATTTACATTGTTGTTTAATTCTCAGCGCTATTTCTTGCAACTGTTATTTAGTTGTTTACCAAAGTTATAATTTTTATCTTCATGCAATTAGTGCGATCGTTTATTATCGTAACCCTTTATGGTTGAGTCAGAGCATAGATAAAAGGAGTATAGACATACTCTATACTCCTTTTATGTCTATACTCCTTTTATGTCTACTCCTTTTATCTATGGTCAGAGTTTTTATCATTGTTGTTGTGATGTCTACACCACTTAACTAGAAACAGTCCTACTACGGTATAAATACTACGACTTATTATTGTTGTTTTCCAATTGTTTACACGCGTTGGTGAGAAATAAATTAACAGTATTTCTGAATAAGGTGCAAATCAGCGACATTTTTAGTGGGCAGCATTCTAAACTTAGGCTACATTATGGAAATTGTTAGACCTTGGAATTCAAAACAACCTTGTAGTTTTTAAAGGGAATTGAATTTAAATTAGCGAAATTGTCTGGGTAAAGTACCCAAGTGGTAAGAGAATGATTAGCTTCAAATTTGAAGGTCGCTGGTTCAATGTCAATCCGGGTTGGTTCTGATTATGGTCTCTATACAAAGCAATAGGCCACTAATGTATGGACATACACTTACAACATAAACAATCCTAACGCTGTTTAAACAAACAAAATAATAGTGTAGGCCTAGGCCTACTGCCCAGAAGCAAACCAACTGTTACCCATGTGACACGTGCGCTAAACAACTTTGTGCCATTTCACGAAACTACCGGGTACGTACTTCCTAAACACAAATCAACCTACCTTCAAAAGGAGTTCACTAAATTCGTAGATTGATCCGTTTGTCATGACTGCTGTAGACATGACTCGATGCACTGAAACTATCACTTGACACTCGGTGAAAAGATTCTCCCAACGGTATTCCACTGGTTAAAATCACTTCACTTTTCACGCAGCGCACTTCTGGTCGTGTACTAGTTACTTGAAACACATTTGAAAACCAAACCGTGTCCAGACAACTGCGACCCAAGCTCGCGCTACGCAGACGAACGTCAACAATCGACTGAGCAGCGAGCCGCTGCGGGCGCGTCGCAGCGAGGTTCCATGGTAGAGGGGAGGCGCCTGCCGTCTCAGCCAATGGCAGCGCAGCACACATCCTCCTGTTTCAAGGTTAGGTTCACTCTTGGTTTCGTTCGGACAACTCGTTCTGCGATTACACAAGACTAGAGCACTTCCTTGCTGTCCAGTAAACAAACCCATAATCTCAATGAAAGCGAAACGCGATTTACTTCGCTTGTTTTTCGACGCGCAAGGTTGGCGCGTTTTGTTTGTAGACTGGGGCGAATAAGAAACACGATTCTAAAGTAAAAAAATATCAAGAAGATTTTCTGCTGAGACAAATGGTTTAAATAGAATTCTCGTACGCAGAAGCGAGCTGGCCTAGTCGTAAAAGCGCTATTTTAATATAACTTCCCGAGGTCCTGGACTCTACTCTACTAATCGCGAACGGATTTTATATACTGTAATCATAATATATATTATATAGAACGCGATAACTTGAGTGATTTTTGTCCGATTTTGATGAAATTTGTCTTGAAGTTGTATGGCGGGATAAAATTTGACGAGTTCGCAAACCATCATGATCGGACCATGGGAACGGGGTTTTATGGGGTAAAAATTGGGTTCCCCATTTTTGACCCTCAAAATATAAAATTTTTCAATTTCTTTCCAAAGCATTTTGTGGGGCAAAAACAAATAATTTAGTACTGTATATTGAAGTGTTTTTTATGCGCTTAAATTGGTCATGGAGAAAATTCCAAAAGACTAAATTAGATTCCCATGCTATTCTTATGGAGAATATGTAATCTGTTCTAGTTTGCTTGTTTATGAATATATTTTGATCAAACTTGGCAAATGTATTTATTTTATACTAAGCTGTTAGTATTTTACAATAAACACACTTTATTACCTTCCCTGTAGTAGTAAACATAGGTAGGCCTACTTGTTAAAATGTTACTTAAATAGATTTAATTTAAAATCATCGATGTATAATAACTCAAGTTAGGCCTATTATACATCGATGTTTAAAATTCAAAACTTGTAAATGGAAATTCGCTTAGTCTAAGGTTTGCTGTGGCGGAGGTATATAAACGACCAATACAGTAATACCAAAATACGAGTGATAGGATGAGTGAAGATTGTAGAATGGAATGAGATTATCTGTGTATATTTGTTACCGACTTAAACATACCATTTGGATTCAATGTATTTTGTTATATTTGTGCCAAGCAACACTTCTTGACGACTAGTCACAAACAAACTGTCGCCGACACCGACATTTAATGGACAATAAATGATTTGATTTGATTTGATTTGATTTTGTTCAAGACCGACGCGTTGCTTCAGCGACCCGAATTTAACAACTAGTTTGAATTCGGGATAAATGCTCCCCTCAGTCCTCACAAATAGAACTACAAACGCGACTCCATGCATAAAACTGGCTGGTTATGCTTGGATTTTTTTGTTTAAATTTGGGTTAACGGAAATATAATATACTGTATACCGAAATATATGGTGTTAAGCAAAATAAATAGTAAAGAAAACACCCTATACATAAACGGAACGAAAAGTTGTTTTAAGGTGTTCAATATGGATCATAAATCTGCAAGGGAATATATTTATCACCATAGAATTTTGAACACATTTGCATTCTGCTTTTAATACCCACAGGAATCAAAAATTGAATCGCACAAGAAAATATTATACTTTACGACAATTATACTTCACAACAACATCGTAGCATTGGATTTTCACCTCCAACATAGTCTAATGACTTAAGGCTAGTACTCACTAGGACACCCGGTCGCTTATCAACCGGCGACCTGGTTGACGAGCGACTAAGTTGATGATTGAACGTTTTATTGCCGGGGGGTACACACTAGGATACCTAGCACTTTCAACCGAGCAGGAAATCAAAATTTGGTGGGGATGGACTGTGTTTGGTTCTGGAATCTGGTTCGAGCTCTAGTTGCACTGACCTGTGTGTTGTGACAACATGCCCACCTACGAAGAAGAGATTGCTGCCGCAGTTATAATTCTAATTAATTGCAGTAACCATAGAAGAAGGAAGACATTGTTCAAAAGATTTTGGGCTAAAGGGTGGCTTCAACGCAGACACAGTTACAGCCACATGGCACTTCTACGAACTTAGCGAGATGATAATCCTCAGGATTACAAGAATTATTTGAGGATGTCAGACGACAATTTCCGTCACATTTTGCAATTGGTGACGCCTCATATTGGAAAAAAAGCTAGCTTGAAAGAGACCACGTTTAGCACTAGCACTGTTTAGTTTTGACAGTTGACACAAACAGTGTACTGCGCATGCGCTAGCCGTTTTTAATTGATCAACTTGGTCGCTGAAGCGTACACACTCTAGATTTTTGAGAAATCAGATTGCCCGGCGATAAAATGGTTGATCGGAAACCCCCAGGTTTTCGATACATGTCCGAAAACCAAAAAGTTGCCTGGCAACCTACAAATCGCCGTCAACCAAATTGACAGACACGTACACACACGGCGATATTTGTGCAATTTGGTCGCTCGTCAACCAGATCGCCGGTTGATAAGCGACCGGGTGTCCTAGTGAGTACTAGCCTTTAGAGTATATACAACCATCGATATATAAACACAATATCATAATTGTGTTTATATATATCGATGTATACAACTTTCAACTTTCAGATATCAATCTACGATAATCAACAAATCAATTGATTTACACTCCATTGATCAAACTCTTTTCATATTGATTAAGTTGAATTCAACCTGCTCATATAAGTTGTAAATTTTCAACTATAGATTCTGGAAATACTGAAATGTCTGTGGAACCATCGATAACTGACTCTGGTCTAACATATGATAACAAATTTCGGCATGCCAACTTCAGATTCCTGATAGGTCAATAGATGTGTTGTATGCACGATGTTTTATTACAACACAAAGTTTATATACATTGTCTTAAATAATAAGGATAAATCATAAATCTAAGTGCTTCATATTCGATTTTATTATGCAGGTTTATTACAAATGATATTTCTGATTTTGATTATAAATGTAACTGTGGGTAAATACATTTATATAATTTTAAACATTATTATAAATTTGTTTTAAGACTATTTTAGGTGGACTAAATAGTTGGAATTAAGTTGGAAAGAAAACTCATAAAGATTCATTCACATTGGTTTCGGTGCATATCAGCTGTTCGTGAAGTCAATTATTGTTGTAATTGTTGTGTAATGGCTGAATTTGAAGACATTAAAGCTTTTAGTGTGTTGGATCTGAACTGGCCTTCAAAATTTTGAGACATCACCCCTTGTGATTTTATCTTGTAGGGATACATTAAAGATAAGGTGTACACACCGTTATTACCAGTTATCATACCTGAGATCCAGCAACGGATCACCAGAATGCTATCGAAACAATAGATCAAGACACTTTTGTCAAAGTATGGCAAGAGCTTGACTATAGGATGAATATCAGTCGTATCACAAGGGGATCCCATATGGAACATTTCTGGTTCTGTTCACGAAACTTTTTGAGTTTTTTCATAAGCTGTAACCATTTTATTTCGTTGTACAAAAAATAAACTACATTTTATGTACTCTTAAAATCATGAACACCATTTTATAACCATGTACTTTGTTGGAACTAAAATAAATATAACTATTGAATACTACACCTACATCTTCAGAATGTATCTCTACAGTGTTGTAGCCAGTTCATAGCCTGCAAGAATATCTACATTGGTATTTAAAAACCAAAACAGTAAATAAAAAATGTGGAAACAAAGTTGGGCTCCGAGGTGAAGGGTAGGGCCATGTAGCGCTCGCTGCCGATGCCCACGACACCTAGCGGCGACGACGTGAACAGGCAGCGAGCGCTAATAGACAGAACATTGTCTGTCCTGCGCGGAACACCTGGAGCCATCGGTCTCCACTTGGGAGTGAAAAGAAGGTTTTTGGTTATATACTGCGAACGAGCGCGCACTTTCTAGCGAGAACCAACTTTGAAATACTTTATTATTGGGTTTATTCTTTTGATTTTGAACACCAGGTTTGTTGAAATTATTATAAAACTAGTTTCTACGTTCAACTCAACATATAATAAGCCACTAAGCTACGTTATTTTGTTTAGCTTATGTATTTTATGTATTGCAGTTTGTAGGAAATTATATTTTCTTTCAGAATATTATAAGATATTACCTTCCACTTTGGTCGATTTGCTCACCATTTAAAAGTTATTTGCAAAAACGTCAATCAACCTCCAAATTTCTAGTGGTAAAAAAGTTGGAGATTACTTTTTAACTTGGTACAATTAAATCTACAGTTCTGCTGGATCGATTTTGAAATAATGTGCCTTTGGAAGGCATAAACTCTTTGAGTTGCTTTTTCGTTTGATGTGTATATTTTATAGCGGTAAGTTTAATAGTATAAAAGTTATAATGCGATAAAACCGGGTCATTAATTTTGAAACACCCTGTACCTATTTAACTATGCATATTAAAATAACAAGTATTATTGAAATGCAGCTCGTAAAATAAAAGCAATATCAATTTGTATTAAATACTTACTTGTTTTGGCTATGTTTACAGTAGTAAAACATGTCTCACACTGCTTACTCTTATCAAAACTTCTCATAATTTGTAATTAAAAAAATATATCAAACAATTTAAGTAATATTTACATGTAAAGAATTAATGAAATAAGAACGCCTTCGCAAAGGAAACGCAACTACAACGCGCTCCGGTATTGCGGGTATTGCACTGACTTTCAACAGGCGTTTTAATTTTCTGTAATGTCTGTCAAAATAAAATCTCGTCTTGCAGGACGAGATTTAAAATTTCTTATATTACTAAGATATGACACCAATAAATCTAATTCACAGCCTTGAAAACCACAATGAGCTAATTTGTTTAGAAGAATGAGATGATTAACACAGTCAAATGCTTTGCTCAGATCACGTGGTCTGAGCAAAGCACCTCTTCTAAAGCATTAAAAAGATTATTTACAATATGATTCACAGCTAAAGTTGATGAATGACCTAACCTATAAGTAAATTAACAGGTACAGTACTAAACAGATTATATATTCGTGAACACAGACTCTCTCACCACACTCACCAGAGCAAAAATCTACTGCAAACAAAATGATCTGGCCCTCAACCATACAAAAACTGTTCGAATTAATTTCAGCCGTAAAACAGAGCAAATAGCTGACCTAACAGATGTGAAAACTGTACAAAATTTCAAATTACTAGGAATTACACTAGATACTGGCCTTACCTGGAACAATCACATCGATGATCTTTGTAAGAAACTCCGCACTGGTGTATACGTGGTGAGAAGAATTAGATGGATTGGTGACGTATTATCAGCAAAAACAGCGTACCATGCTTTAATGGAGTCGCATATACAATATGGTCTTGTTGTCTGGGGCGGGACTACTGAAAGCAACCTTAACAGAGTATTGAAGCTGCAGAAAAAAGCCATACGTATACTTGCCAACCTTCAACCCTCAGGCAGCTGCAGGGAAGCTTTCAGATCGCTTGGCATTCTAACTGTTGTAAATCTTTACATCAAAGCAGTAGTCCTTCTGGTGAGTGAGTCTGATCTGCCAAAAAGTGCAAATTTTCACGCTTACAACACCAGGCGAGGAAACGACTTCATTCTGCCAGTACATCATACTACGCAGTACGCCAGAAAACCATCCTACACTGGCCGCAAAGTCCACAATAGCCTACCACCATCACTGAAGTCACTGAAGGGAAAACCGCTGAAAACACAACTTCACAAGTGGCTGATAGACAGACCTGCCTACTCCTTGAAGGAATTCCTTGAATCCGACCTGAATCATTAACTTGAAATAAATTTTTCATGATATTGTTAAGCAAAAAAACTCTTGTAGCCACTAGTTTTAAGTTATATTATTGTATTTTTATTGACGCCATTGTATTATTCTTAATGAAAATACAAAATAAAGAATGATTTGATTTGATTAAAATGTTAAAAAAAAATACATACTTGGTTTTTGACTATATTTTCCCATAATCTTAGCCAATGTAGCATAATCTTAGGAATACATGTAACTGCTAGGCAAATCTTGGTCCCCTTAGTTGTACACCGAGACAACCCTTGACAATTTCATAACATATGAAAAACTAGCTGTAACCCGCGGGCTTTGCCCCGTTTAACTTCTTAATTTTCAAGATTATCTCGTTCGCATGGCTCAATCACGTCCTGGTTGAAGTTTGTTCGCTACGCTCACTCACCTTTAGGTTGGAGCTCGTTCGCTGCGCTCACTTGCCTTCAGGTTAGCTCGTTCGCTACGCTAACTCGCCTCCAGGTTGAAGTTCGTTCGCTACGCTCACTCACCTTTTCGTTGCAAATTAGCTGTTGTCATAAATGTAAAAGAAATAATAGTGCTGCACCCTGTTGGTAATCCTTGTAACTTTAATGCTATTGAACATCATAGAACAGAACCAACTTGTTTAATTGAAACAGCTGTTAAGATTCAATAATTCCATTTCTCATAAGGTTAACATGGGAAACTCCAGAGCAACTGGGGCGGAGCCCGAAAGGATTTTTGAAATAAGAATATGCCTATATGTTAATCAGGAATGTGAGCTATCATCATGCCAAATTTCAGCCCAATCCGACCAGTAATTTTCGCGTTCACTTGTCACAAACATACATCCATACATCCATACATCCATCCATCCAAACTTTCTCATTTATAATATTAGTAGGATGAATTAGCTATACATTCTAAAATAATTGTCAAATTGTATGTTAAGTCTTTTAGATTAAGTTGTATAACCAATTTTGTATGCGTTGACACTTATGTATGTACACAATTATGTATGTAAAATGTATAAAGTGAATAAATATAATTTGATTTGATTTGAAGTCAATTATTGTCATAGTCCAGTAGCCAATCTTTCGTAAATACACAAATACCATTAGCTGCTTCCAAACAAAACAGCTGTTACAACACCACTTGCGACGTTGCCACTTCGAAGGCCGCGGCCGTGCAAGGGTACCGAGAGCTATAGACTAAAATAATTCCTAGAATAACATTTATATATGGGGAACAAAATGTCTACTAAGCATTTGTAAGTTTCATGTAAACTAGATTTTGACTGCCAGTGATCTGACTACAAAAACTGCAAAGAAGAAAAAATAATACTGGAATTCCGAATTGGATTGGATTGGAATCGACACTGGGACTGACTGGAAACAAATCAGAAAACAAGTGAATAGTGAAAACGAAAACAAAACAAGACGTTCTGTTTAGATTAGAGGTTAGGTTAAAATCTGTTTCACCGATCAAAACGCAATATTATAGAAAATGTACTAATTACCTCATACATTTTAATAAACTATAAATTAAAGCAAAAGTTTAATTTCACGAGCTATATTACAAATCCATAAATTATTATGGGCGTGGGAGCTTAAGTTAGGTTGCTTTGGAGTTTGTGTTTTCTCATCAGCTGGAGGTAATTGGTAGGCCTAATTTATTTGTTTGTGTTTAATTTCTTTACGAACTTGGATTCTTTCATTTTCGTTATTGTTAGTAATTAATTATGTTAGGTTAATTCTGAAGTTTGTCCTAGTGTAGCCCATCGATCACTATTTAGTAATTAAATGTAGAGTTCGATGGTGTAGCCTACTTAAGCCTAGTTGCCTACTTTTGTTGTTATAGTAGACTATGGTAAGTTGCCGATAGGTAAATCCTACTGGTAGTTGGATTTAGGCAGTTAAGATCCTGGTTAGGCAAGTAAGGCTTGGCTTAGCTAAAGTACGGTACGTTATTTTATTTTATTTCCCAACGGCATAAGTTAGCCACTTTACAATGAAAAACATTCACAACTTGAAATGACAGAAATGGGTTCACTTCCATATCTGTTGGCACAAACAACCAAATGAAAATATCGATGATATATCGATTAAGGTAAGGTTAACCTAACCTAACTAACCAAACGATATATCGAATTAAATAATTGAATAATCAATATCACTCATTTGGTTGTTTGTGCCAACAGATATGGAAGTAAATAGTAAATAGTTGTAACAAATAAGTAACTTAACTTAGTGAAAGTTAAACGGTAGGCTACAAGTCTTCAGTCAACTATTAGGGTACTTAGACTTTCATATCTGTTGTCAAAATCAACCGAATGAAAATATTGATAAGTTAAATATTATTTTATTGATTATTCTATGTAAGTTATCCATTATTTTATTTGATAGCCTAAGTTATATTATTTGGTTAGGTACGTTAGCCTAACTAACCAAACAATAAGTTATCGAATGAAATATACAATATTTTAATTCGGTTGTTTTTGACAACATATGAAAGTCTACCCAACTAATATGCATTACAAAGTTATCTGATATGAAGTGTAAAAGAGTGAGCCTAGTCCTTAAGTGTTTATGTCGGAGCTGCGATTAATGATCATAGCAACGATGAGAGTAGCGATGCTGGGGTAGAGAATAGCGCTCTGCTTTTATCGGCTGTTCAAGTCTGAGCAGCGACACTTGCACTAAAAGGTTGTTTCGTAAGTTTGTGTTCTGTTGAAAATGAGTTTGTAATGAATGATTCTTAAGAAGAATAATTAATCTAGGACTCCCCTTCTTTCAAAAATTTTAAATCATAGATGAACGCGTAGATGTTGGCGTTGTGTAAGTTATGCTTTGAGAGGGAAATACTACCCCAACCCAACCACATTTAACTTTACTTAGCCTAATTTAATTAAACATCAGCAATAACGGTAGTAAAAATTAAGTAACTTAATAAGATGTGCATCTAACATTATTGATTTTGAATCAACCTCAAGTCACTACAATCTAAGTTAATTGTAAATATCACAAATTTTAAATCGATATCCTAGATGGGTAAGGGCACGTAAATTTGACGTAGGGTGAGTTATTTTTAGCATCTCACTCCCCACCCCCTCCACCAACGCTACCCTCCTTCCAGCAGTGCTCTCAGCACTCATTTGCTATGTGACGGCTACCTTTTTTGGGTCATAGTGTGTTTCTTTGTGTCCTTGCTAGTTGGTTTCTTGGAACGTGTATGTCAAACTTACATATCAATTACCCTTTGTGTATAGTAAAATGGCCAGCAGTACGTCAAATTTACGTATTGATACCCTTAGCCTCACACTGTATGACAATACCTTACTGTATGATAATTTCTATAAAACTATCAGTACGTCAAAGTTACGTATGGATACCCTTAGCGTCATAATGCATAAGATCGATACCGTTCTAGTGTTAACATGGAAAAATCTATTAACTTAGGGAACATAAAAATTGATTTTACTAAGCTTACCTAGGCTACTAAAAGTTAGTCCTCCTACGCTAGGAAACACTTGGTACTACCTCGTGGTATTTCAATTCATTTTAATTTATATGCTGCTGTAGACCTATTGTAGAAGTAACTTAAGAATAAACTTATTCTTTTATGTTTCTAGTTAATTTACATGAATTCTGCATTGTTCTAGCAATGGATTCCGAAAATCCTACCGTCGAAAGTGAACTAGTAACACCAAGTGAAGAAGTTAAACCTACTAGTACAGCTGAAGATGTGTGTGAAAGCAAAAATGAAGATAAGAGCTCCACCAATGTCTCCCCTGAAGTAAAAGATGCGTCAAAAAATGAAATGGATGAAGCGAATTTACATTATGAAAATGGTGTTTGTATATATACAGACCCAGAATCAAAATTTCAGTACACATGGGATGATGCCAAACAGGAGTGGGTTGATAGAAATGCCCCTGATGGATTGTCGGATAAAGATTATCAATACGATGGCAAGACATACACATACACTGACAAAGAAACAAGTAAGTCCGTTCACTTTAAGTTCATTAAGTTAACATCTCATGCTTCACATCTGCATGATAAGCTTTTTGATTGGAGCAACTTGGTCCAGCTGTCGTTGATAATTGGTTTTGTAATCAAATATGATCCAGATTAATTAATGATCCTAGTTCGTAAGAAAGTTACGCACATCATCTCACTCACGTTGTCAGTTTATAAAACACACCTAAGTGTGTGTTGCTGTCTTAAAGAATTATGACTGCTGTGTAGGATACATTGGTAACTGTACCAGGAAAAAGTGGTATGAGAAACGCTATGAAATAAACATTACATGTTACCTATAGCATGGATATTAAAGGCTATTATTTTAAGATCATTTTGATAAAACCTGTCAAATTACTGTTTAATATGTGTTAACTTCAGCAACATCTAATTCTTTGATACTTTATAGGCCTATTTGAATTCTTTATTAAACATTTCGGACAGCAAAACTTTTATATCTGAAAACTCCATTGTAATATATCAAACCTAAACTATTGGTATTTACAGTTTTATCAATCTATGACTATTCTACTAAGCCTACATCATGTAAGGTTTTCATTCATAGAGTAGAAAATTTGAATAAAAAGGAAAAATAACGTAACCAAACCTATGAAAAAGGCCTCAGGATCGTACAATTAAACTTTTAAATGGTTTATATCACTTTGTTACTGTCCAAACGATCCTTTGTAGTTTGCTAGGACTACAGCTGTTTTGTGCATCGGATGGAGCACATTTATCAGGTCAGAAGAATGTCAATGTGCTCCAATCAAAGAACGAAACAGCTAGGTAGTCCTAGCAAACTACAAAGGACCGTTTTGTATATTAACAAGGTAATAGAAACCACTATAGTTATCCTAACCACATGACATACTATATACACTAGGCTATAGGCTAACTTAATGTGTGTGTTACCATCCAATTGACAACAGTTTAGTTCCAAAGATTAATTAAAAAGCCAAATTTGATTATTTATAATATTAAGTTATATTTAACCAATAGAGTAATTTCATATACCTTATCGATGTTCTCTCAAGAAGTTTCATTCACTAAGCTATGTTACTTAAAAATCTTTTAGATGTAAAATACTCGTGGAATGAAGACAAAAAAGAGTGGGATGTTAGTGTTGATGACAGAGAGGAGTCCAGTGAAAAACCATCAAAGGGAGAAGAAGAAGAAGAAGACGACACTAAAAGAAAAAACCCAGATGACATAACCTCAAAAGACATGTCTCAAGGAAGTTACAGTTTTGAAAATGACACTCATGTTTACACAGATCCATCCGATGGCTCCAAATATTTTTGGGACAAAGAAAAGAATGCATGGTTTCCACAAGTAAGTAGTCTATCGATCGATTTGTAGCTTGAACATTTTGTGTTGTTTCTTATTTGTTTTTGTATCAAAGAATCTGAATAGTCAGGGTTTGTAAGTCTCAAATGAATTATTCAAAATATATAACTAATAATTAGAATGAAACTTGAAAACTTGAATATGATGAAATATGTGAAAATGTAAATACATCCAAGACAAACGAAGCCTGACTGTTCTACGCCACTCCCACCCCCTAAACCCAGGGGGGAGTCACATTTGTCGTTTTGGTGTCAACAAATGAATTGTATTGATGTAATATGTGGTAATGTGTTGATTGTTACTATTTTTTTTTTGACAAAATCAGCTTATATCCTTGACTCTAGTTGTTTCTAATTTACTTACTGCTTACTGCCATGGCCACTTGTACCCAAGCTAGTACTTGGCCTCGCCAATGTTCTCGCCCATTCTCTTCATCCTCCGAATCTTCTTCCACAAGTCTCATTGTTTCCATATCCTTCCAGATTCTCATTTAATATAGGGATTAAAAATAACTTCATTAGCTCTGCAATTGTTTCTGACTTGAAGCCCTTTTACCCTTTCCAAAACTTGACATAGCTCCATTATAAGGGGGCTGCCTGTCAATTATGGTCTCCGTGGAAATACCATTGTAGCCATGTTAGTTCTGAAAGCATTGCCTTCACCCTTGTTTTATATTTCATCCCCCTTCCCTCCCCCTTCCCTCCCCTTTCCCTCCCCCGTATCCATCCCTACACAACAATTAATATCATCACAGAAGCCAAAAACCATTTGTAGGAAAATTCATGCTAATGCCAAGTATGAATTGCATTAAACCTCGTTCACACGGGGCGAGTTTACAAGCTACTCGCCAGCATGTAAGAAGTCGGCGAATTAGCGAGTGCACTTGTATTCGTTCACACGGAGCTTGTCCACTCGCCGACGTGTAGAAAGACGCCAGTGAGTTGGCGAGTGCGCTTGTAGTCTTTCACACGATGCTTTTTCCACTCGCTCAGTAGCTGGCTTGAACCAAATCCTCCAACATCTTTGAATAACATGCGCACAAGCACAAGCAACAGTGTTCACACTGGGCTACTTTACACGCCTACTCGCTCAACAGCTGGCGAGTTGGCATGTAAAATAGCCGCAGAGTCAACTTTTTTCAGAGATTTTCTAATGAGCTTTTGAGCGAGTACGTTGTTTACACTGAGCTATTTTACGAACTGCGTGTAAAAAAGTGGGCGTGTAGCTTGTAAACTCGCCCTGTGTGAACGGGGCTTATGTTAGATTTCTGTTGTCCAAGTCATCACTTGCTTTTGAAGTCCATGGCCAGTTAACAGACACGAGTAATATAAGAAATTTATGACGTTGACATGAGTGATACAAGTATTTTTGGACATGGAAATCTATTGTAAAAAGTGTAATTAGTTTGGATGTGGTTGACTACATTTGCACAATGTTTAGGATGTTTTGAACTTTGTAGAACAGTTGCTGTTATCTTGTTTGAGGCAGTGACTTAAGTTAAGTAAATTCCATGCGGATTGCAAGACTGAAAGAAGTATTGCCGAACTGATAGGAGTAATTTTCTCAGTGAAACCTTACAAACACCCGCTTTTGGCATATTTTTCTAATTATTTGCCTTCTACAAACTCTAAATAAATGCACATTTTCTTTGATCAAACACTTTTTTTTGTACAAACACAAATGTGACCTGGAAAGGGATTTAAATAGGGGTTGTCCTTGTCTCAACTCACAGAAACCTAATGACAGAATGCGATATATACTTGGCAGAAGTGTAGATTTCTCCTCACATAATCTTAAGCTATTATGACGAGAGTAATCGTCGCACAAGAGTGGGTTGCTAATAGTTCAGTAGTGAATAAAGTAAGGAACACGGTTTGGGTATCAGATTTGAACTAGTGTAATAGGTTTTGACAACAGTTCAATGGAGACCTAAATTTACAGCGGTTAGTCTCAGCTCATATTTCACAGTGATATTTACAAATAGTATTTTATATTTTCAGGTGGATGATGACTTCTTAGCTAAGTACCAAATGAGTTATGGATTTGTTGATCCTAATGCTAATGATCCTAAACCGGAACCAGTGAAAGAGCAACCGCAGAAGAAAGATGCTGAGAAAAGAAAGGCTCCACAAACACCAGGTAGGCTAAGTATTTATACTCTTTGAGACACCAAAAGAGTCTATCTTATCTCTGTCTGTAGTAAAAAATTTGTAACAGCTGACTAGGCCTAGGTTTTTGAAAGCGCAACATTGTCAAAGCGCATTGTGGCAGCACACTCGAAAATATACAGTATGAAGAATACTGACAAGTACCAAAAAACTTGAACAAAAGTCTGCTTTTACCCATCACCTTATTGACAACAGTTACTCAAATTGTGAAATCAATTGTCCTTATTTCTTGTTGCTGACATAGTTGATGGGTCCTAACAGTTGCTATAGCTTATATAAGCCGTTCCAACATTTCAATTTGGAAAAAAGTATTGTGCATTTGACAGAAATTAGTAGGCTAATTTAGATCAGCACAATCTGTCAGAGGCTTACATCAAATACAACGATTTTGCATTAAAAACTGGCGACTACTTTAACATAGGGATGGAATGTCAATGTTGGTCAAAGGTCCATGAGACCTACGGTAATTGCTTCTTCCCATATGCGAAATTTTCTACTTTATACCCAAGCACACTCTTTGACTGGCTCGTTCACAATTCTACGTTCTATTTAAATAATTTGGGACAGCTGGTCCATATCGATGGGATGAATACAGTATCCAAAATTCAATCCTAAATCTTGATGAAATACTTGCTTTTATGCTATAAATTCCTTGTTGATAGTGTAATTTACAGTGCCAGGCCTATAGTAAGAAATAAAAATTAATGCTCATCTAGCAATGCATTTGATGATTATGATTTAGGTTCCAAAATAAATATGTAAACGTTCCCAGGGATAGAAAGCTATGTCACCCCATTATACATTCATTTTGTCTTTAAATTCGGGTTCACATATGTACCTAGGGTGTTGCTGTCTTTGAATCAATAGTGATACCAAATTATCTGATTTGCAGCCTGGTTTGAGGAAGAAGAAGAAGAGACGACCAAAGTTTACGTCAGCGGACTGCCTTTGGACATCACAGAGCAGGAGTTTATCGACGTGATGCAGAAGTGCGGTTTGGTAATGAGAGACGAGACAACGAAGAAGATGAAAGTTAAGCTTTACCTGGATCCTGAGACTTCTTTGCCTAAGGGTGACGCTCTGTGTACATATATCAAGGTAGGATTAACGTGTTTACTATACTGTACATTTTTAAGGGTTGACGGTCGAATGGTTTTTAGTTTTATAATCTGTTAGAGATGGCTACATGAAGTTTCTCTCCAGGCAATTTTAATTTAAGGCTGTTTTGGCGTCAGTGAACTCTGGCGATGAGTTCATTAGTTTTCCGTGTATGTCGCCACCATGGCTTTTAGCTAGGTGATTCGTAGAGCATGGTGCAAGCCAGCTTAAATTGGTTGTGGAAGGCGATTTCAAAAAAATAAAGGTACAAACCTACCTTTCAAAGAAAGAAAACAACTTATTGTTAATTTAAAAGTAAATAATAATTCCATTTTGTTTTATTTTTTATGATAATATTAGGGGTCTGCGGCCCAAACTGTTTTACTTTAGATTGGGTAAAAAATTATGACTCGCCTAATTCAGGTCGGGTCAAATATTTGTGGTTTTGCAAAGTATTGATTTTTAAAATAATAACTGTCATGCTATAGCAAGGTTAAGTGACTTCGTGGCAAACTAGTGAACAGAAAACCCAAGTTGAAAATAAACGATATTGTCCTCGACAAAATCGTGAACATTCTGTGTTTTCGAAGACGTCATCTTTGTCTCTTGCGATCGGCGCAAAATCATGAACGCCTCCTTTGTCCATAGACATTTTTTTTTGTGAACATTTTTGCTGTCGCGGAAACTTCAACATCTGATTAAACCATTAGTAGATGGCTAACTCTATGGTTATTTTTAGGTGAAGTTTTTTAGGATCCAGCTTAGTATTTACTGGATCTCCTGAGTGTGTTCTATTAAGTTCTGAACTCTGTTAAAATAAATTTAAAATAATGTCCTCCCTTAAATTTTTGTTTGTACCTGTGCTACAACTTCCAACTTTTCTACATGAGGTCAGACCTTTGAACTTGGGTAATAGTGGACACTATGCAGCATAGATATGGAAAATCTAAACAAATTACATCATTGGTATAAATAAATTGATCTTTATACTACGGTAGACATCCCATCTATATGGATCAGCTGCAATCAATTTTTCATTCAAATAGAACATACTGTAGTTGATTAACACGTTCGGACTTTGTTTTGTTCGCCGCTTATTGTGCCAGTATACTTCAATCTGTTATAATTCATTTTCAGATCAAAATCAAATTTGCTGTAGTGTGAGGCTTAGGATTGGATCTAATGACATGCATTATAAAAATAATGAATGTACTGTAGCATTGTGGAAGGAACCTAACCTCAAAAAGTGTGCTTGATCGCTTTTTGCTGTACTGAGGACTGGCTAGTAGTATTGTTTAGTGCTGCTATCTGTTGGGTTCTTGTAAAACTACATCCTCAACAATTGGGACACAGTATATGTCTCTGATATGCAGGAAACTAAATTTAAGGTTTTCGTGCATTCATCCACACAGCACATTAGTTATTCGCGCCACCGGCCGCAGCCAGCCATCGCGCAACCGCATTGAACGTGTTAAGCCACTCGTGGAGTGTGCTACAAAATTATATTTTCTCTTTGTTACTTACTTAGATACTTTGACAATTGATATGATATTAGATGCTTAAGTTAACTGTATCTGTCCCTTTAGTTCAGTTTGGTTAAAAAACTGGTATTTATGACAGAAATCAGTAAATGGTCGGTTGCTTTATTCATCTACCCACATCTTAATTCTAAAACTGCCTACATTATAGTGGGTATGGGATGTCAAATACTTGTTTAAAAATGATTTATAAGGGAAGAGGGGTTGTTTTTAAGTGATACACTTTGGCATGATTTAACCGGAAATTTTCACCGATTGCTAAGCCAACGGACAGCTAAATAGAGGTTTTAACTGCCCGTTTGGTGAAGCCAAGTTTGGGAAAAGTCAAGCCTAATATGTTAGACAGCTTTTCATTTTAACCTTTGTATTTTTCTCAAAAAAGCTTAAGCTAAACACATTTACAAATTATAAATACATAAACACACTTACTTGATACATATTATACATTCATCAAGATAAAATATATTATACATAGTTTAACTGGCAGTAGAATATTTGGAACATTATGTGCGTTTACTTCTAAAATATAAATAATTTAGTATATGATCCCCTGTAATAAACAGCTTTTACGAGTTTTCCATTATTGAGCGGAGCGAGCGAAGCGAGCGAAGCTCTTATACTACACTCCTGCTTTTGTTTTACAAATACTCCTCCTGAACGGCTGAAGCGATCTTCACGAAATTTAACACAGTCATAGTACCCAACCATGGGAAGGTATAAATCTGAAATGGTACAAATCGGACCATAGGAATTTTCCCTACATGAATGCAAACTTTTAGAAATTTAACATGGGCCTTATGGGTTAATTGGTTGCCATGACATTATTTGCGAGTCAACACTAAAAAGTAAATAAGAGCCTCGACATATGTTAGTCAACAAATCTACCACATTATAAATACAGTACAAAAGAAAAAAATGTGATGAATACTAAAGAGTATATTAGTTAATTGCATGTAATACGAATTGATTAACAACCAGTTCTATATTGAGTGATTAAAATCATGACGTTTATATTTAATTGTATAATCGTTATGTTCTTTTTAACAAGTTAAGTTGGAAAAATATATAGGTTCCAGCTACTAGGAAAAATAAGGTTTCAAGTTAAGCAAACTGCTTATTTTGATGTTATTATAAATGTAATGAAACGTACCAGTATACCAATTCACTTATTCTTTTTAGTTTACATTATAGTCGTATTGATAAATTTTACTGCACCAAAGGGAAAATTTGAAAGTGGTTGACAATATATTTCTTACTTTTAACTGCTAAAATAAAACTAGACCTAAGTTATATGTCTATACTTAAAAACGAATTGATAATTTTAAAAATCGATTAGCCTATCTCAATTATTCGCTGTTAGGAAATGATTACACACAAAAAGTTAATGTATTTATAAATACCCCCGCCGCAGCAAACCTGCAGACTAAGCGAATTTCCATTTGACTGATTGGATTTACACTGAAATGTCTACTTAAAAATATAACATTTATTCTTGATTTAAATAGAATTAGTTTAACAAGTACTTAGGTTTGCTGCATCAGGGAGGGTAAAACTGTTTTTTTTTGTGTAAAATGTGAATAGTTAGTAAGAAATAAAAACATTTTCCAAATTTGATCAAAATATGTTCACAAACAAGCAAACTACAACAGTTTACTTATTCTCCATAAGAATAACATGGGAATTTTAAATGTACAATTTTTTGGTATTTTCTCCGTAACCATTAGGCGCATAATAACGCTTCAATATACTAAATTATTTGTTTTTTTAAGCTCTACAAAATGGTTTGGAAAGAAATTGCTAAATTTTATGTTTTTTGGGTCAAAAATGGGAAAAACCTATTTTTACCCCATAAAACCCCCCGTAAACCCCCGTTCCCATGGTCCGATCATGCTGGATCGCGAACTCGTTCGAATAAACGTACGTTTACACGTTTGTACCAAATTTCATCAAAATCGGATCATTTTTGCTCGAGTTATCGTGCTGACGGACACATATATATATATATAAATATATAAATATATAAATATATATATATATATATATATATGAATTTGAACGGATGGTGTTTTTGGCCTCTAGGGACCTCAAAACGAAAAAAAAAATCGGTCCCGCGTCCAGGTCTTACCATGAGTACTACGGTAATAGCTTATTCCCTATATGGGAAATTCGCTAAAAATGCATTCTTATCACAAAATTAAGTTATAAATGTCTAAAAAAACTGATCAGTGAAGTTAAGAGAAAATCATATTCTAACAAAATCAGAAGCAAAATTTTAAGGCCGCCGAGGAGATTCGAACCTGCGATCTCAAATAATAATCGTTATTGCCTTTTAATAATGCAGGTTTCGCATAGGTTTACCATGATTCATTTGCAGGATATAGAAATTATTGAGCAGAGCGTAGCAAAGCTCTTATATCATTGACTTTAACTTCTCTTATCCTACACTCCTGCTTTTGATTAATAGCATTGAGCATAATTTACTACAAAATGAATAACCATAAGGGTTGCCAGAATTAGGCGAATGCACCATATTGCGTTTGGATTCTGTAAATAACTTTTTCAGTATTTTATGTGAGCAAGACGTGCCATTAATGTAGACTTATGACTATGAATACTAAATGTAGACTAATGAATATGCACTGCAATTCCTATTTGCAGTCTACAAATAGGAATTCCATTAAGGTGAACCAAATATAACACTCATAGTTTCGATACTGCAATTAGACAATTCTTTGACAAGAACCCGACGTATCATTTGACGTACTTTGAATACTGCACATAGACATCCCATATAAGTGAAGCAGAAGTAGGCCTAAGCCCACCATTGACTTCGGATACTGCAATTCGGCATTTTATCTAAATGAACGAAATAAATGGACAATTGATTTAGGATACTGCAAGTAGACTATTCATTTACATGCACCATTGAGTTTGGATACTACAAGTAATCAATCCGTCTACGTGAACCGGACGTACCATTGACTTTAGAATCAGTAAATAGGCATTACATTTATGCGAACCAAATATATAATTGACATTGAATTAATATGCTGGCTCCGCTCAATATTGCAAGCAGACAACTGCATTGTACACCTAGTAGTTTCTACTTACCGTTGAGAAAATTTTTTTAAATTAAAGAGTTAGGTCATTGTAACTTCTTAAGAAAGCTTTATGTCACTCTATTGAGCCTTCTTACTATGGTAAGGTGATATTATGATATACAGAAATTGAAGTATTTGTTTTTAGTTTGAAATCCATAGAAAAAATATTAATAATAGCTTCTAACTAATTTACAACAAGTAAAATCACAGAGAACACAATCTTTAATATTATTATTATTATAATTAGGGTATGTCATAATAACTTACATATCAGATAATACTATAGTGTATATATGGTAACGAAATTTTATGTTACCCAACCAAAATCTGTATTCACTATAAACAATTTTAGTTAGGCATACGTTTTTAATTTTAACTTTTATTCTGGATTAAGTTCATAGGTTATGGTAGATGTTCTTTTTTTTGGCATTCTATCAGCACTCAATTTTAAAAATAATTTTGGAGAGTGATCTGTTTAAATTTGCATTCCGTTAACATAACAAAGGTCTCTTAGCTTAGCTTATTCTTTGACAAATCCAGGTATTAGTATAAAGCAATAGTTTTCTTATCACACTAATAAAATCACAAAAAAATCTATTTAATACCTATTCTATCCAACTTCCTAAGTTATACCTAACTAAACATACAGGTGGGTGGTTAAAAATGTTATAGTTAATTTCATTAAATTACATTAAAGTACAAGGTCTACAAATTAGGTCCATAACTTGAGGTCTTATTAATAAGGAGCACCATATTCCTGCTAATTTTAATAGGGACCGGACACTGTTCTTAAATAACTTTGTGATCAGCATTGTACGTGTTACTAAATTTACGGAAAGTAAATAAAAGATCGTCTAATAACACTTAAAATACATATTTAAGCTTTTACTGTTAACCCACAAGACGTTAAATATACATAAATGATGGTAAGTGGTGGTGATCAATTTCGATTGGACACTCCAGACCCAATCATCATCAGATCCAATAGGCGAATGAAAAAATAAGCGTAAATATTGGTTTGAAGTGTTAGTAGACATATCTTTTATTTACTTTCCGTAAATTTAATAACACGTACAATGCTGTATATTAACTTTCTGTACTGTTCTCATTAGAAAGTTATTCAAATTATTTAAAAATCAGTAAAATTGCGTAACAAAATCAAATTTGATATTTAAGACGTGAAATAGCGATAATATTTCTCCCAAGATCATGGAGAAACCGTAATCATCTCCTGCGATCATCCTGCACAGAGAAGTAGTAAATGTTTCTTACTTTATGACAATGTTAAAAGAGAACCAATGGTATTTCATAAAAAAATTGGCACTTGGCCATAAGCTATTGGGAATTCTACCAAATTTCCCGATTCCATACACAATTTATGTAGATTAGCCTACTATTCTCAGAATTTTCCCTGGTCTTTAAAATTCACGTAATTCCTGGTTTCTAGGTCGGTTGGACACCCTGGTTCGATTTACAGAATAAAGCATGAATTTTAATGTATAGATGGTCTTAGAACCTTTTACCAGGTTCGAAACAGGTTTTTTAATAGGCGGTTTGGACTAGCAGGACTCTAGTGTATTTTTATCTTTCAAGTTAAGGTTATCCGCTCAAGCTCTTCATTCTAGTCTATTTACAAAATGCTGTTTGGTTCCTTGTTCATCTTCTTGCGCTGTTTCCTCCGATGTTTCCCGCCCTTGCGTTTCCGAGGGTAGATGTCGGTGGGTTTTGCCCCAATGTTGCGCAGGGGAAGCTCGCAGATGAAGTGTTTACGATTGAGGCAGCTCTCTGATTTCCAGCGGTAAAGGTAGACTGGATCCATAGCCATGCAGTGCCACTCATCCCCCGTTTTTGAGTGGCGAGAAAATCCCTGGAATAAAAATTGTAATCAGTTTGAGCCTGATTAAAAAAAAGAGGTTGTGTGTATGTTTTTATCCTGAGATGAGTGCAAAAATACTGAAACTACTGGTTTGAAATCTATATATAAAGCCAAAAGTACCCATGAACTTTTGAGAAAACTACAAGTCACACCCCCATAAACCGTATACTTAAAATGTTCGTCATGACAAGAAACCTTGCGCAAAACTATCCATTATTTCATAAATTGCCCTATAAGGTCGTAAGTCCTTTCTAAAGGGAACTTTCCATATACCTAATGTTAAAAATACCTCAGCTGTACTTATTTGTTTGTTATTCTTTCGATTTATTACCTTATTAAAATCAGGTGTGATTATTTGTTTGTTTTACTGTATTTTGTTTATTTATGGTTAACTTAACCAATCAATAGTTTTATTAATACTTATGAAGTCAAACGGGGTGAAGCCCATGGGTAACAGCTAGTTTTACTAAAAGTAGATTATGAATCCTAAAACATAGACTATATTCACGTCAGGCTACACCCCATAGACATCCAAAAGTTTTGAGTTGGAGTTTTTTGAAGTAAAAATTAGTTGGGAATGACAACAAAAAGTTAAACTAGTTATTGAGCTTTCAACAATCCTCATCCCCTTAATTTTGGTTAATCCGGATTTTACTTTTACGAAATTCCGTTATACCTAGTGACTGAGATTTTACCCATAATTTGTAATGATTATTATCTAAAAGTGTTACTAGTAACAAAGAGACCAAGTAAATAAAATTACCTATAACATTATTGTATTATGTATTTAAAAAGGGATGAAGTGGATTTCAGTGATCGATCTCCGTAAATCTGTCTCATTGGAAACACTATTTTGTTTACACCAATATATTTCCACCATTTGTTGTGTGTTACATCTGTCATGATGATTATTCTTCAAATGACATTATTTATCAACAAGGATTAACAAGGGGGGATTTAAGTCTCTCATGCCCCAAGTTCAAATCCTGCCAATTACTAATGGATTCTAAGTAATAATGTTGCAAAAACATAGGCCTAGCATGCAGTAATGTGACAACGGTTCTGGGATCCCCTAGGATGTGACGACAGGACATTAAAAGGTTATAATGAGAGTTACGTATAGTGTACCTGGTATTTGATTGGTCGACCTGTGATTCCCCACACCCATTTGTGTCTGCCCCAGTCAAAAATGCCTCCGATCCACCTCTCTAGGCGTGCTGTAACATTGACAAACAGCCTTAGACACATTGACAAAACATTTTATTTGTACCAGTAGTTGTAAATGAAACTTTTACAAGTTAGGAAACCTAGTAGAACCTAGTAGAGCTAGTCATTGGAAACCTAGTAGATATTTGTATTTTTAAATAGCCATTTACCTACATACACAGTTTACGTTTTAATTTAATAAGGATTGAATCAGATTAAAAGAATATCGTTGAGTTAACTTTTGACAATACTTGATTTCAAATTGACATAAGTACAGTCCTTGATTAATATTAGGTAAGAGTTTAATACCAATAGTAATATTCCAATTGAATTGGGATAACTGTGTTAAAGAGTATACTAAATACAGTATGTAAATGTAAGCACTAAGTTGTTGACACAATTTTAATTGTTAAAAATAAGACCTCAGCCACTGTTTCCTACTAATCTTTATACTGTACCGATATGGAACATAAAATAACATAATGTTGTTGCAAAACAGGCTGCACAGGTTGAAAATTTTAACAACCTTTCATTGATAATTTCTAAAATTTATCCCTAAAACATACAAATCTAGAAAACCCATACTATTAAAATAAAAAAAAAAGATTTGTTTATAAAGACTGCCAAAGAGAAATACATTTTATTTGCTAAAGTTGGTGATTTCATTTACAATTTGAATTGGGGAAAGAGAATGGTGAGGGAATTTAAATATTTAAAATAATAATGACTAATGAACTTATGAGTAGTAATGAATAAGGTTCAAATGTGAAGGCCTACTTCTGTGTGGATAAAAATACTGAATTTGATAACAACTCAGAATACAAGGAAGTATTCGGTGTTTGGTAGCTCAGTTAAGCTTGATGAATTTTTAATCCAATATAGCTATTTTGTGTTAGAATCCTGGTACCGACACTATTTATCAGAAGAGTTCATTCTTGACCTATATTCCTAGCCCTTGCTTTGCTTGAAATATTCCTCGTACTGACTGAAGACCCACGTGGACAAGTAAATATAAGAGTAAAAGAAGCTACCAACCTCATAAAAAATATTTTGTCAGGATTTAAATAATTTTACTCTCTTCTCTAAATCTTAAATTTAATTATTTTCTTTTGTTTACCAAACATTTATGTGGTAAATCCCAAGTCGAGCACCAGCGTCACAAGTTGATTAATTTGAAATACTCTGAATTTTTCAAGTGGCCAATGAATGACGACATAGTTAACTAGGCGAATCAAAGCCGTAAGTCTGGTAAATGTTGCACACCGTGGTCGTTAGTCTTTCGAGACTCCTTACATCAATCTCGTACTCCAGTGTTAGTTACGAGTCAGACTCCAGTGGCTATTTATAACACAGACCAATGGTGGACATCCTATTGTCTCTGTGTCAAAGCGCAAAATGTACACAATATGCGGAGTGCATCAGGAATCGGATTTTATAAAAGAATTCGGGCAGATTTACGAGTACAAGATTTTGTCTGTTGCATTTTTTGCAAGTTTCCCTATAGAGAAAATAATATGTCTCATAGTAGGACCGAGACCTGAGACAGCTTTGCTTTTTGCTTTGATGTCCCTAGATGTTACATTAGCACAATGAAATTTGGTATAAAAGTTATTCAAACGAGTTAGGGAACCAATATTATTTGAATATGGAAACAGAATTTTTTGGGGTAAAAAATTGTTTGTCCCATTTTTAACATATAAAACATAATCACACTTTAATTCTGAACCAATTTTGTAGAGCTCAGAAAAACTAATAATTTAGTGCATTGTAGCTTTTTGCACACAGAATGGCTACGTTACAAAGAAAAAAGAAAAACAAAACTATAAATTTACAATTCTTATGTTATTGTTATGGATAATAATAAGTAAACTGTGGTAGTTTGTATTTTTATGGGTATATTTTTTCCATCAAATTTACGTGTTAAGGATTTTATACCAAGCTTTTATACATTTCTAAAAAAATTAAGTTTATTACATTCCTTGATACCACAGAAAACCTAAGTACTCACTAAACTTAATGTTATTTGATTTTAATGGGGAATAAATCTAACTTGTTTAAGAGAGTGTTTCAGTGTATATCCAATCGGGCAATTGGTAATTCGCTTCTGCAGGATTGCTGGGGTGGTGATATTTTTAAAATTTTTTTATTATTTACCCATATTAACATTAGCCTACTGTACTCATTAATATTGGTTTTCAAAAATGGTATTCACAAACTTAATACTCAACCATAATATGCCTACTATGAATTGAGGAAGAAAAAATGGTATATTCCATTATACACTTGACAGAAATAGTTCAGATAATGTTTTTATGATATTTCTAAAAAGTTTGCACTTTAAATTCTGCTAAACCACTAACCTAGATAAAAATATTCATTTTTTTTTTTTTTTTAGTTGACTGCTCAACAAAAAGTCAGCGACAAAACTAACACTGCAAAATACTATTTAAAAAATATTATTTCCCCCTTCAACGGTACCATTATTAGATATTAATAAAAAAAAACCTTGCAACAATTTATATACATCGACAGGGGTCTTTTAACAACCTCTTGTAAGTTACAATTGAAGATATATTCCACCATAACCCAAGAAAAATCATAATACTCTGATTAAACAATAAATATCCTATTGCCCTTCTACAGTAAACATAGTTGAATAGATTTGTTAGTTGACAATGTAGTTGTCTTCAGTAGCTTATCAATATTTGGCTGTGTTGTTTGCCGAGAGCCAATTTCTGGTGAGCTCAATTACCAACAGATAAACTCTCTTTGTGAAGGTGTTTAAGTGGCAAATATAACCCAGAGTTCATTGCACTTTGTACACCTTCATCGGCTCACATTAATAGTTCGCTTAACACGTTTAAATTACCCTGCTGTATTATTAAAACGGCGGGAAAAAAACGAACAATAGTTTGGTACTAAATAGTGAACAATCAGGTTATCAGCAATTGGTTATTCAATTAAAGAAGTAACATTTTGTCTATACCTGTTACCAAATCAGGTAGTTGACAAAGTTTAAATATTTTTAATATGTTCTTTTAGCGAATTTCCCATATACGGGAAAAGCTATTACTGTAGGTCTCTCGGTAAGACCTAGAGACTGATTGTTTTGACCTCTGTGTACATAAAAACAAAAAAGTTAAACGGTCCCAAGTCCAGGACCTGAGAGATCTTAGTCATGTGGTAAATTCGCTAAAAAACTATAAATTGTTTTTCATTTGTCAACAAAAAGCTCAACCTTTGAATAAACAGTTTACTTTATGTGCTGTATCCCTATCAACTTAACATTAACATTCTTGCAACATCTGCAATTACCATTTGTGATTTTATCCATGTTTCTCATGTCATATTTGCAATCATCCAATCATTGTTTGGTTATTATAGTAATTCTTTTCCCTCCGTAAACAATTCAGATGTATTGATAGCACCATAATCGTGAATTGCTCAATTCCCTCACGAAGGCTCACCCAAGGCTAGATTGAATGGGATTCATTTGACCTATGTTTGTACCTAGACATACAGTACTTCCTGATAGATTTACCAGCTTCGTGGATCAGCTAAAGACAATTATGTAGTATTAACCGCTTGGGTTTCAATGGGTCAATGAATAAATTGGCATATGATGCATTCTAGTGTCCATTACACTATGCTTATTTGTAAGAAATTCTTGTCTTCAAATTGGAAATTATTTTTCTTGAGAATGAATTTGCCAATCAATCCTAACCTCAAACTCACAACATTTCCTTTCCCAAATCTTACATAACCTTTGTTCTTTCTCTTTCTTACCCAGAATTCCAATAAAATTTGTCTACTCCCCTTCAACCATAAACCTTTGTAAGGCCGTAAACCTTATACCAAGGCTGAAATGACTAAAAAGTTATGCCTTATTACTTACCAATACGGTTTTTGTTCATTAAACTAGGTTCTAGCTCAGAATATAAGTTCAGAATTGGTTTTCATATTACTTCAAGCTGGACCTAAGGGTTGCGAAATTATCACTTAGATAACAAGATTTTAACCCCGGATCTCAGGGACCAAAGTTCTGTGCTCTACTACTAAAACCCTTTCCCCCCTAACAATAATACATTGGGAGGAGCAAGCTGGTCTAGTAGAGCGCAGGAATTCGGTCCTCCAAGTCCTGGGCTCAAATCTTGCTGAACACCAATAGATTTTATCTAATGCCACAACCTGCAGGCCAATCCTGAAGTAATGTAAAAAATGATCTCGGGCTACAGCTTAGATTTGAAGGTGGGACAAAAAATATATTCAAAAATTACTTACCAGCCATGTCCATGCTAAGAAGTTTCTTGAGCCGCCTGTCCTTCCATTTTCTGTCTGGTGCAGCAAGATGGCTGCCGTTCATAGTTTGGCAAGTGAATGTCGCTCCGTGCCACGTATCCATGTACACACTGAGGTAATAGCAGCTGCTCGCCACGCGGACAAAGTTGTCTGGACATTGGTACTTCCTTCGGTCCATCCCGTCTACGCTGATGGCTGCAACAGAGCGAACCATAAACATTCTGATAAAAATAACACGACGATGTAGCTAGAACACAACTTAATAGGTCTGCCAAAGCAACCCTGCTACGGAAATATCCATTTGATTAGATCTCTATTCTCTACTGAAGTAATTCCGAGTCAGATTCATTCCTGTTTGAATACGGATATATTTAAATGAGTAGCTAGGTTTAATCAGGGAAGTTAGTAAAGTGTGTTACTAGTGAGTGTAATGTTAATAGCTATGTATGAAATGAATAATATTGTCAAATTTAATTAATATATGTCCAGAAATAAGCACATTATGATGGTTTTAGAATTCTACATGGTATTTTTTAATGTAGTTTTTTGGAATTTTTTCCCTAGCCATTGTTTGTACACCATCTAAATCATTAGCTTTCCTTTTTATTCTCATAACCAGTATAATTTGCACACTATACACCCTCATTAAATTTTAATTTAGTTTTGTAGACAAAGTTAAATTGAAGATCTTACAATATAAAATACAAGGGATTCACTTGTTTGTGATATGCCTAAGAACAAATAGAAATTTTGAAATAGTGTTTTGTACTCTGTAAACATAAAAAAATTGGTCGTAGTTGTAGGTCTTACCATTTTAAATAAGATAATACTCTCTATCTGCTAACTACCTCTGTTACGTGTAAGACAGGCGTAAACATAAGTTTCTACCGTACACCTTTGTGAAATTCACGGTCAGACTTCAGGTGTGTCTTGCATCTTATCTTGTGGAGTGAAGCACGGAGTAGAAGTAGGGTAGTGTGTTTACGGACTGGTGATGATTTACGTGACATTTACACACTCGGAAAGTCGTAAGCTATTGATACCACTTGTTGGCTAGGGTCATGGCTGGAACTGCTCAAAGTCGTCTTTCACCACTAAATACTAGCAGATGTTTTGCGATCGTCACCCAATCTACTTCATACTGAATGTTGTTTCCACTGTTTAAGTTTTTATAAGAGACAATACCCCATTTTCAGTAAACCTGCAGACTAAGCTGATTTCCATTTGTCTGATTGGATTTTAAGTAAAATGTGTTCTTAATCATGATAGAGATTGATTCCCTATTTAAAGAATATTAGGTTTAACAAGCACTAAGGGGGGGGGGGAGCTGCTATAGGGAAGGAAAAAAAGTATTTTTTTATGAAACATATTAATAGTTAACATATTAGTTAATAACATATTAATTAATGAAACATATTGTACTAAATGAATAAGTTTGCCAAATTTGATCAAAATATATTCATAAACAAGCAAACTACAACAGTTTACTTTTTCTCTATAATAATTTTATGAGATTTATAAATGTAAAGTTATTTTAAAATTTTCTCTGCAACATTTAATTGTACAACAACGCTTCAACATACAAAATTATTTGTTTTTTAAGCTCTACACTTTGGATACAATGAAAATTATTTTCATGTTTTAAGGGTGAACATTTGAAAAACAAATTTTTGAATAATTTAAAACCCCCATGACTTGATATTGCTGGTTTGCAAACTCGTTCAAGTGTATCTAGGCCCCACACAATCATGCCAAATTTCATCAAAATTGTACAAAATTGCTCTATTTATTGTATTTATGTACAAAAAATACATATAGTGTTTTTGGCCTCTGGGGACATTAAATTGAAAAAGTAAATCAATCTTGGGTCACGGTCTTACCGTGCCACCTTGTAATAAGTTCTTCCCTATAGGGAAATTCGCTAAAAACAACATTTTTCTTTACTGAATATTTAAATGATCATTCTGTATACAATTGAATTCATCACTTATTCAACACCATTCTCCAATACCTTTCAATCAAAGTGTGGACATCAGACGCAATAAACAGGTTAATGTTATTCATCAGAATCACACTAGCATTAAATGTTAGTTATAAGCAATGTAAATTCAAAAGTCTTGCAAGGCCTTATTTGCATGATTTGCGTGAAGACAATTGTATGAGCAAGATTCGTATCTTCACTTATTGTCGGCAAGTTTCTTTTTCTTGAGTGTTTTATTAGTGACAGTATCAATACATGCGTCAATAGTCTATGTATCTATGGGGTTTTGTCTGATTGTTGATATTTCTCAACTGATAACTAAACAGATGATTATGGTAATTCATGTTGTTTTATTTAAGCTCCAAGGAATCAAAATTCTAATCTTTGCCATTTATTATGATCTCTGTTTGATTAAATTTCTATCAAATTTTATGAGATGAGAATATTTTTAAAATACATTCAGAAACTCAGCCGCAATATGCAATAGTATAAGCTTGTTAGTAGGAACAGAGTTATTGCAAATTGTATTGGGACAAAAGCAATACATCTTTGAAGCTATTTTAGGAGATGAGTTTGTGGGTTGGTTGTGTTTATGCAAGGGTCTAATGGAACAGATTTTAAGAGTGTAGCTGGGTTTATTGGCATTTTCAGTCAGTGTTTTAGACAATTTTTATTTTCTTGTAATCGTTGATTAATCAGTGAATCTTAGGTTAAAACTTAGAAGTTTTTAATTTTAGGCATCTGGTATCAATGTTAATAATATTTATTTTGGTTGCGTTTGATGAATACAATTTGTTTTTGAGACTATGTAATTTTGTGAAATTCTTGAGGAAATACACAATCAATTCTGGATTGTCTAAAATGTTATAAGTTGATTCTTGAGTGTGGTTATCGTCAGATGTAATTATTTGCATTGAAACTGACTGAAAATTAGGATATCGACATAAATTTAAGCAATCATTAAAATATAAACCCACAAGATTAATGGTATATTGAAGCTCACATTACTTTCTTAAGGGTCCATCTTTTTTTCCCAAACTTAACTATTTCGGTCTCGAAGCTAGAAAAGTTTCATTTACCAAGCTAAGAATCACAATAACTAATCAAAGTTTTTTAAAGCAATTTATTATCTTTAAAAACTGTTTACAGACCATAAAACTAATAATCTCAGAATCTCCTTGATGCAGAATTATTTTCAAAACACCTTCACAGTCCTTCCAAAGGGAGACACTAAACATATTAAAATGTATCCACCGCTAATGTATGTAATTGAATATTTGAATTTGTATTTGGAAAAGTTATTGATAAGCAACACGACATTGCACTCAATGAATTGCAAATGTTGAATCAAGCTGGAAGATTACATGGGAGAGGCTGTATGTCAAGGTTTATTAGGCTCTATCAAGATTGTAAATTTTGTTTCCCCACATAACACCAATGCTCTGTTTTTGTTTGTTAACCTTCAGTACTGGCCTGGAATGAGTCATTGCATCATTGTTGGATTATTTCGCTTGATTTAATTTATTGTGGTTGGAGCAGAAGTGCCTGTCTTATTGTCTATTATGGTTGTAACTGATAAAACCTTTTTCTATTTTTGATGGAGCTGATATTATAGTTTGAATTAATACATCCTATCTCTGCCTATGATGTTTGGAGCTGATATTATGTTTGGAGCTGATATTATACAGTCTAACCTTGATATAACGAACCTCGATATAACGAATTCCTTGATATAACGAATTTTTTTTAATCTTCTAGAACTCTCCATAAGACACAATGTATATTTTACCTCTACATAACGAACAAACCATAACAACGACCTTGATTTAACGAATTTTTCGTGATTTCGGCTAAAATAAGACACCTCAATATAACGAATTTGTAATTGTCAGAACCTCTACATTGCTAATTTAACCTCTGCATAACGAATTGTCTACGTCTTTCCCTCGATATAACAAATCCCCCACCCAATTATTGTTTTGGGAAAATCTGTTTATTTATTAAATGAAATGGAAAGGTCACGTCATCGCTTGCGCTAACATTCGTCTGCTCCGTTTTACATCTTTGTCTGCTGTCGCTGCGCGCGCTATGTTGCAACTTGCAACTGAGAACTGAACTGATTTCATTTACTGAGGACTGATGACGACGTAATGTTTAGTAAGCTGTGATTGGGCGATATGGGATAACTATGGTGAATTGTACAATTTTTGGATAAAGAGAAAACTAAGAAAGAATATAAAAACAAACCCAAAGAGAAAGAATAGCAACATCGTTATCTTAACATTCCATTTACGACTGTTTTTATCCTCCTTAAGTTGGCTATGATTATACACTTTTATAATGACTTAACTAATAATTTATTGTTTTCAATACGATTTGTTTCAACTAGCAACACCAATGCTATAGTTAATGATTATTATTGGCATTCCTCTGTTGTGATAAATCAGAACTGTACTGTAATTAGCCTACCGGCCTATCACGAGCAGTAGCTTACAAAACTTTCTACTGTTTTGTTTTGTTCTTTACATGGTTTATGACTACGCAATACAGTGTTTGGCAAGGTTTTAGGAGGGTTAGAACAAGCTGTGATTTTACACTTACAGTTTTTAACCTGTACCAAGGTCAATGCCATTGTCATGATTGCGCAATATTCAAGATCCCTCCCCTTTATTATGTCATGCCGGATAATTTAGGTTCTACTGTACAATGTAAACACTGTACTGTAAAGTATTGTAGCCTATGCTACTTTAATTGTATTTTAATGAGGTAAAATCCCGACCTATATTGACCGATGGTGGTTCTGAACCTCGACTTAGCGAAATTCCTGCAAACCTAACCTCTATATAACGAACCTCGTTTTAACAAAATCCTTGATATAACGAATATTCAGTTCGGTCCCTTCAGATTCGTTATACTGAGGTTGGACTGTAGTTTGAATTAATACATCCTATCTCTGCCTATGATGTTTGGAGCTGATATTATGTTTGGAGCTGATATTATAGTTTGAATTAATACATCCTATCTCTGCCTATGATGTTTGGAGCTGATATTATGTTTGGAGCTGATATTATGTTTGGAGCTGATATTATGTTTGGAGCTGATATTATGTTTGGAGCTGATATTATGTTTGGAGCTGATATTATGTTTGGAGCTGATATTATAGTTTGAATTAATACATCCTATCTCTGCCTATGATGTTTGGAGATGATATTATGTTTGGAGCTGATATTATAGTGTGAATTAATACATCCTATCTCTGCCTATTATGTTTGGAGCTGATATTATGTTTGGAGCTGATATTATGTTTGGACCTGATTTATGGTCGGAGCTGATGTAATGGTTCTAGTTGATATCATGAATGAAGCTAATTTAACAGTTGGAAGTGTTACATCCTATTTCTGCCTATTATGATTGGAGCTGAACCATCCAATCTATGACTATTATGGTTATGGTTGGAGGATATATTACAGTTGGAGCTGATATTATATTGTAACTCATATTATAGTTTTAACCGATACATTCTATCTCGTCCAATCATGTTTGGAGCTGATCCTTCATGTCTCTTTGCTTATTAAGGTCTTAGCAGATAAATCGTGTCACGGTTGCCAATTATGGAGCAGATACTTCAAGTCATTGACTGGTTGTGATGATTTGGTAAGTTTGGACCACCTTGTAACGAGCACTTGACATCCTTCAAACCTTCCTTCCATCAGTTATAAAGTCCCATTTGTTGGAATGAATTCTAGATTTTTGTATGGCAGGACTACTATTGAAAAATTCAAGGTTATGCATTGTAGTGCATGTGATTTAAGGATGATTAGGCCTTTGAATGGAATTTCCTGTCAAATATAAATCCAAAAACTAGCAGTAAACTGTTAAACAATGATATAGAGATTTTTTTGTACTTAGCTTACATTTTTGCTTTAAACTTTCTTTCATCTTTATAGGTCGAGTTGTAATGCAATCATTGTTTATGTGTTGTTATGATATCACCTTGTAGTGTCTTTCAGATAGTTCAAAGCAAGCCAAATAAATGAGTTGAGATATGATAAGACGCACTATGATGGATGCTACACTTTACTAAGTGCAACTGTTAACAGATGTATTGAGTTGTGCTATTTATAATTTGACCTTAAATTTCCGGTGGCAAATTAAGATTTTCTTATCTTGGTATTATTGTACTGTGAATATCTTATATGAATTGAAACTGTTTCTAATACCCCAGATATCTAAGCTAACCTTAATAAACAATATCAAATCAAATCAAATCAAATCAATTTATTGACACAAATAACGTTACATTGGGTGCTTATAGCAGTAACTGGTGTCTTGTCAATTACATAAATCTTAATAATAAAATACAATGGAAAAAACATTTTACATAAAACATAGAAGATTACAATAACAATAAAAATGTACAATGACTAACCCAAGGAGGTGTCTGCTAAAAAGTCTGAGATGGAATAATAAACCTTATCCAGTAGAATTTCTTTAATTTTAACTTTAAAAACATTTACTGCCAATTGTTTAAATTTATTCGGCAAATGGTTGTACAGCTTCAGGCCTGTATAAAAAGGACATTTTTCAAATTTTGTTGTCCGATGGATTGGGTAACTGTAAAGGTTCTTGTTTCTAGTGTTGTATTTATTTTTTATTAAGAACTTTTCAAAATCTTTTTTATTTTCATGGACATAATTAAGGCTTTCATAAATGAACAGGCTGGGGAAAGTTAATATGGACTGATTTTTGAAATGTTTTTTACAGGAAGCCCTAAATTTAGCGTTCGCCATATTTTTAATGAATCTTTTTTGCATTGAAAATATCTTTTTACTATTTTTTGAATTTTCCCATAAGGTAATGCCATACCTCAAAATCGATTCTACATGAGAAAAATAAACTATTCTGATAACATTTTTTGATGCACACTGAGAAAGAACTGAAAAAGCAAAAAAGAATGATCTTAATTTTTTTAACAAATAATCAATATGTTCCTTCCAATTTAGTTTTTGGTCAATGATCACTCCGAGAAATTTTTGTTGTGAACTATCTGTAATGTTTGACTTTTGAAAAAATAAGACCTTTGTTTTATCACTGTTTAGTGCCAGGCCATTAGCTGTAAACCATTCACGGAGATCTTCCAAAGTTTTGTTAACTGAAATTTGCACTTCCGACATTGAGTTGCCTTTCACAAAAATTAAGTTATACAATACAATACAATATTAAGTTATGCAATTATAAATATAACATACATACAAGTACTCTAAATCTTTTAAATTAGTGTTATAAACCACATTAATGTATTTAATTTGATATAGTAATATTAACTTATTTTTTAAATTTATCCTTCTTACTTTTTATAAGTAATCTGTACAAGTATTTGAAAGAAAGTTGTATTGGTTTATTCCTTTAATAAGCAACCCTAACTACAATAATTTGTAGAAATAGCACTCTTGTATAAAAATGCAAAATTATGGTCCTAATAGTAGTAGTGTACACTCTTTGAAATTGTGTGGCCATTATGGCACGTGCCATTTGTAGGCTAACATTCACTCAGTTTATTGTATAGTTTGAAGATTGATAATCTTTTCATCGGTCCAACATTATAATAATTGGCCTATTATATGCATATTCTGGTTTCGGCTTACTAAAGTTGTTCAGTTGTAGACTTAAAACACTATAAATCACCTCTATGTGTAACTTAATTCATCTCAATCACTGCACTTGGTTCATTGCAGCCGCATGCACTTTGACTTGAGTTCAATTACTATGGTAATATTTCATGGCTTGTAATGTGCTATCAATTATTGTCAAGAGCTGCTGAAGTGTAGAACCACCTCTAAAGATTATATGCTGAGTTCAGTCCGTTTTATAATTATGATACCCCCGCCGCATCAAACCTGCAGACTAAGCAAATTTCCATTTAAGTACCTGGCTGGATTTCTACTAAAATATTCCCTAAAAATTGTCAGATTTATTTCCCATTTAAATATTATTAATTTTGATGAGTACTTAGGTTTGCTGCATGGAAGAAAATATGGGAGTTCTTTATTGAAATATTAATAGCTTAGTATGAGGTAAACAAAACTTCAACATTTTGTTAAAATATGTCTATAGACTAGACATGTAAGCTACAACAGTTTATTTATTCTCCATAAGAATAACATGGTAATTTTAAATTTACACTTTTTGGGATTTGTCAGTAACCGCTCGACATACAACAATGCTTCTATTTACAAAATTATTTGGGTTTTTTTTTAGCTCCACAAAATGGTTTGGAAAGAAAGTGCAACATTTTATGTTTACAGGGTAAACAATTTGAAAACCCATTTCCACCCTATAAACCCCCCCATAAACCAATCAATTCACAAATCTGTACTATTAAAATTGTACGGGCATATTTTTAGGTTAAAAAGCTAAATTGTTTAGCAACAGTTGAGGAAATGTCATCATAAAAACTTACGTTGACATTTAGCTCTTGTGGAGATTTTGAACAAAACTTCAAAAGTTTAGTTATTGTTTCAACTATTCTTGTGTTCGTTTTTGTAAAATAAGTTATTGATAATAGTAAAACTCTAGTCATATTTTCAAGGATTTTAATTCTAAAACGAATTACCATCATGATAGTTATCTTAGTGTACAGTATTTTATTTCAATTGGCTTGGTCAACATAATGTACTATTTAAAAATCAAAACATTTGCTCATTATTATACAATGTTCATCTTTCGTTATATTTATTCTGTAATACGTATCTTGCTTGCTTTTTAAAATAATCCGGTATTATAATCCTTCAGTTTTGACGAAAAACAATGGCGTCGTCCTTTAATCCAGCTACTAGCAGGTCGCGAATTGTGAATGGATATTTATAGGCATGCACTGTGGATGCGATACTCCCTGGTGTGGATTAACATCCGCACTAGTGAGTACTATCCTGATTTAGACCAATTCGTTAATAAAGGCAAAAATGAGGTTCGGATTCCACTATAAACTTTAGGTCCCTTAGTTGTCATTGGCTGTATGGGCTATTAATTAACAGCTGTGTCTAAGGAATATGTCGGCCTTAGTCACTAACAAGACTACAAGATCGCGCCACTCATCCTACACTCATCTCCATGCATACTTGGCTTATAATACCTACTTCGTATGGTTGCCATTTCAATGAAAAAAGTAATCATATGTTTGATGGATCGTTCATCGTTTGTAAGGCAAAGCGAAACCAGTTTCATGGTCGACGATGCAGCGCATCACTCACGGGTTGTCAAGTCAACGTCTGCAGGTTTGTTACTGAATGTTTACCCGAGAATTTGCATAAGTTATGTTACATCAATCCAGTTTCGACGTGGCAGGGCGGGGAGGAGAACACCCATCTTACTTCGGTGTGTGATTATCATTCGTTATATTTTTCAAGGATTTTAATACTAAAATGGTTGACCATAATGATAGTTATTTTAGCTCATTTTCTTCAAATTAGCTTGGTCAACAAAATATACAATAAAAAAATCAAATCATTTGCTTAATATTATACAATGTCGTAATTGCATAAATAAAACAAAGCTAATATTTAGTTTCTTCCTGTATATTTACTCTCTCCCACTGTACACAATATGGGGAGCGAGCTGGCGTAGTGGTTAGAGCGCTGGACTTCAGTACCTGAGGTCCCGGGTTCGATCCCTGCCAAGTCACCAATGGATTTTATCTAAGTGATAATGCCGTAACCCCTAGGTCTAGCCTGAAGTATTGTGAAAAACAATCCCAAGCTCGTGCCTAGCGTCCTAGTACAAAAAAAGGAAAAAAAAGAAAAAACTGTACATAATATGGAGAAGGTATTGTTTTCGTCAAAATTGTGTTGGTGTTTTTTGGGTGGAGTTATCGGTTTTGGGTTCCCCTTAAAAAAAGTGGTTTTTGAAGTTACGTCTTTGTGAACGTATGTGTATGTGGAAATAGAGGTTAAGGTACATACCACACCTGTGGTCCGATTTTTATTAAATTTAGTATGTGGGTACTAGTCATACTAAGTATCTCCCAGGGTTTTCCCTATTTTTCGGAAACATTGATTTTTTAATGGGGATTATCCATAAAAATGCATATAATAACGAAACAAATCATATCTAAAACATCCCCATTGCTGTAAAAAATACAGTTCAAAATCCATTGCAACTTTTGTGATGATCCCCATAAATTAACATTACTCCCACTGCGTGATTAAGGGTTTATGACAAGCTATTAGGAGAGAGTATGTTTAATTTATGGTACCCCGCTTAGTTCTACAGGGCATTTAGTAATGAATGTATCGGGTTCAAATCCTGTCAATCAATGAATTTTATCCTAACGATAATTCCGCGCATCTCTAACCTTCAAAGCTGAAATAATGTGTAAAACTCTGGTTAGAGCCTAGCGTCTTGGGATGTAAAGTGTGGTGAAGGTGACAAGTACCACCGCAATGTTTATGTGAGGTCCCGGGTGTGTTGCTGATCTAGGCCGGTGTCGATGTCGTCACTTTATGAATTATTCAGCGATCTACGCATCCATTGATGAGGATGAGGCCCAAGATAAGCTGAGGCTTGGAACACCCGCGGGCTAAACTAATTGACAGGGTTACTCGAAATTCTGCTCTAAAATTGGTTTGATTTTTATCGCCTTCTAAGATGTAGTTTTAACATAATGTAGGAATATTCGTTTTTTCAAATCAGCCTGTTGTAACTCTTTATTTGTCTTTAATCGGTTTTAAAATTTAGATTTTTGCCAAATAAGATTTATCAGATGATTCAAGGTGAACCTTTGTCTACACATCATTAAATTGGGAACCTTTAAAGACTAGGAAGTTATTCCTTGCAGTTGGGCTTATTTTTGACTCAGAAAAAGGTACATTTGAGTATAAAGAGATTTTGTTTAGTAGTATGTACGATTAGTTACAGTTAAAAAGGCCATGAAGACATCCTCAAAAGTTAATCATAAAAGTTATGAGGATAGTTAATCGTGATGTAAAATTTATTTAAATTTAATTTATCAAATGTAAATTTATCTACGAATATTAAAATACAAAAAATATATCTAGAACAATTTAGTGATCATCCAAATAAATAACGTGACCACTCGCTTTTTAAATTAATTAATTTGAACACTCACACTTATGACATTCAATTTGATGTATAGCAATATCCTGTGATGAATAACAAGACATCGATGTGATGTCTCGTATATTGTGTGTGTGTCGATGTGTGTTTTCCTGTGATGTGGGATAATAAGTAAAACATTGATTAAGAATAAACCCCCTTCTCAACAAATTTAAGTGACAAAATTATGATCCCTTTGACAAATGGCCTAAACGTAGCTGACATTCGCAAAACTATATTAGATTAATTTAACTAAACCACAACCAAAATATAATGGATTTTCATGTTCGTAGTACCTTTACTCATTAAAACTATGTGCTGTGACAGAACTCATTATCTTCCTCAAAGAGTGTGTCAAATTTATTTAAACCTATTACATAAAACGATGTAATGTCAGTGGCAACCGTAATGTAAATGGATAGCGAGACGAATCTAACCGAATCTATACTGCCGTCGGATTAGCAGGCGGGGTCTGTTAATCACTTCAGGTATTGATTACCGATTACCATTGATTACCGATTACCGCCAATACAGACGATCACTTAATCAATTTACCCGCCGTTTATACCGCCCATACCGCCTCTCTGTCTAGCAGAACGTGCTTGCATTTTTAATTAGTTGAAGGGAGAAAATCTTCTTAAACCATTGACTGATTGACTATTGGATTCTAGTTAAAGCTTGTACATACCCTGATATTTATTTACTGTGCAGTACATATCAATTTTCGAAAGCCAACCCGATATACATTACATTCCAAGAAATATTATTTCATTAGTCAGTAGTTTGTTGTTGCTTGGTTCAAATTTCTATAAGTGTAAGCAGTGAGTAATCATGTACTCCTGCGTTGTTTAGTACTGAGTAATACAATTTGTTCACATTCAGTCATCGTACTCCCTTATTTATCATACTTGTGGAGTTGCTTATTTTAAGGTGTGTTTAGTGTTTGTATTTAATTTGATTTTTACGATTGGCTACTAGGCTTTTTTCTACTAAACCCCAACAAAGTTGTAAAATTTATATGTCCTAAAATTATTTTTATTTTTATTTTCTAACTTAACCCAGAAGCTGGGTCGTGTGTGACCATCAACACCGGAACTAAATGGTCGATCGTGCGTGACTTTTCGTCTGTGTGTGTGTGAGTTTGAAACAGACCAGAAAATACCCCCAGCTGTTGCTTTTCATCACCGAAATATTCTTACGTTCTTTGGTCTCGGCAACTTTGGATTATAAATATTTTTAGGTAATTTGTGTTCGGTGTATATTATAAATATGTAGATATGTCCGGCGAAAGGTTTGTTTACAGAATATAGAGTAAGTGTGCATACATTCACTCCACATTGGCCAAAAGGGCCTTTCACCAATTTTAATGTTTGGATGTAGTCTTTAATTTGCGGATTATAAGCCAGATTTACAAAACCATTTATGTACATCTTTATAATTTTCTCTTGTTATATTATATCTAGTATGTATTAAATTAAACCTACGTTTTTTCCTTAGACATCGCGACAAAATGAAACTAAAATACAACGTAAAGTTACATTCTCAGTCGTTTTACAAAACAATGTTCACAAGTTAGAGATAACGTAAAATGACTCACATCTGTAAATAGAATCATGATCGGCGAGACGTGATACTAGGCCTACTTGAGTTCCCGCAATGATAACGCAGGTAATTTAACAGATAACGCACAAGGTTACTTACAAAGTGTCTTTTCGCCAAAATTTAGTATATATCATTGAATCGCGCCACTCATCCTACACTCATCTCAATTCATACTGGGCTTAAAATACCTAGTATGGTCGCCATTTCATTGAAAAGTATTAAAGTATTAATATTTAACTAGATATTCAGCCATATATAATAGGGGAGAATACTTGGAAAACCTGATGCGGCAATTAAGACCACGTATAGTCTGTATGGCGGAACCTGTCTCATAACCCTGGCTAATGGTTGAAGGCACGAGGTTAAATTCTAGGCCAGGCGAGCCAATCCTATGTAGACGAATAGTCAGGAGACAGGTTCCATCATACAGACTATAACTTAAACTCACCTGCTGAAATGCAGACCAGATGAAAAGCCATGAATGATACGCCGAAACATAATTACGTAGTGTAGTCAATCAATGGTCACTATTTCCATTAGTCAATCGAAAAAGACCACAGTTAATTACCATAAATTAATTTATTACCAAGTCGAATTTCGGCAATCTTCGGCTCCTTCTAAGGGCCTCTTCGGGTCTCTTACTTCTCACGTATGACCCCGCATGTCTTTCGCTCTCTTTTACCATGAGAGTAATAATTAAGTTATCAAAGTGTTGTAAGCGGTGAAGGGTGTCCGGCGAACTCATGTATTATTCTAGGTTGTAAAATGGCAAATCCGGCTCAAAGGACCACCAGTTGAGATTTGGCAACAGACGACAATTAGATAGAGATAATAATGGAGCCAATGTCTTGTAGTCGAACACCTTGTCTCTGATGAACTCTTTTTGAACGTTTATTTATTTTGTTTATATTTCAATTTACAGCTCCATTTTGATATTGGTACAAAATTTTGATCAAGTCTTACGACTAGAGCTATACCATAGATGAAGTAATATAATTACTTCATCTATGGCTATACAGGGTGTCTCAGACCACCCGGCCGGCTTGTATAGCTCCAATATGAAAGCAAATGGAAACCTAATTGCAACTGGAACCCCCTATTTTGACCCCAAGGAATTCAGCTAAATTATTTTCAACCCCAAAAAAGCACCCCAAAGGGCAGATTTTGGGGGGTGGGGGTGGTTTTTGGGAAATTTTCAAATGTAAAGGGGGGTCGTGTTATACCTCTTTTTAAAGGTCCTTGAGTCCTGAGTATTTTAGTGGAAAAAGATTTAAATTATCTTCATCCCTATTTACAGGGTGTTCAAAAACGTACAAAAAATAGACCTTTGAACTACTTTTCACTGTAAAGAGGTGGAATTTTGTGGGGGGTTCAAATTTTGATAGCACTTTAATTAATAAATGAGCTTTCAAAAACTCTGGTTTCAACCCTTTTGCTATCTTTTTACTTATGTTACGCATTTTCAAACTTTTTGAAGTTTCAAAAGCTGTTATCTCAAAAATTTCAAATAGCAACATGGGTTTCATTACAAACCCCATTGTAGCCCTTGAAATTTGCTATAATTTTTGTATTTAATGTTTTTTGGTATCTTCATTGGTTAAAGAGATATAACGAAATTAGTGTATTTTAATGTTTTATTAAATGGTATTCAAAGTGTTTGCTGTTGTAAATGTACACTTCTAGATCTCAATTAAAACTAATTATGTTAAAAAATTAAAATACTACCCAGATTGTTAAACTTGGAGGATTAATAAAGGGGAAAACACAACTGCAAATATTCTTAGTTATTTTACAATTACAAAGTTCTAATAGTGCTTTGAATGAATACTGTCTATAAATGCTACTGGTAAATAAAAAAAAATCATCATGAAATCAATGAGCGTGTGCATGAAACTGGTCACGTTTGATTAGATAAATCAAATTATAAGGAACTTACTGGATTTGTACGAGAGGTGAATGCACCTGCGGTAGTAAAACAGCAATACAGTACCATAATAGTGGAGAAGAAGTAATACATGCATAACAAAGTTGGGGTTTGCATGGAACAAAATGGAAGGCAATTTAAGCATTTGTAGAAGTCCATCAGTATGTAGGCTATTAATGCTGATTCAAACAAATTATTCATTCAAAGAACTATTAGAGCCATGGAATTGTAAAATAACTAAGAACATTTGCAGTTGTGTTCTTTCCTTTATCAATCTTCCAAGATCAACAATCTGAGTACTATTTTATTTTTTTAGACAAGATTTGTTTTAATTGAGACCTAGAGGTGTACATTTGCCACAGTAAACACTTTGAATACCATTTAATAAACCATTAAAATACACTAATTTCGTTATATCTCTTTAACCAATGAAGATACCAAAAAACATTAAATACAAAAATTATAGCAAATTTTAAGGGCTACAATGTGGTTTGTAATTAAACCCATGTTGCCATTTGAAATTTTTGAGATAACAGCTTTTGAAACTTCAAAAAGTTTGAAAATGCGTAACATAAGTAAAAAGATAGCAAAAGGGTTGAAACCAGAGTTTTTTGAAAGCTCATTTAGCAATTAAAGTGTTATCAAAATTTGAACCCCCCACAAAATTCCACTTCTTTACAGTGAAAAGTAGTTCAAAGGGCTATTTTTTGTACGTTTTTGAACACCCTGTAAATAGGGATGAAGATAATTTAAATCTTTTTCCACTAAAATACTCAGGACTAAAGGACCTTTAAAAAGAGGTATAACACGACCCCCCTTTACATTTGAAAATTTCCCAAAAACCACCCCCACCCCCCAAAATCTGCCCTTTGGGGTGTTTTTTTGGGGTTGAAAATAATTTAGCTGAATTCCTTGGGGTCAAAATAGGGGGTTCCAGTTGCAATTAGGTTTCCATTTGCTTTCATATTGGAGCTATACAAGCCGGCCGGGTGGTCTGAGACACCCTGTACAATGGTCGATAGTAGCGAAAAATTGAGTTAATAAACAACACGACAACAATAAGTTTAAATAGTTTTCCGCTGATTTTTTCCTTCCTAGGGGGGAAATGGCTACTTTTTGAGACCCTTAACGCATATATTGAAAACATCTGTTATTGCTGCATATGTCGAAACAGTATATTTCATCTTCAGGGCGTAAAGTGACTGTTTTAACACGAGCTTAAGTTTTACGATTGATGGTTGAAAAGACACTTTTTGCCCGTGGGATGAACTATATTTTTTTTTTATTTTTTTTTTATATTTATTCATGTTGAAGCCTTCCGGAATTGGTAATCAATTATAACAGGCTACGTACCTTGACGTCCACAATTCCTTAGTCGGTATTCGTTGACTATAGTTTCGACTACTGCGTAGTCATTATCAAAACGGAACGTTAAAATATTACATTCGTTGAATGTCGTCAGATCTTAAATACATTGAACACACAAACAAACATAACACGAACACGGTAGACATTTAACATAATTTGCCGGCCGGCACACGTCACTGAACTGGTCGACGACGACTCATTAATAAAAAGTCCAATTTCTAAAGAGTCGTCGTCGACCAGTTCAGTGACGTGTGCCGGCCGGCAAATTATGTTAAATGTCTACCGTGTTCGTGTTATGTTTGTTTGTGTGTTCAATGTATTTAAGATCTGACGACATTCAACGAATGTAATATTTTAACGTTCCGTTTTGATAATGACTACGCAGTAGTCGAAACTATAGTCAACGAATACCGACTAAGGAATTGTGGACGTCAAGGTACGTAACCTGCTATATTTTTTGTCATATTGCAATATAACTTAACAAGCAAAGTAAGAAAAATCCTTTTCGTGTAAAGATAACCACTCAAAACTTCAAGCTTGTTTTTAATTTTGCTAATTCAAACAAGCAGCAGTTTGTTAGTGATTCCATTATTTCGTCTATTACGATTGTGTTAATATACTACCGATTTGTCGAACTTTTGACAAGAATGCAACAATAATCTACAACCGATTAAATCAATCGATACATAATTTGGATACACGCGATTGCCTATGCCTACAATTGATATCTACAATTGTATAAATGAATCGATAAATAATCTGTTATAAGATGTAATATTGGTATATAATTCAATATTATCCTCTTTGCAAAGATATGACTTGTATTTCAGATATATTAACAGATGTTTAAATTATCATAATTAAACATCTGTTAATATATCTGAAATACAAGTCATATCTTTGCAAAGAGGATAATATTGAATTATATACCAATATTACATTTTATAACACACTCCCCCTTTTTTGCGAGGTCGCAAAATAAGAAGTCTTCATTCAGTCCTTCTCCGGTAACTTCCAGTGGGTACAGTCGTTGTATGGGTCTTAGTATTAAACCCTTTTTAGTTTTTACTCGTACCAGTAATTGCACCCATTAACTCAAGACGAGGTAAAGTAATTGGTTTGATTGGTGCAACTCGTGATTTGGCTAATATAAGATTTATGTCAATGATACCATCTACTTCGGTTCTTAAGAATATACAACATCCAAAAGTAGCTTTACTGGCATCACAAAAAACATGTACTGTACTTGAAGCATTCAAAAATATTCTCCTACTCAGTACGCACATTTTCAGACAGCCAAGTTCCTCGACCCATTTTTGAAACTGTACCTGTAGGTTTTCTTCATCCCAACCTACCTTCAACGTCCAAGTCGTTTTCAAAATAATTTTGGGAATCAGTCCAACCGGAGCAGTAAAACCAATAGGATCGAAAACCTTTTGAGCACATGATAGTAATGTCCTTCTGGTAAGTACTGAGTCTTTGATATTCAAAGGTTGAATATTACAGTACAGTTCATCTTTAGAGCATAACCATCTAAGTCCCAAGACGTTCTCAACTTGGTCAGGAGTTTTAAAGTAACCGTTACCAGCCCAACCCCTTAGGTTAAAGCCTTCTAGCTTTAAAAGTGTTTGAGCATCATTTATAAAATTCTCTTGACTCCCGTAAGGCAATTGTCAACATAAAAAGTTTTTAGCAAAGCCTTGGCTACATGCCTAAGATTGGTAGGAGCGTTTTCCAGAAAATTATTTAATACTGCTCCCAAAAGAAAAGGACTACACGACAAACCGAAGACAACTCTAGCATGGCGGTAAACGATCACATGATTGTCTTCCCACCACAAAAATCGTAACATGTCTCGATCATCATGGTCAATTCTAATTTGTAGAAAAGCCTTTTCAATATCTGCCGTTAAAGCAAATGCATGTAACCTAAAATTAGTCAGTACCTTAGGTATTAACTCTATCAAGTTAGGTCCAGACTCAAGACATCCATTAACAGAATATCCATTTATGTCTTTAGCGGAAGCGTCAAAGACAGGTCTGATCCTCGTGGTGCTTCCCTCCTTGACAACAGCCCGGTGTGGTAAATAGTGACTTTTCAATGGTTGTGAAATGTTTTCATCTGTCACTCGCTCAATGATGCCTTTGGTCAACCAATCCTTCAATACTAAATCATAATCAAGATACATATTACACTGTTTCAACTTACGTGTTGTTGACAACAGACGTTTTTTGGCTACTTCACGGTTTGTATCCAGAGGGGGGTGGTCTTCAATCCAAGGTAGTTTTACCTCGTAGCGTCCATCCACATCTCTGGCGACAGTGTCTTCGAAGAACGCTAAAACATCTCTATCTCTCTCCTCTTTCTGTTGCTTGACACTCGGATCCATTATACCCATTGTCTCTAGTTCCCAAAATTGCCTAATATCTTGTGAAGATTGGAAAGCCACAAACATGGAGGAGACAAAAGAAGATTCCTCGTCAGACGTGCCAACAATTGTCCAGCCCAATCGAGTTTTTACAGCTACAAGGTGCTCATTTACCTTATGAAACTCTGGAGTGATGATCTGTGTCCAAACGTCAGCTCCTAATAAGACATCAATACCAGTGAAGTCATCGCCGTCACAAGAAACATCAGTCAGAAATATGTTTTCTTTCTCTAAATGAGTGATCAAGCTGTAATCACAAAACTTAGGAACATGATTACAGATAACATGTTGTTCAACAACGTTGACACTTGTCCGAAAGTTCTCATTTATTGAGCTCAAATTTAATTCATAGGTGTTATGATATTTAGGACCGGTTTGTTTACTTCCAAAGACTTCTTGCTGGATCAGAACCTTACCATTGCTTGGGAGACTCAATTTAGATACACAGAGACTAGAAATGAAGCTTTTCTGTGAACCTGAGTCACATAAGATTCTAACCTTTTTCGGTTCCCCATTTACATAAACAAAGGCATACAAAGTTTGTAAATAGGTAGTTTTACTTTTGTTGTTCAAAGTCGAAAATGAACTAGTACTTTGAACCGGAGTTTGTTTTGACTTGTCCTCACCACTCGGCTTGGATTCATTAGTGGTAGGGATCTTTTGACATAAGATTGCAAGATGTTTACCCATACAGATGTGACATTTTACCTGAATCCTGCACTTACTTGCTAAGTGTCCCTTCTTCAAACATTTAAGACACAACCCCTTTTTCTTTGCAATCTCGGTTCTTTCTGAGGTTGTCTTATGAAAGATGGAAAAACAGTCAGATGAATTGTGAGTTGATTTTCCACAAAATGCGCAAAGATTCTTATTAGGGTACATACCTGTGCTCATTTTAGGATCCTGATGTCCATCAGACGATACCAGAACTGCTGCTGAAGGTGTCTTAGGGTTACCAGTTCGTTGTTGTTTCTGTGAATCTTCATTTACCTTGTTATTTTCACTACTAACTACCCCAAAACATCCTTCTCTCAACTTAAATCTCTCCTCTGCTTCGACTTCCGTCTTTAGGAACAACAATAGTTCTCGTAAGCAATTACCAGGCTCCATTGTGGTCACATTTTTGCCTACTCGATACCTTTCCCAAACTTTAAAAATATTCTCTGGTATTGAAGTTTCGACAAGAGGGAATAACATAGCGGCATATTTTTCCTTAGTGACGCCCAAAGTTTCTAGAGCCCGCAGCTGCACTTCAAGTCTATCATAGAGGTTAGTGACAGACACCTGGCTACTTTTACTTAACACTAAGGTCAACAGCTCCCTTACATAATACTCTATTAGTAATTCGTCTTTGCCAAATCGAGATTTCAAGAGCTCGATTGCTTTATAATAGTTTTCCTGAGACAAAGGAAAACCCTCGATCAGTTTTAGAGCCGCGGAACCTGGTGTCATTGATTGAATTAAATATTCAAATTTATCCTCATCACGCAGACTCTGATCATTATGGATTTTCGAAAACTGTGACCAAAATCCAATCCAATTTTTGAACTGTCCGTCAAATTTCTTTAGTTCAATTTTTGGTAAACGAATTTTGGTTTCATGTTTAGAGGGGTTCAACTCACCTCGATCGCTGCAGGGAGAGGTTTTTACCAGGTTTTTGTATTGGGCCTTCATGTTGAACCACTTGTCTCGAAACTCTAACGAAGCGTCGTACTCTGCGTCCAGGTCAGCGTCAGAAGTGTTCTCGCCTAGCATCATGTCTTGTATCTGTTCATCCATAGTGAAGAGATTGTCACATGTCGCCTCCATACTTAAATATTGTGTTTCAATGGCTACCATGAGTTCTTCTTTTGGCAAATCTTCTTTTAAAGCATTTTCAAAATTATTATGTGCTTTCAAAAATTGTCGCCGAAGCTGTCTTCTCTTCCTGTTTAAACGTATTAGGTCATCTGCCATTTTTTATTAATTGACCTTCAGGTTTTATACAATAATTAATACTTCAAAATAATTTATTCTTCTAATAATCCTGGCAGGGTCGCCAAAAATGTAAACTAACTTCAAATATGAACCAATTTTCTAAAAAGTTCAATAAAATCAGTCTCAAGTTAGTTGGAACAAATTTACTATTTCTTTTTCAACACACAATGTTTACATTCATGTTTCTTTTAAATTATCATAATTAAACATCTGTTAATATATCTGAAATACAAGTCATATCTTTGCAAAGAGGATAATATTGAATTATATACCAATATTACATTTTATAACATAATCTACATGCGATTTCCTAGGCTTACAATTGAAATCAACAACCGTTTACAACAGCTGACTTTTACATGGTAGGTATATAGTCAATACTTTTACTCTCTAGGGACAAATAATGATTTTTACTCCCTAGGGAGTCGAAGAGCTACTTAGTAGACCTGCAACGTATGGATTGAACTCCCCTATTTTTGTTGTAGTGTATATCGAAAAATGTATCTAAAATATATACATTAGATCTGTGTGTATGTGATTTTCACGCTTCTTTAAAAATGAAGATCAATACCATCCATTGAACAATTAATATGAATTTCAGGCAAGTCACAATGCATTGTTTGACACAAATCACAAACACGCCGAAGGGAACATTGTGGACGTGTTAATTCACACAAGGAAAATCAAAGTTGACACAGATTGTATGTTGTCGGACCCCAGGTGTTCAAAGTATCCGCCCTCCGCCCCTTCCATTGTGAGCGTCGAATTCGAGCACTCCCCGCTGGGGTTATTGGTTTGTCTAAACGATGTTTACATTAAAGATTGGGGAAGACAGCTGCCGCTTGCTTGTGATTTGGTTTTGTTCGTCGAGGGCTACGAAATGGAAAATTTACTAATTGGAAGACTTTTATAAAGAATTTGGTTTATTTTCCTTCCTATTATCGTGGTACGTATGCAATGAACTATAACGATTTTCGATCTATTCACAAGTTTACTAACTGTTACAGGACGATAAACATAAAATATGTTGCAAAGCTGTCGATTTCTACCAGGTATACCAGTCGTCATCAGGGTAGTCCCAATGTAATTTTTTTGACCAGGCAATAATTGATTAATTGAAAAGTCTGCTTCGACAAACATAACGTACTCTATTATTGACCAAATTAATCGTGAGTTTAAGATAAGTCAGCTTCGACATAACGTACTCTGACCAACGGTTTTGTCCATACTGTTTTGGTCATTTCACTTTAATATTATTATGTATTTTAATTGAGAGTCGTCATACTATTGTTGCATAAAACTACTTGTCGCGAAAGTCTACTGTATTTTTAGCCGGTCTAGTGAAAATGTGCGGGACTTCCCCCCCACGAGAACAGGGTTCTAATCTCTCCAATCAACAATGGATTTTATCCATCCTAGCCGCGAACCTGTAGGCTTAGCCTGAAGTAGTGTGTAAAACATTGCACATACAATAGCGTTATTATTACTCTATTGTCTGTGGTTCTGTACTTAAACTTTGCAGCTTTGTCCCAATATTTATCCTCTAACCAAAATCCAAACGTTAAACGTTCAATTCCCCACAATCTCTATAGGAGTGAGGTACCCCGGAAGCCATTATGGGCGGTTTACACCAACATTGAATTAAACGGTCGACCAGGACCAGCTTTTGTAGTTTGTATAGTACACATTACATTGACAACCATCATTGGGTTAGGCGAGGCATCTGGTAATCTGTCGCGGGTTTATAGCTTATTGTGTTCACGCTGGATGAACACTGGAGTGGATAACTCGATGCTAGTTAGCATGATAGATCTTGGATCATAGAGGTTGGTAAATAGGGATCTTAGCCAAGGTAAAACTGGCTGATGATATATACCTTTACATCATATTCTAGGCTCTATAGTCTGTCTGATGGAACCTGTCTCCTGACCAAGGTCTACCTAGCTCATTGGGTTTAGGTCTGAGTCTGTCCCAAGTAGACGAAGGGTACAGGTTCCATCATACAGACTGTAGTATGGAACAGTTGTGCACATTACCTCAGAATAGGTGAAGATATTCATGGTAAATTTTGTGAAAAGTTAATGGTGATTGGTGGGATTTGAACCCGTGACCTCGGGTTCAAAAGGTTAGTGCTCTTAAGTGCTCACATATTTCACAGCTGTCAATGTTTAAGTAGGAAGTTTAGTGGTTTAGTGCTCGTTTAATCACAAGTCTTTCATTTCGCTCATGTAAAAAGCCAGTACTGTAGCTTTTTGTTGGGTTTAAACTCAGCCCCAGTTGTCCTTTATCATTGGGCATTTAATAAATGATTTTGATTGGTCACTCCTATCATCATCAGACCCAATAGCTTTATATTGTATCGAGTGTACAATAGCAATTGATCAAACTTGTATTTATGTATTTACCGTCTTATGAATCAACAGTAAAATAATACTGTACTGTATTAATACATTTCTCAAACTCCAACCCCGAACTCAAACGCACATCAACACAGTTACAAACTAGATTACCCACGTAAGTTGGAATTTATCCAACGATTATTCTTGGGCCCCCAACATAAATCGTGATTAAAAATCAATCAATTTTAAAATGAACGTGTTAATTGATTGGTTGTAATCGTGCTGATTAGTCGAAGTTGCCAATCGTTGATTACTTTGTCCAATTTGTGTTTGGCAACACCCAAACTCCAGCTGAGGCCATAAATCAAAACTAGACCGTGGGCGCCGAAAAGACTATGACGTCACCGCGGCGCCGAAAAGTAGTTCCTCTCAAGGTTCAAGGTTTGTTTTACTACTTCCGAGATTATTCTGGTGACTCTGTTTCATAATTTTTTTATCGATTGTTATTGCCCTGAACAAACTTAATTAAAAGCTCGGAAAAAAGACCCAAGCCGCTTTTACAATAGAAATTAGAAAAGATTTTACAATTTCTTTAGGCATTATTTGTTAAAAATGTTTAAACCAGTCTTAAACTTTGGTGGAAACAAATGTTTGCAACTCGTGGAAAAAAATTCTTTTACACACTAAAAAACCGTTAATGTTTAAAAAATAGCCATCTTCGGGTAACTTAGGTTTGAAAGACGTGTTTTAAACGCGGTAAAAAGTTTTTGCTAAATGGTATTGATTGTATTCGGCCTAATGCTGGGTTTTTGCAACTATCTTGAGTTGCAGCAGGCAATAGTATGTTTATAAGAAAATATTTGTGATTATGAGGCATTGAAACTGTAAGCCAACAGACTAGCGTGCACAAGGTCTGAACAGTACGGGGTGTCGAGAATCAGCTTCCCCCAATAAAATAATAACATTTTTTTGCAACATTTTAAATACTAAACAATATGCAGACATGATAAAACAAAATAACTTCAAATAGCATAACTTAGTACCATGAATTCAGGCTGGTCCTATAGGGTGGTGGCTTTATCATATCAAATCCATTGGCGATTGGCGGGATTTGAACCTTGCACCTCGAGGACCAAAGCCTGCGCTCTACCCTTTAACTCGCTTCTTGAACCTGAACCTGGTACACTGGGAATAACAATTTTAAACGGTGAAACCAGTATAGACAAGTAGGCTACATACAAGTGGGTCCTGTGGGTAGAAGTGGTAAGTACTACAATATGATGGAGGGAGGTTTATCACGTGGTTTACTGCAGTTCTAAAAACAAGTGAAGGATGGTCCGGTCGCGCGCGCTGGGGTGTGTGTGTGTGTGTGTTGTTTGAGTAACCACTAGACAGTAGCCAGACTAAACCACCTTTAAACTCACCTTCAATGTAAATCGCGTTTGCCAACTCATCAGCTACAAACAAAACGAACGTGTTGTTTCGACTTTTCAACACTTTGATTCGTCAAAACAATTAAACACATGTGGTTTTCGCTAAACAATCGAGAGTTGGTAAATGTTTAGTGTGCAAAGTGGTTTTTGCAGCATTGTATTTTAGTGGCTGAATGATTGGTTTTAACAAGAAGGTTTGTTCAGTCATGTTTAATCCAGTAGTGTTTGGTTGGCGAAACTGCACGCCTATAGTATGTATGATGGAACCTGTCTCCTGACCCTCCGTCTACCTGGGAACCGACCAATAGATTTAGTCCAAAAACTTAAGGGTAATCAGTTTCGTTTTAGCATAGACATATATAATTGAATATAGACCGACAGCAGTGCTGCGGTTAGCCCGGGCGTCCACCTCTGTGATCGCTGAGTAGTTACGTAGCGCGTGTGCCTTAAACACGACGCTCCCAGCGGTGGACGCCAGTACTGCTAACCGCAGCACTTTGTTGGTCTATAAATCTATTTGTCTATGGTTTTAGGTTTGTGGGTTACATAAAAATACAATAGGCTTTGTCACATACATATATAAATCTCAGGTAGATGTAGGGCCAGGAGACAGGTTGCATCATACAGACTATAGCAGTCCTCGATCAATGGTACTGTTCAAAAAAACAGTTGGTATTAGTAACAAATTTACTGAAATCATCCCCTACACTTAAATCCTCCCATTATAATATTCAAATACGCATAAAAATGTCCATTGTGACCGATTCATTTAACTTGAAATGTTCGAGCGGAGTTTCTCAAATACAGAAACTATGTATTTTACCAGTAGTTTCATGACACTTATGTTTATTTAAATTTCCACTACAGTGATTTAGATAGGTGTCAAATTTGATTTACCTACTCCCTATTTTCAGGACCGATTCCTATTAAAGTTTATTATAGTTTAACGGGACCTTCCGACAAAATTGGTTTGGGATTCGTCGATTTGGCCGCTCCCCGCTCCTTCCTCTCAAACCCGTTCTATCGCAACCCACAACAGGAATAGAGTGTATTGCGAGGAACAATATGTGATAAACAAATGTTGATTTTATACTTCTCAACTATCTTGAACTGGCCTTGGCAAAGTCGGATAACACCTATAGAAATCAATGAAACATTATTGAACAAAATGATCAAGCGGATCTTTTTAGTACGACTTTAATATTTGTACGTAACAATACACAATGGAAGTTTTTGTTAGTACTTAGGTCGAAACAAACCTATTTGTAGATAACTGTAATATTTCAACCTGAAAAAACATGAGTTAGTCGTGTGAAAGAGCCTAAACAACAACAAAAAATCCATAATACCCTAACTGACTACACCACCAACCCAAAACCTATAGTTTGTATGATGGAACATGTCTCGTGACCCGGAGTCTACCAGGGACCATAACCATTGACCAGTAGACGGATCACGAGATATGTTCCAACATACAGACTATACCATACTCACACCAGCTGCAAAAGGTCTCTCAGTAGTTATGAAATAATTATTCATATACCCATCACATATCCAAATATTTATTATATTCGAAGTGGTACCATAACAATTTCAAACATCACTAGACTTGATGTATGTTGACATCAATCCAACATTTCAAGACTTTATCTACAAAAGACATCTGGAGAGGTCAAAGTCAAATAGGCGAGGTCAATATCACCACATTTAAAATTTAAAAATCCAAGGGATAGTCCAGGCCCCCTGGCTTGGACCTTGTTTTTAAAATCAACTATGATGTCATTTCCAGCCACTCCAAGAAACAGTTAACAGCTGTTTCATATTTACAAGATTCACTTACAGATGTTTAACAAGTTTACACTCTTTACCTGAATCAGCTGTAAAATGTGGAATGCTGGGGGTTTTAACCCGACCAGCTGTTTACACATACGCACTTCTGTACATGATAACGCTTCCGTGAATCGCAAATGCGCAGCGAATAACTGGCATACCTGCGAAGATATGAGCCAGAACCACGGAGGTAAAGGTTACTAATTGGTCTTTAGCAGCGATTGGCATTTAAGTGTTAAGATGTGTTCCTTGACCTTTGGAATGTAAATGTATGTGTATACTTTCTCAGTATGTGTTGGATACAATAATAGTCAATGGTATTACTGATAAAATTATGAGTGGATGTACCATGTGAAACATTATCAATGAAATTGAGTTTGCCAAAAAGATCGATTTGACCATTAAATTGGAAAATTTTGTCAATGGAAAGAGGTGTGATTTTTGTACCTATAACACTTTTTGATCTATTTACAGACATTTTCTAACAGTTTTTTGTACTTTTGTTTACATAGTAGAATTTATCATTAGTATTGGACATATTAAAGTAGTTGAATCAGGTTATCATTGGACCAATGTTATATTAATGTGTTTCTTTTCTTCGTCAGCCTTGTAGTTGCTACTGAGATACCATGTTAAGCCAATCTATCTAAATGAAAAATTTACTTTTATTGTTTAACCTTATTAAGTTCTAACGCTGCAAGGCTAAGACAATTAGAACTAAGTTTGCTAGTGGGAATATTTTATCCATTTTGTCATTCATTTACTGTTGAAAATTCAGGAGAATAATCCATGTTACTAGACTAATAATAGTAAAAGTCAAATGTTCACATTAGAATTAAATAGTTCACTACTGACAGATGGGTGTATAGCTGCGTGTAGTAATTGTGGGGTTAGAACTGGGAACACGTGATTTGGACCACCTACCAAGAGGTGTTGGAGGTTTAACCGTTTAGCCACTATAGTGAGTTAAGATATCCACCAAAATGGTACTTTTCCTGGTTCAATTAAAAAATTAGGTTAAAACCCGTGATATTCACCATATGGGATAACCAATTTTATGCTATCTTTGTTTAGGAATAACCTTGGCATATAGGTGTCTTTCGTGGCTAAAATTCAATTTCAAAAATTGACTTTGGAATACTTTATTTTGAATTTGGGGAAGTATTTTAAAATCATACGATACATGTTAACATTTATGTTATTCAATGTATGGGGTTTATCGGTGTTGAGTGGTTTTAGATGTCTCCACAGAAAATATTCCATTGATGTGAAAAGCATGTCCGTGTAAGATAGTAAATCGCTTTTGAAAAATCTTACGCTGATCGAATTCCTATTATTTCAAAAATGCATTGCCTAACGACTGGGCTAAAATACCGTACAGTACCTACAAAAAGGTAGATCACAAATTTGGCACTAAAAAAATACCATTATTATTGTGGTCATATTGATATTTATTTATTTTTGGGCTAAATCATGCCCGTCAATGCTGTTACTCAAGTTGTACTTCATGTTTTATAAAAAAATAGGTTAGAAAAATATTAGAAAACTTCAACAAAATATTTTCGAAAAAAGAAAATAATTAATTAAGAACTGAATTTGAAAACAGGTAAACAATATTATTTTAATGTAATTTTAAAACATGTTTCAAAATGTAGCTTTGAAGATAGCTTGTTAGTTCATCCATATACATAATTAAAATTTTCAATATTTTCATTTATTTAAATTAATAACGTTTTTGTTTTCAGGTCAGTGCCATCAACTTGAGAGTTTTATGGTAAGCACAACCCATTCAGTTGATTTTAGGTAATATTTAAACCTACATTTTCACAAACTTTTTAACAATGATTATATCACTTTAATTTATTTACATAATAATTTATGAGTTGAAATTCACGCTTACCTATGTTAAAACTTATTTTTAGTGCGAACGCCCTTGGTATTTAACAGAAACAATATTTGCAGCTAATGTTATTTTTTTTTTATCGTTTCATTCTTTATACTTCTTCGGAAGTCAACCTGTAGCAAACGTTAAATTCATTTTGTCATAACGTTAATAATGTCAGGGAAAACGTGCAAGTTAAATTGTTGTACTAAATATATTTTTCAATATAGAATTAAGGTTTGGAATAAATAAAGAACTAATATTTACTGAAATGTACTAGTTCTTGGTGAATTTGTATTGCTCTAAAAATATGCATTTCCACTTCAAAAGCAAAGTCAACGTGGATCTTCTATTCGCAATCGCGATAGCATTTCGCTTTAACAATGTGTCATCTGGAACCTCAAGATTTAGAAGGCACCGAAATATCTTGCAGCGTTATCAGTGGCCTGAATAATGCGGCTTGCCTCACGGTTGTAAAAGATGGAAGATAACTAAACACACGACGCGGTGAAGTTGTGAATGGAAGAATCCTGATCAAACACACGCCGACGGGTTCAATCCATGTTGTCAGTGTAAGAATGAAATGCTAACTGGTAAAAATCCGTCAGCTGCCTCAGTTGAACATGTTTTTGATCAACTGACTGTTTCCTGGTCTATCTTTTCATTTTTTTGCTTTCCCCAACTCTGAATACATCTTTCAATGAAATAAATTATATAAAACAATGTTTTGGTGACTGCGCTGAATCAAATACTGTAAGTCAAAACAGCGTACTTAATCACTGGCCTAAATTGACTCCATTAAACAGAAGTTCAATTGTAACGATGGTAGTGAAGCTCGCATGGAAAATAAGAAAAGTTTAAAAAAACGCTTGATGTGATGAACTGTATTTTTCGTGATAGTGCCCACTTTTGTGAGGCTAGCCTATTCACAAAATATAGTCGTTTTAAGTTGTTTTACTTTATAAGTCAGTTCCCAATAGCATTTCTTGCTTTCATTTTAACAAACCGCTGTTGCGATTTCAAGAAAGTACGACGAAACAAGTATTAACTCCCTCGAAAGGAATTAAAATTGCTGACAATTTGTCAACGTTTATATTTGTTTAAATATTTCTAAAAGAGTGTTTGTTCTTGTCCAATATTTAAGATAACACAACGAACAAAGATGATGAAAACAAATAAATTTTTATAACGATACTTTTGTATATTTACTAAAAGGAAGTTCGGAAGAATGAAGTCTTCAAGTGAAAATGTGTATAGCTAATGTCCAGATGAATAAGCTCCAGGTGATGCTTTTTTGGGTCATATTTTAGTCCAATAACTCACCAGTAACAACCGCTATCATTTTGGTGACCCGGTGGTTATGAATCTACCATGGGACATTGCCCTTCTCCGGTATTTGAACGGAGTAGCGGTGATGTAGGTTGATGGTATCTCCCAAATTGTCGGTTGAGGGCCAACAACACGACCGCAAAATTGTTTTCTACTGAGGAAGAGTTGTTCTCACTTTCAACGCTAGGTGTTGGGACGGGTTGAAAATGTCTACGGATCGTGGAAAATTGTAAAAAGGATTTCTGTTGGAGAAAATACTTTCACGGGAATTTTTGATAGGTGATCATGATTTAGGTGTGATACGTTTTTGATGACTATTTACGATTAGCCTACGTATTTTCCAGACGTGTCGGTATTAGAGTATTTCATGTAGGTTTGCTGTACAGTACATTTTTCGAGCTGTGAAGGCTCATATTCACTAAAAAATGAGTAAATTTCAAAATAAACCCCACCGAACGAGATATTAAAGAGTAGACACGTCCACTCCTTTTATCCATGATTCTATACAATGAATTAGTTATTTTTATTTTGTTGTTTTTTTTTCTAACGTATACAAAATTCATTATTTTCAATAATATATTGCTTGGAGACTTAACAAAAATGCATAATCAAAATGGACTATGACTCATAATTATTCTGTAAAAACCACAGTTATTACCACAATTATTAAAAAACCACTTTTCCCAAAGACCAAAATCTGGATACTAAATAAAAAATTCATGCATTCAAATAAAACAGTTCTCTAAAAAAATAATAACTAAAATAATTCTCTAAAAATACGATAAACTATCTTTCTATCACTTGTACGTGAGAAAATACTATACAACTGTTAACCAATTTAACTCTCACTCGACAAAGGAATCCTACACCGCTTATAATAACCCACTCGTGTGTAGTGTGTAGTGTTTATAAAGGAAGTCGTATTTCGGCACCTGTCTAGCAACAAGAGGTCTGGCACTTACACTCTCGCCGTGAAACATTGGTCTGCAGAGGTGTAAATCTGCGAAACTGGTCCCGCGGAGGATGTATCAATCATGTGAGATTTAGTGTGAGGAAGCTGGAATGGTCACCTGGAGAGTTAAAACTTTCAGACGTCCGGGGTGGAAAATATAAGGTGCGATGTGGTAAAAAGATAGTGTTGGAAGTTTGTTTAATTTGTATCTCTAGAATTTTGGGGAAATTGTGTGGATTTGTACCACAAAGTTTAATGAAATATCTTTATGTACAAGTTCCCAGAAAAATATTAGTTTTTCCAATAAACCCTCTCCTAGGGACAAATACTATAACTAAAGGGTTGTATTAAATTACAGTTCAAACATTGAATAAGCGTCAGTGTGTAGTTTGATTTATAATTGTTTCTTCTATATTGGGTTAAACCTTTTGATTTGATATAATACATGTCCTATGTTTTCATTTCGATAAATTTAATATTTTTGATATTGTTAATTCGTAGATTTCAAATACATAAACCAAAGATATAGGCCTATGTATTAAAATAAAATACGCTGTACAATTGAGTTTTGTCTGTATAATCAATGGTGAGTGTGTAATTGTTTTACAAGATATTTAAAGAACCACATTTAATTTGTTGGTTACTTGGCAAAGTACTAAATTATTTTAACTAGCCTAAAAAACCTTTCTTTCGCCAAATTTACCTATGCACTCTAATATAACAAAATTAAAAAAAGTAGATGTTTTTACTTAAATTTATGAAAAATTAACATATTTATGAAACATTAATAATTATGTATCAAATTTAGTTTCTATGTACCTGTATATCAAATACAGTAGGTGTTTTACACTAACACATCAAGTAAAATCCAAATAATTAGTTATACTATCAATATATTTACTCTGAGAAACCCCGGTCAATATTTGTTATCAGTATAATGTTCATGTAATTTTTATGCAATTCTGTTTGATAATAGATTGCTCAGTTCGTGTTAGATTTTAGACATTTTGTAACATATTATTGAGGTGTTATCTTTACTACGAGAAGTGAGTGTAAAAACAAACAAGTTTTTGCGGGATGTAGCTTCTCAAATCTTACAACAATTTTTATTTTTTCTCTTCCTCGTCAGAAAATCGTTTTCAAAATGTATTCAACGATTTTAAAGGTTCTGTCTTCATATTTAATAAATACCCTATGGTTTTATTTTACTGTAAATGTTTGCTACTAAATTATTTAAATTTTATCCTTAGGCACTTATAATCTTTTTACGAACATAATCTATCTTTAACAGTCTAGAAATGTGTTTAACTCAAGTTTGTTCAAAATTGTACATTCATAGAACACTATTTGCAATCTGTACTAAATTAATCGTATTGATTTAACTGATTGATGTAACTGTATATTCATGTGCTAAATCATTTTGATAGGCGTTGAACTATTTTTCCTCAATAATTATAAAAGTTATTTATTTAAATGTAGTTAGTTATTTAATATTCGAAAACTACATCTACATAATTTTTATCGATTAATAAGGAGTTTCAATTCGAATTATAATATTAACAATGTACTAAAAGTTTATGTTATGATTTTTATAAAATTTTCTTTGTTTTTTTAACTCTTAGTAATGTTTTCAATGCTTTTCTTGCTTAAATATACACGTTTTAAAATCCACTTAATTCATGCAGTCGTTTTATTTTTGTGCTTTGAAACTTTTTGTTTACTACACGAAAATTTGCACATTTTCCAAAATCTCCCACAAATTCCTTTTTTCAATTGACGATAAACATAGAAACTAGATAATATTTATAATACAATTTTTTCATATATTTTGAGTTTATGTACCAAAAAGTATTTGTTCCACAATTGAAATTTTTGAAAAAATAGGGATTGACTAAGTAAGGAATTACTGTAAATTGCTTTACCAGCTGATGCTACAGATATCCAAGACAGAAGAAGTGTTAACGTCCTCATGTTGATTCACGTGTTAATCCACTCATATAATCTTCAGCACTAGGTACTGCACTGCACCGCGACCCATTGTACACTGAACTGACAGACTCACGTCGCACACACCGGGTCTACGCTACTCTACCCCCTCCCAGGCCAACGGGAGCAAGTCAGTCGAGTTTACGGATTTTAATTTAGGGTTAAAATCCAATTAGGCAATTTGAAATTTCCTTAGTCTGCAGGTTTGCTGTAGCGGGGGTATTTCAAGTTCTGCAGCATGGTTAGGAAATCAATTTGCAAAATTTTTTTTGTTTTAGAGTAAAAAAAATGGGAAAACCCAATTTTAACCCCGTAAAACCCGCGTGAACCCCCGTTTTTATAGTTCGATCAAGCTGGTTCGCGAACTCGTTTGAATAAATAAATGTAGGCTTAGTCATTGTACTAAATTTAAACAAAATCGGATAATTTTGACTCGAGTTGTATCGTGCTAACGGACACACAGAATATATGAATTTAAACGGATGCAGGCCTCTGGAGACATGAGAACGTACAAATAAATCAGTCCCGGGCCTACTAAAAAGGTATTACCATGAGTCCCATGGTAATAGGTTATTCCCTGGAAAACTCGCCAAAACCCACAGATAAATACAGTACTCACACTGACAGGAGCCCCGTGATTGTTATTCATGCATTTCCTAACCTCTTGCCTAACGGGGGAGCGAGCTGGCGTAGTGGCTAGAGCGCGGGACTTCGGTCCGTGAGGTCCCGGGTTCGATCCCCGCCAAGTCACCAATGGATTTTATCTAAGTGATAATGCCGTAACCCCTAGGTCTAGCCTGAAGTAATGTGAAAAACAATCCCAGGCTCGTGCCTAGCGTCCTAGGACAAAAAAAAAACCTCTTGCCTAACGGTGTTCTTAACTGTCTTAGAGGTAGGAAAAAACAAGAGAATTAAAAAAACCCTCATGATTCAAATCACCTTTATTGCCTTTTTTGTCCTAGGACCCTAGGCACGAGCTCGGGATTGTTTTCACATTACTTCAGGCTAGACCTAGGGGTTGCGGCATTATCACTTATTGGTCATTTGGTGGGGGTTCGAACCCGGGACCTCAGGAACCGGAGTTCCGTGCTCTAACCATTAGACCAGCTCATTGACCTTTAGAAGTTCGTGTACTTTTAAACATCTCAAAATGAAACTCAATTCCTTTCGAAATGTATCATGTGCAGTCGAATCTTTATGAGATGTCCACGTCGTTGAACTTGCGAAATGCTGTTCAAAGTTTCGGAAGAGTCCGTCTAGTCCCAGGTAGACGGAGGTTCAAAAGACAGGTTCCATCATACATACTTTAGATACCTACCTTCCAGCCTTTCAGATAGGTAGGCCAGGTTTATACAGTTATCAGTGAACTACTTCGAACCTAAACATTATGCTTGCGGATATATAATTTTAAGCCTGCGTATTATTTTTACAGATTAAAGTTTGTCCGCCGTGAACCTTGTTAATAGTATATAGTTGACACGGAGGAGAGTTGGTGTAAAGGTCAGCATCGCTAGCTGCAAGCTGACATTTGGCTGCATTTGATGACTGGCCGACACGACGTTTACCGTACACTGTACTGAAACTAACGACCTTTATACATATTGTAATATATCACAGGGTGATGTATACTGAACAAGGTTCAATTTAAAAATATTTTCACATAAGTTAAAGTAAATAGTAAGTTCACGTAAGTTAAGTAAAAGTGCTAAGTTTATTATTTTTGTGTAGTGCAATAGTTAAGTTGTACTTAAAAATCAAAATTGTTCCCGATCTCCAAAATACAAGTAGAATATTTGGTTTGTGTCTGTTACTTACCTTTACATTGTATTCGAAAGCATCTTTATCAGCTGTTTCCTCATTATTTTAAGCAAAATTACCATTAAATATATTTTTATATATATAAACACTCCAATCACATAATGCAACAAATATCAACAGATCATGTTCATACTAATTGCATTTTAGACATTATTATTGCAATCGTAGCAATAGAACAGCACGAAGCACATTCCTCGCGACAGAACCTGTGCTTCCAGATCACATCCGGTCCAATGTAGCTGACAGACGTGCAATACAAGTGAAACTGACACCGTGATCATACAAACTCTACTTCATGTTGTGTTCTTCGACCTCACGTAGAGATCTCACAGTCTGACTGAGCGAATGACGTTAACCAAATCGCCACAACTCACCAAAGAGTGGACTATTCTTGAGTAATTGATGAATTGATTGTTGGAAATTTGTAATTGTATTTCAAAAACATATGACAGATTATTGCTGACATTTTCACCACGAAAAACGAAGTATTCACGACGTTTCGGGATCTGGACTCTTTTACCGTCATCAGGTGAGAATGTTATGAAAATATTACAAGAATTGTACACAAACCTAGCCGACGATGATAAATCATAAAAACCACTCATAGAGCGGTACACTAGTCAAAAATAAATACAACAATCTTTAGATAAAACTATAAGATGGAAACAATATATAGTCCAGTCAAGGAATGAGGTGTAGAGTGCGTGAGCAGGTAACTAAGCGATTCCTTCAGAAACTTGTTCAGGGGGCTTAGGGTGTTAACATACCAAAAGTCCTGACTCCTAGGTGGTGAGCCAGGGGGTGGAGAGGGGAAAAAGGGGGGGGGAGAAAGGTACGCATTTTGGGTTTTTTGGTTATATCTCGAAAACTATCAACTTTTTGTATACTATAGTAAATTATAAAATTGAAGAAGATTAAATTTTCTACAAGAAAAGTATATAATGTGTTTATTTTGGTTCAACAGATTACGAGTTATAACTTATTTAATTGATATCTTATTAACATCTTCTTCCATAAGAAATACATGTAAATTAGTATGCGAAATGGGGCGAATCCTATCCGCCCAAAGGAAATATAAATGATATTCTGGAAATCTTGATAAAATTTCCAGTAATTTGACACTTTAATCATTAAAATTGATCCAAAATTAAGGCGAGGGCGAGGTAACAAAATTTCGAGTTTTGGTGTTTTTTTATTGGAAATATAAAAAAAACCTTAAATCATCCCATTTTTAAACGCTCACCCTCGCTTTAATTTTTGACAAAATTTCATGATTAAAGTGTCAAATTACTGGAAATTTTGTCAATATTTCCAGAATATCAGTTATATTTTCTTTGGGCGGATAGGATTCGCCCCATTTCGCATACTAATTTACATGTATTTCTTATGGAAGGAGTATTTTAATAAGATATCAATTAAATAAGTTATAACTCGTAATCTGTTGAACCAAAATAAACACATTATATACTTTTCTTGTAGAAAATTTAATCTTCTTCAATTTTATAATTTACTATAGTATACAAAAAGTTGATAGTTTTCGAGATATAATCAAAAAACCCAAAATGCGTACCTTTTTCCCCCCCTTTTCCCCCCCTCCACCCCCTGGCTCACCACCTAGGAGTCAGGACTTTTGGTATGTTAACACCCTAAGCCCCCTGAACAAGTTTCTGAAGGAATCGCTTAGTTACCTGCTCACGCACTCTACACCTACTTTTGGATCATTCATTGACTGGACTAATAGTAGAAGTACACATACACTACACAATTAGTAGGGATAGTAAGTACACAAGTAAAAAGACTCAAAAAATCAAAAGGAGTCTACAATAATCTGTTAGCTAATGTAAATACACCATCAACAATATAGAATTTGACAAATAATGTGTTGAAGAGTAGTTTAAGATCGCTAAAGAAACTACATTGGTTGGAAAATCAGTAGTTAATGTACATGGTTTCTAATCATTCCAAACATTGTTCAAGCTTATAAAACCATTTAAATTCTGTTTTCACTATTTAAAATGAAGAATTTATAGCAAACGACACGTCGAGAGAGAGAGCGAGAGAGAGACAAGTGCTCAGTAAATCTGAAGAGTCGCGTTGCTGATTAGTTTTTCTGGGCAAAACTCCAAACTCACGGGTGGCAAGTCGTGCCAAATCGAATTAGCAAATTGCGATCCAGTCTTGGTCACTTATTGATAAGCGGGTTGAACCTGTTGAATGTTCTAATCCCTATAAATTGTTGAGTCATTTTTCATTCTCTCAGGTCTTAAACTCTTCAGATGATCGGAGATTTCCCCTAGCTTGTAGGTTAGGGGAAACTCAATAAAGTCTAGGGTTATGTCTGTCTTCTAGGTCTTGGTCTTAGTTGATGAGAGATTTTACCTAGTTTGAATTACCCAACCCATGCAAATTCGAGGGTTAGTTTTTTATAACTCTCAGTTCTTGGTTGCTTTCGCTGATAAGAGATGTCTTCCGGCTTAATTTCCAAATCCTTGTAAACTTTGAGATGTATTATTGCAAATGGTCATTAGCTTGAAAAATCAAGGTGTTCCCTGTCTTCCAAATCTTGGTTGTTTTAGCTGATGGCAATATTCCACCAGCTCAAATGACATAATCCCTCCAAATTTGAATTATGAGTTGTGTCTCTCATGGCTTAATAGTTTTGGTTGATATGCGAATTTCTGGCTTAAATTACTTATTCACTACAAATTTGAGTCAGTCCTTATGCACTCATGGGTTGAGTTGCAGAATAGCTGGGTTAGTAGCCGTACACGTAGCTTAAGATTTATTTAATTGAACTAGGCAGAGCTATTCAACCATTAGTTGTGCTGGGCTGGTCTAGTAGCACACCGGATGACAGAACGTGCCATTTCATTTCTGTCCTGACGGCGCGAGTTCAAATCTTACCGATCACCATATTGTCTTTCACCTGTGTGATAATGGCTTGACTCGTTATCTAAACCCCAGCTGTATATCCAACCATCGTAGAAAACTGAAAAAGGATAAATCTCGAGGAAAAACTTGAACTCTGTATTGTTGTTGCTTTACATCAATGATCGACAGGCTGCCTAGTAGAGCGCAGTCTCAGTTATCTGGCGCTACGGTAGGTTGGCGACGTGCGCATGCGTGGATAACGCGCAGCCGCAGTGAAGCGGCACGGACCTGGTTCATCTACCTCTCCGGAAATTCAAAGAAGCGTTTAAAGATTTTGACCAGCATCAGCAGACTGTTAGAACTATCGTGTTTGTAAAATGGTCATTTGTATGATGTATGGTACCTTATAATTAAAAACGTCTGTAGTCTCTTTAGTTGGTGCTGTAGTGAGATAATGGTCTAAATAAAGTGATTATTTTCGACACGAGCTCTGGGCGTAGGTATATGAGTGAGGGTCGATACAACACACCTATGTTGAAAACTGTGGTTTTCGTCGTGCCACGCTGTAAGCGATGTGACTGATTCTCAAAACGAAAGTTTTGCCTATTCTATTTATCTTTATAAGGTAGCTTTATTTACATTGTTTTTATTTATTAAAATACGACTGTTATGTATTCTAACTACATTGAGCGGGATGATTTTTGTACAAATTATTTGATTGTGTGAACTATTTTGGAGGGAAGAAGTATTTTCAGCACACCCTGACCTCCACCTCCAACAACTCCACAACTCAACCTCCAAAAATCCCCCCAACCTCCAAAAAAACCCTAACTCCTACAACTCCACTTCCAAAAACTCCACCACGACCTGCAACAACAACCTAAGACCTCCTTCAAGAACTTCATTGCCGTCAACCCTACTTCCAAGAACTCCATCCCAATTTCCAAAAACTCCACCTCCACATCCATTAACTACACCAGACCTCCAAAGATTCCACTCAACCTCCAACAACTCAACTTCGAACAACTCCACCCGACCTTCAACAAATTCCAACCAAACCTCCAACAACCCCCACTTTTAAGATTTTCACTTCGAAGGACTCCACTTTCAACAACCCCACTTCCAACAACTCCAGCCTAACTTCCAACAACACCACCCGACCTCCAATAACTCTACCTCCAACAATTCCGCCCCACCCTCCAATAAACCCCAATTCCAACAACCCTATTTTCAACAACTCCACATTAGCTTCTAACAACTCCACCCCCACCTCTACCTCCTCTTCACCCCTGTCTCTTCAATACGACAACACCACAACAACGTGCTCTATCTGTCATCATGGTGATCTTCGCCTCATTCATATACATACAGAGACAACCCGTTAACTGCTTAGGATGCATACGTCGTACCCCACTTATGTCCTTTTGGGTCACTGATTTGGAGTTGGCGCGCCTCTATGGGTATAGCGTATCATGCGGTTTACGAAATTATCATTGATTACCATATCATTTCATCGTGTATTTCCTATTGTAGTAGGCTGTTTAAATATTTCTTCTCAGTTTTCGTTGAGTTTGTTTTAAGAGTGTTTGAAGCACAGTTGTGTCAGCAATATATGCTGATCTAGATGATAAGCTTCCACGGTCACTGCAGATTGTCAAATCTTGGTCAACACCCGAAGACCAAGATTTGACAATATATGCTGAGTTTATAATTCCGATTGATGAACGACTTTTTGCTTCAAATCCTGCAAAGCCTTTGAATTTGGAAAACACAAAACACGGATAAAAGTAGTTAAATGGAGTTAAGTTTGGAGCCCCTGGTGCACATTTTTTTAAACCTAAATTATGTCTAATAAACTATACATTAGTAAGCTAAAAAAAATATATATATATTTTGACAGTAGTTCCAGCGAATTCAATAGAAGTCGGTGATTTATATCAGTGCACACTATTGTAAGGTAAATTTATCCATGTTTATTTTAACTACAATCCTAATACAAAATTAAAATAATAATTTAATGTCCACCTCTATCAAAAGTCAAAAGGAAAAGCCAACGGCTTTACTACTTCAAAAATTCAGCAAGGATTAAATTATACAAAAAAATGCACTATATCATACGATTCTTCAGAGTAAACCTTCAGAAGATAACATAGTGATATTTTACAACATAGTAAAAAATAATGAATTAAATTCTTAAACGTCATTCAACTTTCAATCAATCATCAGTGTTTATAATTAGTGAGAAAACCCGTTATCAATGTTTGCAATTGATTTCTAGGCCATCGGTTCGTCGCGGTTCGCTTGTCTCTCACGAATATCTCGTCTTGGCCAATTAATCAATTTAATTGTGCAATTCTTAATACATTTCGAGGGCATCGTAGACATCATGGTGGGCATAATTAATTATTAGTCAAAATCTGTGTTTTTGTTTGTTTGGTTTTTTCCACACTTGTAAAATACATTGACAATCTTCTCAGCCCAAAAATTCTTTTGATTATTGGTTTTAACCTTGATGTGAAGATTTCATTTATTTAAATGTATTTTTTGTATAAACTATTATTTTATTTCTCAATATTTTGTATACATACATCAGAACCTCGGTAAAACGTTCTTCATGGGGATTATCAAATAAGACCCGTGATCAAGAATGACTTGTCGAGGGTTTTGGTATCAAGGTTCTACTTGACAGTTTAAGATTGTTAATACTCTATGCAATGGAGTTCAACTAAGTCATTATGCCAAAACTTATGTTAAATCCCAAATAAATTTACGAGAAATATCGATCAGAATGACAATAAGTATATTCACAATAAAGTCTAACAACGGCAAATTAATATGACATCAACCATAACAAGCAATAATAATCTGATACAATGAACAATGGACCGTTAACATCGCTGTAGCTCTGGACATAAATAATGAGAAAGCATCTTTGCGTGGAGGTGTTATAGTCTGTATGATGGAACCTGTCTAATGACCCTTCGTCTACCTGGCTCTGGCTCGGGCTTTGAACCATTATGGTCCCATTAGACCTGTCAGGAGACAGGTTTCATCATACAGATTATAGTGTCTTGAGTTGGAAACAAACTTGTGCATTGGATATCTAGAGTAGTAGGTGTATAATATTATTATCGAAGAGTGTGGAGCGAGCTGTTCTAGTGGTAGAGCGCAGGACATCGGTCCCTGAAGTCCCGGGCTCAAATCCCACCAATCACCATCGGTTTTGCTCCAGCCAATGGCAGAGAGTGTGGAATGCTTAGTTCACATATCATTATTCAACCATTCATCGGGATTTTTAGCATTATTCAAAACACTTTTCGACACAAAGGCTACAATGTCGGTCTACCTTTCTACGACCACTTTCGATAATGTTCCTTGCATAACCCCGAAATGTTACACTAAACTAAAAGACATGTCTAGATTTTATAGCTGATGTATAAAGCATTTCAATGGAGATGTTCCAATCAGTCACGCTGTTAGACAATTCCACCCGGCGGCGTTATCATACGCTTCTTCGTAAAATGGAAAATATGGCTTCATCGACACTTTCACCAACATTTTGTATGTGTTACAACTAGACAAAACAACAATTAAGTAGCCGCGCTGAGCCCCACTTGTAATGAGAGTTACGAAGATGACGATGGATAGATGGTTGTATGGTCGAATGGTTGTTCAACCAGTCTGGTTGTTGTTGACGGTTTGTGTGTTTGAGTGCTGTAGCAGAGGTGTAGAATCTTCGTTGATTTTGCGTGTATTTGGGAGTATTTATGTGTACGTGATTTATGTGTATTAGTTTGTATGTGTGGTGATTGCTGAAGCTGTTCATCCCACATACATTTTGACAGTGGCCTTTTTCTTCTAGATGTATCGGTTACCAAGCCACTCAAGTTGAAAATAGTCAAGAGGTCCCGAAGGACTTATCTCTGGGAAGGCTAGTGTATTGTTCCAGGTGTGAGGAGAAAGGACCTCACGTGCGAAATGTTAAAGTATACAATTTTGGGCTGTTTAAAATTCAGATTTTTTAGAAACGTCAACAATGTACTTTAAGACGTCTGTAGCCTACGTTATATTTTTGTTTACGTAGAACGTTTTAAAGTTTGAATGAATTGTGTTTTTTTGGCATCTGGGAACATCGAAATGAAAAAGTAAATCGGTCTCGAGTCTTGGTCTTTTCGGGTTACATACAGTAATAGAAGAGGCAAAATAGCTTCCTCCTTATGGGGAAATTCGCCCAAACAGCTAAAATATTTTAAATCACAACTACATTCAACTTGAAACATACTAGGTTACAATCCACACAGCCCGACAAATGCTTCAATTCACGTTCTGAATTATTAATGAACCATTATTTGCTAGCGTTTTTCCAATCTGATGCTAGCGTATCGGTTACGTCAGATTTCAAGTTTTATTTACAAACAGGTTGAAGTGGCCATCGATTGAGATGTGTCCACTCCGGTCCACTTTGGTCCATCCTCATCATTTACCATCGTAATCGTCCCTTGTTCTGTCTTTCGGCTTTTATAGGAGAGAGTGGAAGGATTTTAACAGCTCAATTGGCCATAAATATATCAAGGTTCTAATTTACACTGATACGTATTTACTGTCACTCTTGGCTCTCTTCGAAGGACATTCGGTCCTGTGCAATACTGAGTTTGAAAGATGGTATCCTTGACTGCTGATGGTACTTATTATTTGTTTATGTTACGGATTTTTTGTCTTGTACGCCACTCTTGTCGAAATACATTTCACCCTTCTATGTTAATCCATTTATTTACCTTTCGCCCCCCAATGGGGTGATCATTGATCAAGTCAATATTAACTCGAAAACTTGATTAAGTAATGTGTTTTTAAAACGTGGACGCTGTTAGGGGTGTCGTGCCAGAAGCGACCGTGCCAGAAGCGACCCGTGCCGCTAGCGACCCACCAATTTTCTACCGTGCCGCTAGCGACCCAAGAATTTGGAGCGGGAGGCGAGTAAGAATTAACGCCGATTCAACTTATATTCTTAATAAAAACTAAACATAATTTCACTATAAAACCATTAAAACTGTTTCCTATCACTACATAACAAAATACTCCCACCGCAGCAGTCCTGCAGACTAAATTTATTCCCATTTAGGAAAGAAAAATAGTTTTGTATGTAAATTGTATCGTATAATTCATACGAATATACATTTGCCAGCACATATCCATAAGACTCCAGGTGCATTTATTGTAATAGGCCTATTTATTTTTTATTTGTTCGTGTATGGGTGTGTAAAAGTTTATAGACATTAGTAAACAATGATACGTATTTTTGTCCAACTGCAATGTTTTGACAATGGCGGATACAAGTCGAAACATGTAAACAACCTACTATTTGAGCTATTTGTCGGATTATAAGGTATGTAAACGTATTTTTCACAAATCACATTGAATATAACAGCTCAGGAGCTAGAATGGAAATGCAATTACATATATTTTTTACGAATGGTGTTTTTGCTCTCTCGGTGCATCAAAACGAAAAATGAAATAGGTCCCGGGTCTAGGTCTTTCAATGAGACCTACGGCAATAGCTTATTCCCTATATGGAAAAGAGTATTCTAGCACAACTAAATAAAGAAGATTTTGAGGTTTCTAGTCATAGTACGGCAGCTTAGAGCCCCTGATGTTGTTGACCTGCTATCACGAAAATTGACGAAGACGTCTCTACTAACAAAATAATAATATCATGCAAGAAAAGGGTAGGAATTTATTGTATATACTGTGTAAGGGTGGTAATAAAGTCCGAAGACAGTTAAATATTTTCTAAACGACAATAGATAAATCAATAAGATTTGGTTCATCAACACCACACCTAAAAATCTACTGTTTTTTGGAAATATCAATTTTCTGTCATATCATGGGGACGTCCCACAAGGAGTCAGAAGGAAATCTTAAATAGAAGCATAGGTTTACATGTACATCAAATTAAAGGTCTTTACTAGCAGAATATAATGCCGCAAATTTGAACTCAAATCATACAACCGAGCCATGAATGACAGTTGTTTAAAGATTCATTTAATTTGCTTTGCTATTATACGCTTACTCCTCAGGGGGCACAGCCCTAGGAATCGGAAGAAAATTGTTAACGTAAGCATAGGTCGATATGCACATCAAATTAAAGGTCTTCACTAGTAGATTACAATGCCGTAAATTTAAGCTCAAAAGAACGCCTGAGTAAAAAATGGCAGTCGTTGAAAGATTTAAAATTTAACATTTAAAATTCAAACAAAATATGTTAACAATTCATTAAACACAGCTAATGAACACATTAACTTCATTAAATTCTAAGAAGCCAATATCTCCAAACAGGCTAGTAGTACAAATCCAAATTTTGACGATTCGAATGGTTTCTGCTTTTTGAATTTTGTCTGGATTTTATTAGTCCAAGTTGCACTAACTATCCAAATAATAAGACTGTCCTCCCGGTATATTGTATACCTTAATTTTGTATTGTAGTTATTATTTTTTTTTCTTTCAACCAAACTATTACCAATTAACTGTCACGTCATGTTTTTTAAATATGTATTTTTTTTCAATTTAGAATATTTATTTACTGATAGAGGAAATTTCTCACGCACGGGCAGTTGCCTATGTGAGAGGGATTTCATATTTAATGACTATGTCAGTATATTATTACATAACTATGGCATAATTATAAAATTTGTACTAACAAAGTATTGTAACATAGTATTTTACTTACTGAAATCAACATTATTTTGATTACATTTGATAAACTACTTCCATGTGAGGTTTTATTTAGATCTTTTGAGTGGTTTCCGTGCGATTAAGTAGTATACAAACACACATCCACCATCTCATATTTATATATTTAGATAATAAATTGAAAAATAAAGAAAATATAAGTTAATTGATTATATTGGCTCTTATAAAATGATAAAAATTCAAGAAAAATTGTTTGATTAAGTTACCACACATAACTTGAGTCTATGCTAGCAGCTGGGAACTAGAGATGCTAAAACCATTGAGATATAGATTATAACTGGAGTCACTACTCTCTGGTTAAACGTTAGAGAAAAACGTGCCACTGTTTTGGCTGGTTTGTTTTTGGTGTTTCGTGTTGTTAGGTTGGCCGTGTGATCGGTTGGTGGGATGCTGTCAAATAATTCCAATTCATTCTAACCTAACCATACTATTTATTTGGGGTTATGTTATCCGTTATTTCAGGGACTTGTATCAAAAACTTATTTAAGTTATTGTACGTTAAAACCTCTGTATTTAAAGTTATTTTGAAACATTATAAATTGTTTTTGTTTGATAGTAAATAAATACTAACTTATTTACCTCTTTTAAAGCTATGTGGTGAAAATAGGCTAGTCAAGTTTCCTGGTTTGGAGATATTGGTTTAGGCCAATAGCCTTATGGCATTTGATTAAAAAACGACCTTCGGTTTATGATCTTGTTAAAATGGGTTGCTCTTGCTCGTAAAATAAACAAATAAACTTATATTGCAATCATAACGTTGAGTTGGCAGATTTTTGTTTACTATCATCAACAAAACAGGATGACGCCATCTTGATTTTGCCTCTCTAATTTGACAAGTCCCACGGCCAACCTAACAAAACGAAACTCTGAAACAAAACCAGCAAAAACAGTGGTACGTTTTTAAAACACAGAGTGGTTACTCCAGTTATATTATTATAGCTCAGTGGCTAAAACAGCTCTTTAGGCGATAATTGGGCTCTTCCAGATGGTACATATTACTATAACAAGAATAGGATTTGTTTATAAGCCATTAACACCGATTTGAACAAAACATTGTAAAATCCTTTATCAAACAATGGGTCGCTAGTGGCACTCACACTACTACCAGGGTCGCTTCTGGCACGATTTTTGCTGGGTCGCTTCTGGCACGGTCGCTTCCGGCACGTAATCGCTGTTAGGTAGTTTCTACTTGTTTACCTTGTTGATTGATGTGATTAAATCATAAACGCTTTAGAGGGTTAGGGGTCTAGTTTAAACAATTGGGCCAGTTGGGTAGATTCAGTAATCTAGCTATCAGCGTTGATTGACCTTTCGAATATAATATTACGAATGTATCCATCAAGTGTATTAGTTAATCGTGGTACAGATAGAATCTAGACGTATTTGTCTTGGTTTTCCCAATGTTATCGTCAACAAGTAGAGATTTTTTTTAATTCGAATGTGATTACAATTTTTTTACTATAATCAAGCCCGTATCAGTGTTCTTTTTGTGTAGAGAGATACTAAAACAACTTGGGGTAGACAGCTTGAAGCTATTAAAATTTATTTCACACCTTGTCGTTCTTTTATTACAGTCATCAAAACTCTTTTAGAACGAGAGCTCGCTCCGTAGTCGAAAACTCGACCAAAATTATGTATTGTGCAAACTTCTCTATTTTCACCCTACGCTGTAAATAAAACATGTGATTGGAATTTCTTCGATTTGTTTTCATTTTAGCGAATTTCCCTATAGGGAAGTAGCTATTACCGTAGGTGGCACGGTAACACCTAGACCCGGGACCGATTTACTTTTTCATTTTGATGTCCCCAGAGGCCAAAAACACCATTCGTTTAAATTTTTATATATGTATATATGTATATATATATATATATATATATATATATATAGACTTATATATATATATATATACGTCCGTGAACGCGATAACTTGAGTAATTTTTGTCCGATTTTGATGAAATTTGGTTTAAAGGTGTAAAGCGGGATAAACTTGAATGAGTTCGCGAACCAGCACGATCGGACCATGGGAACGGGGCTTTACGGGGGGTTTTATGGGGTAAAAGTTGGTTTTTCTCACTTTTGACCCTCAAAACACAAAATTTCCCGATTTCTTTTTAGACCTTTTTAAAGAGCTTAAAAAAACAAAAATTTAGTATATAAAAGTATTTTTGTTCGATTATTGGTAACGGAGAAAATTAAAGAAATTGTAAATTTAAAATTCCCATGTTATTCTTACGGAGAATATTGTCAAATGTTGTAGTTTCCTTGTTTATGGATATATTTTGATCAAACTTGGCAAATTTATTTATTTTGTACTAAGCTATCAATATTTTACTCAAAAACACACTTTATTAGTTTCCTTGTAGCAGCAAACCTAGGTACTCGTTAAACCTAATGTTATTAAAATATATTTAACTGAAAATCAATTCAGACAAATGGAAATTCGCTTAGTCGGCAGGTTTGCTGCGGCGGGGGTATTCTGTTTATATTTTGTTGTTATTGCGTCACCAACATGGCAACCCATAAGACCCATGTTATTTGTTTTTTTTTATTTCAAATTTATTTTTCGTGTTTATTTTTGGGCCTATTTTAATTTATAAAGGGATTATGCACATTTACAGGAAAATATATTTAATTTGGTACCAACCGCGTGTAATTCGGTCCTGTAGTATGGCCAGGTTAGCTGTCATAAGTTTTGCTAAAGTTTTTTTTTTATATAAGATAAATATGGTTAAATGCCCATGATACATGATTGTATCTCAGTAGTCGAAGGAAACAACCATGATTATTTTCATATCGTTTCAGTTGTGTAAATAAATCTATTATGTATTGAACAATAGCTATTTGAGAGCGCAAAGTACATCATTGCCGCTTGAGAACTGTTGATGGCCCTACATTTCGAGAGCGGCGATGGCTGTTTGTGCTTGTAATACACGCAATGTTTTTCCTAACACCATAAATAACTTATCATAACACACAGATTGACTTTTTAGTTGTATATAAAATGTCATTAAGTCATGTTATTTGCTTACCGGTTGTTAACGTACCAGATCCGCGACTGTGGTCAGTGTAGAAACGCTATCTGTGAAATCAGCTGATTTATCGAGTGAGAATGGTCTATTCCCGCTCTAGAGCGTAAATGAGCTATTTTGCGCACTGTTTGGCAATGGGATCATTTTCATGCAGTGTTAGGAGATAATATTTTAATTCAAAACATAACTAAACTCCATTAGATTTCATACAGATTTATTCAAGAGTATGTAGTCCCCCAAAATACTCTTGCTAACTCTTCAGATTGTGAAAGAATTTAAAAATATCCTCCAGCATCCATTCTCGTAGTTTCCAACGTTGGCGATGATCAGAACAGAACTCTCCAATCCGATGTAGAATGTAGGGCAGCACTTGACTATGTCTACAACAGCTTCTGCTTTGCTGTGTTTATAGTTGGCGAAGTGCAGATACCATCTAGCCTGCTGTTTATAGCCAAGCTTCCAGCCTCTGAACAGGCTTGCGGTGTTCATAGCGTTTATAGCCTGCGCTGCCGGACAGTTTACGATGCAATGTTCAGCTTAGCGTAATGGTACTCAATTCTTCGATTGTCAAGAGATTCGCAGTGGTATCAATCTTCATGGCATTGAGGAGGCATAGCAGTCAAAACGATCCAGAGGGCTTTGGATTGGTCGTAAACTAATTTACTATTTGGTTGAAAATAATTCAATATTTTTAACATGGAAGAGTCGGATGTATCTACCGGTTATTAACAGTGATTTTACTAGCACCTGAAATAATGGGGAGGAGGGTCTTATGAAGGGTGATTTGACCTTTTCACTATCAAAAAACTACTGCCTTGGAGAGTATCTACTACCATAAATACTGGAATACACAAACTCAGTAGCCATCAACAACAGCAGCTTTTACACAAAGAAGTGAAGTTCTAGTTATGGTTATAGACGATGATGAATAACTATAGGTCTGCCCAGACGAGACCTCGGGCAAGTCTGACGATTACAATATTAAAAGTCTGCACGGTGATCCTATGATGAACTGTTGAGACTCCTGATAGTTCAGTTGTTGTCAGGTAGAAAATGGGGTAGTTGAAATATTTACGTTTTTCAGGTATCGAATGAAGTAATGTAGATATTTTGGGTGTTTTCAGGAAGTCGGTATAGTAATTGAGATATTTGAGTTGCTTTCAGATAGTCAGTGAGGTAATCAATATATATAAGTTGTTTTCATGTATTTAATTAGGTAATCGAGTTATTTTAGAGGTTTTCAGGTAGTCAGTGAAGTAATCGGGATATTTTAGTTGTTTTCAATTAGTATTTGTATAAATTGAGCCATAAAAACTAAGGAATATCTTGGGTTTACATTTGAATCATCAATAGTAAAAACATTATTCAAATATAAAAATAATTGCAATTTTGGGGGGAAAGTAAAACTCTAGGACGCAAGGAAAGTAAATTAAGGGCAAGGGAAATTGGCTAATCATTTACGCTTGCTCTAGATTAAAAACAGTGTTAACACCGGAGTTGACATTTTGTTGTCAACTCGATGTAAAAGTAGGTTAAAAAAGAGATGTAGACATGTGTTTACAGATTCTTTTGGAAAACAAAATGTCTACTGAAAAAACTGAACAACAGTTAAAAATATTCTGATGAAACAAGCGTTCTTTGGACTGTCACACAAATAATACTTTCGTGGATTGTTTTAACTCCGGTGTAACGCGGTCTTCTAAAAACTGTTTAACTTAACCCTCTAGGTTTGCTGCAACTGGTGCACAATATCTTTATATGTAAACAAAACACGAACGGGTAGTAGAACGTAGTAGATCAGGTATAGTAGAACGGGGAACGGCCCAACTGGATCATGTTCGCGAAGAAACTTGCCCGCTCTCAGCGCCTTCGATAGCTCAGTTGGTAGAGCGGTGGACTGTAGAGGCAAGATAGCTGATATCCATAGGTCGCTGGTTCAAATCCGGCTCGAAGGATTATCTTTTTGCTCGAGTTTGATAGATGTTGACATTTTCTTTCTGTTTCGTTAACAATTTAAATTCGGCTGTCGATCAAAAAATGTTTGTTTTATCTCTTTTGAGATTTTAGTGGTTAATCAGAAACGTATTTTAATTATTTTTGAATAGCGCAGACGATTTATTTGATTTATACAATTTGAATATTCACATATTCTATTTTGTAGGTTTAAAAGACTTAAATTAATGAAAATACTTGTATTTAGAAGAAAACTATCAAGTTTTGTGTTCATTACTACAATTGCGTGGATTTCGGTCGTGGAAGCGCCGGATCAATCCCCGCCGATCGCCTATTTATATATTTGCTATGTGGGAGTGTTGTGACTCAAGGCATAAACAAAAAAATCAAATATTTAATTATTTTTGTATATGCCTAGGGGTTCCGAGCTTATAGGCTGGATAATTGACTATAAAGTAAAAATTCTTATATTCGAGAATGTGAAATGTGTGATCTTCCCTCCGTAAAGATTTTAAAATAACAATAAAGTACATCCTTTATGATGAAGGCCTACTGGTTAAAATCTGTCAAATTAGTTAAGCTGACCAAGAAAGTAAAAACAAATTAAATTAAAATTTAGGTTTACAACCCTTGATATTTCCTCCTTACATAATTAAAAATTTAATACTTGCTAGATTTTCAGATATTCTAGCGGTAGCACTTAAAATGACAAGTGTAAAAACAGTTTTCAAGTAAAAATTGTCAAATTGTTTACTTGCTTATTTCAACGACCAGTCTTTGTAAATCTCAGTAATACATGTCTTAACAGTGAGCAAGGAATTAATGACAAATTAAGATTAATATACATTATATTGTATTTTCTTATAGAAAATTGTTTTATAAACTTTCCGGCTTGCAGTCTACTTACACATATTGAGATTTTGAGACATTTTGAGACAAGATTGAATTGAAATAAGTAAAACGAGTTAAAATCTTTGGCTCAGTGATTGGTTGGCCAAGGTATCTTCAGTCGCTAATGTTGATGGCAAATCTTATATGCAGATCTTGTGTGGGTTTGGCCAAGTATCTAATGCGATGCAAACAGTTTCTAATTAACATTCCTGCTTCACGCTCAGACTAACGAACTAACAGTTTGCTGTTGTTGTGTTCGTTGTCGATGTTGTTGCGATAAACTATGTCCGAAGACGGGTAGTTGTGTCCTAGGCAACATGTTTCAACGGTTCTTTCAATGGTGGAAGTGGTTAGGTAATTCTACGAGGTTTTGTTAAATAGTTATTTGTGTAACTAGTGTGCGAGTGGCACTTCGCTGCACATGAGAGAAATGTTTACGCTCGACCCGCTGGCGAGTGCAGCAAAGGCACTTTGCACTCGCGTTATATATTTTCCTACTTTTACTAAGTGTTGTCGTTGCCAACTTATTTTCAAGCGTACACGTATTTCGAGCCTAATAAAAGCACACTGTTTTGTGTGGTTTGGTTGGAATACTGGAGTGCGGAAAAAAATGAGTGCGGAAAAAGTAAGTAAATGAAACAATTAGGTACTTGGCTTACCTTTTCAGTGCAAGGAAGCCCACTTTGTCAGGTAACTGTAGGAAAATGCATTCTAAATCAACAACCATGATTGAGGGCCTTTTATGGTAGAGTTTAACTGCAGAAATCATGATCACATGTACGTACTGTAGTATCGCAACAGTAAGCAGAATGTGCTTATATGGAGCCGCCACTTTTCTTATACCAATTGTTAACCTACTTGTAGGCACGCCTGTGTTCAGTAATGGATTCTCGACTGTTATCATTGATATAGGACAAGGCGGTGGTGACATGTGTTAGGTCAGTGCTAAGTACATGCATTTGCTGTAATGTGGATTGGCCGGTTCTATATGTTAAGCTAAAATATGCATAGATACCTTCGTTTTTTTTTAGTAAACAAAAGATTGTTTGCTTCACGTTGTAGTTTTTCACGCCATAGGGGGTTTCATGTTTAGAACAACGTTCAAAGGGAGAAGAAAAAGTGTTTATATTCGATTTGTATCTGTGTAGTCCTGGATATCTTCTGGATTTTTTTATCTTCTCTGTCTTAACATTTGGGTTTTCGTGAATTGTGCAATGTGTCCTGGAATGTTGGACATTTTAAATTTGACAGTGTTGTTGGCTAAATATTATCCAAAATAGTTGCCCTTATTAGGACAATGCAGTTAATAATGTACGTCCATAATCTGGCTTACTGATGGTTGGGTCGTGATACAAAACCAAGGAAAATTGTATAACGAATTTGTCAGATGTGGAAAATATGCTATGTACTAAACTAGATGGTAAGCTTACGCAGTATAGATCGCCGAATTTTGATATGTTGAACTGGTAAAAAATACTGGCTGACGTGTTGGATTCATTGCAGCAATCTACCTTCGAAACGAACCATATATCGGCCAGCATTTTGGCCAGTCAACGCAGTCATTGTGGAAGACTTAGATTTAGAATTCTGGATTTAATTTTGGTTTAGGTAATTAGGTTGTGTTGAGGAATTTTAGGTCGGTGTTTTCACATGTCGGTATAATTCAACACCGCTAATTTTTCCCAATCCTCATCCCTTTTAGGCCACAAGTCTCCTGGAAATAATTTGAATAATCCTAGAAATACTTTTTAACCTGTGGAAACTCTTTACGGAGATCAATCCATCGTCGTATATTACCTCTTTGGCGATTGTTTATAGATAATTGTGTACCTGAAGAACGCAAGAGTTGTTAGAAAGTCGCAGGTGCAAGAGAAAGGAGCGACTATCAAGGCGACATGAATAGTTACTGCGCCGCCGCGCCGTCTGCGCCTGCGCCGTGTTTGTGTCACGGCCACGCCTCTAACACGGTTTTTGTTTACATTGTTTAATTTCGAAGATGATTATCAACAGAGGAATGTTCCCCGGCTTCTTTGTACGGTGCGCTCTTCAATTTAATCTCCACCTCGATAATTTTGTATTTATTTTGTAATTTTCGTGTGTTACGTTCTTCGACGATGTTAGGATATTGTGTAATCAATTCAATCGATTTAACAGCACATTCGGGTGTTTGTTTGCGCTGAATATTAATTTAAATGCCAGCTGACTCTTAGCAAGGGCCGTTTAGTAATCTAATGATTTTTTGAACAACGATATCAAAGTTATTTATTTAATTTCACATAAAATAAGTTGCTTTGCTTACGAACAATGCTTGATTTAGTACCAGAGGAAAAATATCCAAGATGTACATACCAGATTTATTTAAGTATCGTCTACGTTATTTTGTGTTTATGTGTGTTTGTTATGTCGTCTTGTCCAATCCTTAATGATGACCTAAATTTCGAAGGACTACGTAGTCTATTTTTTGGACCTTAGGGCGTATTATAACCGAAACACAGTGTTACTCCACAACTATAAAGGATCAATTGACTGTGCACGTGCAAAATCAACCTAAATGCTATATAACTTTACCCAACATTTTACACAACCTAGTTCCTTCGAGCTCTTCTGATCTAGTTACAACAATCGGGCTATCTCGGATACAGACGAGGGCGGTAATTGTAGGGCTGAAATGAACACTCCCTTCCATCTCAGGATCTTCTCATATTTCATTACAATAACTACAGTAATTCACTCTTCCTCAGTTGTATAATAGGCTTCATAGCACTAGTAACCACAATGCATCGCATCTTGAAACAAAAACTAGATTATAATTCTGAAACAATTGTTGGGAACTGTGTTTCATTGAATCGGTCGATTGTTTCAAATCACACGTTCACAAATATTGGATCTTGTAGAGACACGGGATTTATTTTATACTTTCAGAAACACTTTTAATATCAAGACATAAACACTTCGGCCAAAATCTGTTGTTTGGACATTGTTGTTGGGGACATTTTGACTAGAGAAAGTTGTAAATTGATATTTTTCATCATATTAAAGACAGCAGTTTTTAATACATGCGTTGCGGGTCTAAAGTACTCTTCAAGTCCCTATGGAAAAAATCAGCTGTTGTAATCAGTTGTAAACTTCGATTGATCACTATTTCGTCATCCGAAATTGTCGAACAGTTGCTTATTTTTCATTAGCAAATATTAAAAACTAGCTAGTGAAACTTGAGCTCCGGTCGAAAAAAGCCACTTTACGCCCTAGTGATGAAATATACTATATTGTAGGCCTACTATGCCATTCATCTGTTCAGAACATATTTTAATTTGTAAAACTTTTTACGTGTTTGTAGTGTAGAATGGAGTAAGATGCCTTGTGTAGCTTTGTTACTATGATCAGCTGTTTCATTGTTGGATTATTTAAGCCAGTATCAAGTTAAGCAGCTCGGTAAAAAAGCTACCGATCTCTCTCAAAATCAAACCTGCAATCTTATGATCAATATCCGATTTATGACTACAACTGGAAACATCGCAAGTTTCAATTCCATTGTTCATGGCGAAGAACGATCTACTAAATCGTCAAGTTTCGTGCAGGAATTCGGAACTGTTCGTTGTTTGGTGGATTTCTAGAAGAGATTTTGATTGAGAGCTAAGCTGAACACACCACGGCAACAATGGTAATAATGGCAATAAGCCTCGGGCTGCGGCGCTCCCAAAGATCTCAAAGAGAGATTTTGTTCCTCAATAGAATACAGATTTTGTGTTCACTAAACGTAATCACGTGTTGGTTTTATCAAACACAATTTCACATGCTAACTCTAAATTCCTCATCGGAAGTATACAAGGTTTCCAACTGGAATCTTGTGAGTTTTGGAAATGGTTGAAAAGTCCTTGACTTTTACTATGCGTCCAGTCATTTAGTTTTATCCCGAAATCTACATTACATTGTTTCTTAAAGCTTATTTTACGAGTTCAGCTGCCTTGGCATTTGTTTATTTGTGTGTAGGCCAATGACAAATGGTATCTGAGTCTGAATCAACTTCGCTTGGGTTGGAATCGAACCAACTATTGACAGAATTACCACGCATCCTGGAAACCTGGAATCACAGACTAGGGTCCTAGAGTGTGCTAAAATAAAGCGTGCCCTGGAAACCACCTTGAATTTTACTTTGTGCTGAAGTAAAGTTTTGCCTTGGAAATTAAGTTAATTTGAATTGGAGTTTTGATTAATTTATTTCTTATTCCATGGAATTTCTGTTTTCTTTGTATGCAATGTACTGCAGTATTTATAACTGTTCTGGTGGCCAGATGATGTACAATTTAAAAACGTACTAGTCTAACACATTAGTAGGATAGTTTTCTGTCCTCTATCCAAAAAAGGTTTCCGTTTTTATGTGAAAGTTAATTTATTTTTTAGTAGGGGTTTTAGTTTGAAAATAATCCGTGTTGAAATACCCCTAATGTTTTGGAAAACCATGTCCACGGAACGTCCTAGATTTGTTTAACCTCAAACGGTTAGGCCTACCTTGGTTGAGAACATGAGCGTTTCCTTGAACAATAGTGTCAGTGATGTAGGGTGAGATCATCATTGCCACTCCCTCTGCGGCGTAGTGTTGTTGGCCTTGATGTAGGTAATCATAACCATCATCATCCTCATCGGTCAATTGGTGAGTGCGCGGGACTCCTGCCCTTAGGACACAGGTTCGAATCCCGCCAAACACAAATAGGCTTAGCCTCGTAATGATGACTTGACCTAGTGATTCGTAACCCACCTTGTGTTGTTGGATACGTTGTCTTAAAGTTCTGGGTTCTAATCCGGCCAGTCACCGATGGATTTTAGCTAAGTGCTGCGTGTTAATGACGTGATCCAATGATTCGGAACCCACCTGAGAATTAAAATCAGAAACACTTTAACCTAGATTTAAAAAAACAGTATATAAAATGCTTAAAGCTTAGTATGAAATAAAGAATATTGCAAAATTGTATAAAAATATATGTATTTTAACAACAGTGTATCTATTCTCCATAAGAATAATATGGAATTTTAAATTTAATAGTGTTTTTAGCGAATTTCCCTATAGGGAAGTAGCTATTACCGTAGGTCTCATGGTAAGACCTAAGCCCGGGACCGATTTACTTTTTCATTTTGATGTCCCCAGAGGCCAAAAACACCATTCGTTCAAATTTATATATATATATATGTGTGTGTGTCCATCCGCACGATAACTTGAGTAATTTTTGTCCGATTTTGATAAAATTTGGTTTGAAGGTGTAAGGCAGGATAAACTTGAATGAGTTCGCGAACCAGCATGATCGGACTATGGGAACGGGGGTTTATGGGGGGTTTTATGGGGTAAAAATAGGTTTTTCCCATTTTGACCCTAAAAACACAAAATTTCACAATTTCTTTTTAAACCATTTTGTAGAGCTTAAAAAACAAATAATTTTGTATATTGAAGCGTTATTATGGGCCTAATTGTTACGGAGAAAATTCAAAAAAATTGTAATTTTAAAATTCCCATGTTATTCTTATGGAGAATAAGTCAACTGTTGTAGTTTGCTTGTTTATGAACATATTTTGATCAAATTTGGAAAATACATTAATTTCTTACTAAACCATAGTACCTTTTAATATTTTACATTAAAAAAAACTTGTTTACCCTCCCTGTTGCAGCAAACCTAAGTACTCATTAAACTAATTCTGTTTAAATAGGGAATAAATGTGATATTTTTAAGGAGACAATTTAGTTTAAATCTAATCAGGCAGATGGAAATTCGCTAAGTCTGCAGGTTTGCTGCGGCGGTGGTATTGTAATTTTATACGTAACTATTAAGAGTCCTTGGACTCTAGAGGCCATCTTGGATGATTCCAAACAGCTGCTGAAGAGTTAATTACCATCCAAAAAAATAGTTTTTTTTAAACACCAAAAGGATTATAATTTAAATATCTTGTATACTATGAGATTAAAAATTGTCTTTGTTGTTTTGAATTGATTTCCAAGGGAGTTCATGGAAGCCAACGGCCATCTTGGATTTGCCCGCCATAAGAGCAATGTTAATTTTGTTATTATTAAACAGCCGCTGAAGAGTTATTTACTATCTCAAAATATTTTTTTCAAATACCAAAGTGATTGTAATTTAAATATCTAGTATACTGTGGGATTAAACATTTTCTTTGTATTTTTTAAAATTGTTTTATGAGTTAGAACGTCTAGGCTCTAAGGACTAATTGTATAACTCCCTTTTTCGTGGTCAAAAATCTTGAATAAACAAGTCTAGGCGTTGATGACACGACCCGCACAACATGAACGTAGCAGGACTGCATCTACTAGATCGAAGGCGTTCGTATCTTTCATTTGCGCTGACGACGTGATTTTGTAATATATCGATTGCATTTTTTATAGCAATGTTTGAAGTTCACATTTCAAAAATGGGGTAAAGCAAAGGCTACTATTGTTATAAACAATACTACTGAAACTTTAGGTTATTGAAAAACATATTTTTTGGGGGTTTGGATAGGATAGTTTACTTAAAAACACCATTCCCGCAGCAAACCTGCAGAGTGCAGGCTAAGCGAATTTCAATTTATATGATGGAAATTTGACTCATTTTCATAAACAAGTCATATTTATTCACTATAACATTTTTTATTGAGTACTTAGGTTTGCTGCTTAGGCGAATTGAAAATGATTCAATCATGCGAATAAAAATTTGCTTAGTCTACAGGTTTGCTGAGGTAGTAACATTTTGTCAGTTCTATGTTCTATTGTACAACTCATGTAGAAAGATAACCTTTGTGATTAGAAGATACTCTAATAATGGTAGAAGGTAATAATGGTATATAATGTACCTATAGTGGCACTGGCAGGTCTAGCGGGGGCTTGCTACAATAGCTAAAGCCCTCCCATTGGACCGTGGAAAATTAATTTAAACATATATTTCGTCCTAAAATGTTAACAAAGGTTTTTGGAGAGGTACAGTTAACAATAGCTTTAAAAAGTCATCAAACTGCTTTAAAAAACAAAATTTTCCATGCCAACTCCCAGACAGTTTCAGGCTCTTCTTTTGTTCCAAACCCTCCAGAACCCCCCTGGAAGCCTCCCCTTGACAAGGTCCTAGAACCGCCACTGTATAGTGGTGATGTAAAAATATTACCTTAGTAGTGGAGAACTACCGGTTTTACCCCACTTGGGGCACGTTTTCCCATAAGAAATAACATGGGATCATTTTTTGGCCACTAAAACCAAATATCCTGATCTTTGCCTAAATATCCCTATATAATTGTCAAACCTTATTTCTTACTTATTTCCCATAAATATATTCGATATTAAGCTAAAAAAGCTATTTCTTATATTTATTGACCCTTACAAGTGTAAATGTAGAGTAGTGGCGAACCCAGAAAGAGTCCTCACTTTAGGCACGTTTTCCCCATAAGAATAACATGGTGGGCGTTTTTTGGCCACCAATCCTAAAAATCCTGCCCACGGCCTATACTCCTATATTAATGTTCAATACCATTGTACAACTTCATTACTATTTCAAATCCACATCCATTCACAAGTATATTCTCAAAATCATCAACTTGACAGTGCGAGGTTTGTACGTGAACTCAGGCGCGCTCCCGGCTCACGGCGCGCTCCCTTGGACATCCTTAGTGGAAATCCACGAGTTCTGGCTACTTGGGAACCCAAGCCATTTGACATACAATAAATCACCCTTCCTCCTAATTACCTTCTCTACCAAATACATGTCTTTATACTTGGTCTTTAACAACTCCTCTGTATAGAAGCCTCCCCTGATTATATTACCATTTTCATCTTTCAAGATATAAGTCACAGGCTTTGTATTCTTAACTTCTGCTATTGTAAATAGCTCACCTGTCCAATTTGGAGTATATCCTTTACTAAAAACATGTTTATACTTGGAAATCCTCACACTATCACCCACCTTATATCTTGGCTTTTTAACTTGCACTACTTTAGAAGTCAACCTCTCATGCACATATTTACTATTCTTAATATTCACTTGGTTAGGCTTCATACCTATAGATCTATGCACCTTATTATTATATTTTCGAATTAACTTTGGAAGTAAATCCAACCATTTATAACTTCCCTGAGCACTAAATTCCCTATATAACCAATTTTTTAAAGTTCTCTGAAACCTCTCCACAATTGCAGCCTTAGTTGTAGAAAAAGTGTGATAGTGATTAATATTTAAGTTTTTCATTAGTTTGCTAAAATATTGATTAAAAAATTCTTTTCCATTGTCAGATTGAATGTTTTTAACCCCCTTTGGTAGAATGGTTTTAATGGCTTCTGTAACCACTAACCCTGTCTTATTCTTTAGTGGAGCAGCATAAGCTTTTTTAGAAAATGTATCTATTAAAGTTAAAATATATTTATTGCCAGAATTTTCTCTAGCATAGTTTTGCATATCAATTAAATCTATTTGTATGGTTTCGTTTATACCCAATACTTTAAAAGACCTTCTAATGAAATTCTTTCTTGCAGGCTTATGAAGTTCGTATGCAATTTCATTCATTTTTTATAACATCATCCTTTCCTGTAACTCTAAATACATCACCATTAGCCCCAATCAATAGATTATCTTCCATTCTTTTAAATACATAGTTTTCTGGTATATATGGTCTATTATCTATATACTTAAATCCACTCAAAGATGTGGGGTCAGCAACTAATAAATCAGGATTGTATTCCATCAAATTAAAATTTTTTTCTCCATACACAAATTTCGATCCATCGTAATGCATAGCTTGTGACATTAGACAAATATCATCCAAATGTTCCCCTTCTGGTAGATTCCTTATAAATTGTTTTTTGGCATCCCAACATTTTTCTTTTTTATCAAAAGTTATAGTCTGTTCTTTTATAACACAGTCAGTTTCATCAATGGCAGGTTTAACACGTACTAACCTTTTATTATAAAAACTCCAATAGCCTGCTTCCATTTTTGGAACTTGTGAAACATTCACAGCATCTTTACTATCTGTACCTTCTATCAAATTGCTAAGTTTCTGTTTCTTAGCATTCCAAACACCATTCTCTGATTCTAAAAATTCATAATTATTATCATCTTGTACAAATTTACCATCTTCTTTTCGTATTAAAGTCTGTTGTAAAGTGGGCACATCATTTAAACTTTCACCCTTTTCTACATTAGTAATTTTCCGTTTCTTAGCATTCCAAACACCATTCTCTGATTCTAAAAATTCATAATTATTATTGTCTTGTACAAATGTACCACCATCTGTTCGTATTAAAGTCTGTTGTAAAGTGGGCACATCATCTAAACTTTCACCCTTTTCCACATTAGTAATTTTCTGTTTTTTAGCATTCCAATTTTATTCTTAGATTCTAAAAACTCATATTTAGTTTTACCTTGTAAAAAGACATCACCTTTTCTAGTTAATGTCTGTCTCAAAGTTGATACATCATCTACAAACTCCCCATCTTTAACATTACCAATTTTACGGTTTAAACCATTCCAACTATCGTCTTGTAAATTTAAAGTAGGTTCACTACTAGCCCTGGGTTCTGCAGGCTTATTATATGGATTATATAAACGATAAAATTTATCAATAAACATATTTTTATTTAATAAATAATTCCACTTTCTCTCAATTCCTCAATAATGGAATCTATTTCATTATCCACTCCTGAGTTACCGGCTTGGCGACTTAGCCAAAGAAGTCTTAACCTATCTACAAGCTCATTAGGATCATCCCAATAAATATAGTCTATTTTATTACCAGTCACTTGTCTCAAACCTTCACCAACAGATTTAAATAGAGGTTTAATTATATTAAGATATTTAGTATGTCTATTACTTGAAATTGGTGCACCATCTTTGTAACTCTTTAAATGTCCATTTGTAGCTTCCAAAATCTCTTTATAATTTTGCAAATCAGCCTGAGTATAGTTCTCAGGTTCTTTTAATGTTAACAATTCCCATAAACCTTTTGTCCCCTTGTAGGTTTTATTTGCAACTGTAACATCATCATTGCCAATATCAACTTCCTTATTTCCAATAAAAAATTTATTTGCTTCTCGTCTAATACCATATGTAGTGTCTGTCATACTACTTTTACTGAGGTAATTTCCTAAATAGTCTGATGCTAAAAGACCAAAATCTAATTTCTGTGGGGTGGATGGTTGTAATGGTTGTAATGGTTGTAATCTTGGTATCATTGATATTCTAGATGGAGTCATTGGGAGTATCTCCATTCGAGGCCTCTCTGATGTGATTTTCTTTAATTCTTGTAATGGCTCTATTAAAGGTTGGAATGTTTGGAACCTCTCTTCAGCCTCTAGAAACTTGCCACGTTTTAAAGCTCTATATTTCTCTCGTATTTGATTTGCAGAGTCAACCAATTCTTGTTGAATGTTTTTCATCTTTTATTTACATTTTATTTATCTCATTTGACAAAGGATTGTACTCAAACACTTTATCATGTATTATCAAACAATATGCAGATGTATTTGCTGGTACATTTTCTGCAGTTTCAATCTCTAATTTAATATCAACAATTCCTTCCTTTACTGTTTCATTCTGTCTAGAACAGTCTATTACAATTAGTGGATATTTCTTCATAAACTCAGCCCTACTAATCATAGGATCTGGGATAGTATTATAGTAAGTCTCTCTAAACCTCATAAACATCTCATAAGCTTTAGAGACATCTCCATTTTCAAAGTCGAGATTTAAATCACTATAAGGATAATATTCAGAGTTTAAAAATACTTTGAGATTTTTTAATTTACAGTGATCAAATTCATCAGTTATTTTTCGTGCACTATTATCCCTAGCTGTTTGGAAACCAAATATAATATACCTAGGCTTCTCCAAACTTGAAGACGTCTTTACTGACCATGTATGTCTTGTGGTATTGGGATATGATGGAAGTTCATGCAGCTCTAAGCTTCTAAATGCAATTTGCAAATTTTTATTTTGCAATAACATCTTTTGTAATTGTAACTTCTCTCCATCTGATGGTATCACATGTGGCATCACCCATTGAATTGAGTTAAGTGTAATTTTAGGAATCAAATCAGCAGTGCCACTGGCTGGAGCTTTAGCGGTTGTTAATATACAATTCAAATCATTTTTGGATCTTTTCAACACCAATTCTTGTTTGACATTTACTAATACCTTATTAAAATCCTCGAATACACCCATTAACAGCTCTAATGGCAAACATGTACTAAACTTGCCACCTTTATGGAACTCTTTTAAATTCGTGTCTGAATCAAATGCTACATTTGTCAATTTAGTTGTTTTATTGTAAGAGCTCAATATTTTCATAAGACTAAAAATTCCTGGGTTTCTTACAATGTCTATTTCCTTACCTGCAACTTCGTATCTAATTTCATCAAATAAGAACGCAAATGCATTATTTATAAAATGACCTTTATCATGATTTTCAATTTCTCCCTTAATATACAGATAACTCCTACATGGCAGAGTTAGCAAATCTTGATTATTAATACATATTCGAATTTCATCAGAATTATTTATTGCTAAAGTATTGTGGGGAACATAGGAGTGATTTGTAATTTTAAACACACTATCGTCGAATTGGGATTTCCCTGTAACGTCTAGAAAATCTTCCATTTTTATTAATAGAAAATTTTAACTTTAGTCCTATTGATTTTAGGAACCTAGCATTTTGTACACTTATAGATAAATTCTTATAAATTCTCATATCTTTTTTATATGACAAGTAATTGTAGTTTCTTCTCCGTTAAAGTCAATTGCCTTGTCGTGTTGATCGGCAAATGTAATACTGACAACATCTAAACTTCTCTTATTTACAGGAAAATATATAATATTTCTTGGAACTTCGATAATTTTGTAGCCAGGAGGAGCTTCTGGATAAAAGCTATGTATGGTGTGTGATTTTTTTCCGTTTAAATAGGACCCGTTTGCAATATTACATTTTACTCTAATCACATTTACATTATTAATGTTTATTTTATTTGTAGATTCAAACTGAACACCAGGAGTAGAAACACCTTTAAATCCCAATAAAACAGACCCTAAACATGGTTTTGTAAAATCAAACACGTGGTTAGAAAGTAATGTCGCTTTCATAGTTTTATTATTAGCTGTAAGGAAAAAGTCTGGGATTTGCTTTTGAATTTCCTTTGCAAGCTCAACCACCTCATATGTTCCTTCAGAAATTTCTATTGTAACTGGAGCTTTGTGGTCATAATAGAAAACATCATCACCTTCTCCAATGGTTAATTTGTTGCCTTTAAGTTGATTTAATTTTGGAATAAGCCCTTTGAATAAAAGTTTGACTTTAGTATTAATTAATGCTTCTCCATTTTTATGTATTATAACTTTAAGTTTACCATCTAATAACTGGTTTAAATCATCAACTAAGATCTCTCCCTTTGGTAATGTTTTTTTCTCTACTTTGTAATATGTTAAAGTATTAAGTGGTTTTTTTACATTAAATATAGAATTATAACTTTGAAAATCTACTAATCCAATTACATAATCATCATTTAATTCTATGGGAGGAAAGAACACTGACTTTAGCTCTGGCTCTGTACCCGAAAATGTTATAGTAAATGAATCCATTTTTATAAAGAATATATAAATGATAAACATAAAATTCCACAAAGGGAACTATTTAAATCTTGTATTTGATCAGTTGTATAGTAGATTTTATATCCCTCAAAATATTTAATTACTTCTTTTGGAGGTTGGATTCCAAATGGGTCAAAATAAATTACAATTTCTTTATTTTTACGATATGCTGTCCAATGTGTGCCAGATGAACTGTCTAAATTAACTATTCCGCACTCTTTTACTCTTGGTTTTAGATTTTTTAGCTCGTTTTTTAGGTACACCCCCCGGAAGTGAGGCACGTCTTTTGCGGCCTCTAACAGCTGGTAGTTGTCCATCTTTTTTATTAAATTTTAATCCCATTCCCATTTTTGCTTTTGCCTTCATTAAATTTGTCACGGCGTAAGCAGCAGCTCTTTCAGCAAGATTTGCGTCATTCGCCGTTACTCTAGTCCAAGCTAAGTCTGCTAATCTCATGTCTGCTTTGTTCCGAGCAGCGGTATCGGGATTATTCATGTAGAATATGTCATGCTCTTTACAATAAGAGTCTAGTTTATTTTTTGGAGGTACATTTTTAGCTAAATTCTCACGTACATTCGTTCCAGGTCCACAGTACCGATATGATGGTATGTGAAGTGGGAATGGAAGGTTATTTATAAGAGTATTCAATAACCCTCGACCCCTGTAAGGCTTTAGGAATAAACCTTTGCCCTTTTTACATGTTTTCTTATTATCATTTTTTACCATTTTTATTATATAGAAAATGTCTTTTATTCAACAAAAACATAAATTTAAAATAGTACATACTAAGGAAAATATACCAAAGAAGTTGGGTCTATTTCCTACCAATATTCGATGTGTTATTTGTGGTCCAAGTGGAAGTGGAAAGACGGTTGTAATTTACAATTTAATTGTAAGAAAGGAAGGATTAAAATTTACAAACTTATATTTAATATCTAAATCGTTAGAACAAGAAAAATATAAAAAAATAATTGAAATATTTAATTTGTGTGACGAAGTGAAATTACACACGTTTACTGACTGTGAAATCACACCAAATGACGTAAAATCACAGTCAGTTGTTGTATTTGATGACATAAATAGTCCAAATATTACACAATTTTTCTCAATGGGTCGACATAAAAATATTAACTGTTTTTACTTGTGTCAATCTTACAGCAAAGTACATAAACATTTACGTGATAATGTAAATTTCATAATATTATTCAAACAAGATGATTTAAATTTAAAACATGTATATAACAATCATGTTGGTAATGATTTTTCATTTAACCAATTTAGAAATCTCTGCCACCAATGTTGGGATAAAACTAAATATGGCTTTTTCGTAATAGACAAAGAAAGGTCGAAGAATAATGGCAAATATAGATTTATGTTTGATCAATTTTATAATGACCAAGAGCAAGGGTGTTGATGCCATCTTCTAGAATAAACCTCTTGTCATCGTCAAAGGATAGTACTTTCTTATTCATGGTCAAGGTTTGAAGGTGATGATTTGTAGATTTAATTCTTGTCACATTCTCATAGTAGTCTTGACCAGTTGCAAGACAGTTTAAATAATGTTGATGTCTAAGGAGATGTTTAACTGTGGCACCATCAGCTCCTTTAGCTTTTTTGACCTCTAAAGCTTGCTTGTCTTCTTCATATAACCATTTTAGAGGAATATAAGAATATAACTTTGGTCTTAAACCACAATATTCATACATAATATGACCATCTAATTCATCTTTAAACTTGCCAGTGACTTTTTTATTTTTATCAGAGTATAAGAAATGGTCTTTACTATATCCAGAGGTATCAAAATAGTGCAAGTCACATTCTATTTCCTTGTAAAAGTCCTCTGTAACTATAGAATACATTAAAGAATCTGTATCAGTCATTAGAAATCTTTTATTCTTAAATTTTGACATATAATTATAGTGGAAATCATACATTATTACTTTACTAATATCTAAAATGGTCATTCCCAAATATATTGGTTTATTAAACTTTACAACTAATTTATTTAAATGTATGGCATGTAAATTGTTATCAAACTTTTTGCTACAATCAAACCTTGGATTAGTGACATATTTTGTTAATAATGACTCATCCTTGAGATATATATCACGAAACTTTCGTTGATTCATAATTGTCCGACCAAAGAGACTATTATTTAACAATTTGTAAAAGTCTTTTTCGAAATCATTTTTAGCACATTTTCGTTTTTCAATATTAAAATTAATATAGGGTGCAAGCCATTTTGATTGTCTAAATTTTAAAATTCTATGGTATTTTGTAGCAACCAAACCCAATTCCTCATATTTTTGTAATGCTTTATAATGTAAAATATATTTAGTTTTGTCATTTAAATTAGGTATTAATTTGCCATTCATTTTCTCAGGTGCTAATGGATAGTCATTATGTAAATCATGTAAGCTTTTATCATATTTTAAATCAACTTCTAAAATATATCCAAACTCATCATTTTGATTGTATTTGTAGTCTATCTCATTTGTCCAACGAAATCCATCCACGGGTAGTGTCTCACACATAGCTGTGGAGTATAGCGAGTTACAATCTAAATATATTAAATATACACTTTCTTGATTGGGATCATAATGTTTGCCCATATATCTATTATTGGCTTTAGCGTAACGTGTGGAAATCATACTGACTCCTCCTCTGATTGCACTTTCTATGAACAAATGCATGTCAATATCTTGAAATAATTGTAATTTTATACCAGTCATTCTAAGACAGGCTTCCCATGTTAGTCCTGGAAGTGAATACATATGTACGGGGTCAAGTTTGTAATCTTTTAAACACAGGTCTCTAAATGTCTCAAAGACATCAGCCAGTAGCAATACATCTGTTTTAAGATATAAATCATGATATTCTTGTAAATTGTTTATATTAAAATGGGTCCAGACATTTTTAGCATGTTCATATTCAATGGGAGAGATATGTTCTTTAGTTAAAGTACTATAACATTTTTCAATTGGAGGTAGAGACTCTGCGAACTTATCTGGTCCCGTCATATATTCATATGGAAATACGCCTTTACGTTGTAGTAGTGGATTGTCTATGAATCTAAATGTATTTAAATTGGAAGCTAATTTGTATAATGGAAGGGACAAAAAGTTATAGGAATCTAAAAATACTAAATCATCAATAGAGAATGAAATGTACTTTTCCATATCCTTGGCTATGCAATTTAATTTACGATCTAACTTTGCATATTTTCCCAAGTGTTGCATTATTAAATGTCCATCATAATTTTTCAAGTTATGGAAGAATATTGGTATTTTCTTTGTTACTTTATAGTTTAAATTACAATCATTATGGGTAGCTCCACGGTATTGGCCAGATGAATGACAATGATCTCTCACCCTATCAAAATATAGGGGCTTTTCACAAATGTGACAATGCGTTGAGTTTTGGAAAGACGCCTCTTGCTCTGGAGTCATTACCAGGGGAATATATATCGCCATTTGACTTTTAATATAATCATAAGTCTCAAATAATCTTTTGAAAAACACATCCATAACATTTTCACCACTGTACAACTCTTCAGAAATAATCTTAGACTCTTTCACTACAACAAATGCAAATCCAGATGGAGTATGTATATTAGAGTTTATAAAGCACTCAAAATCAGCATAAATTACAAATGGGGCTTTAAGTTGATATTTATAATTTTTAAATTGTAATGTATCTTGTTTAGACATTTCCACTCGTTGGGCGTCAAAGTTTTTACAATATGTTGCATGATGTTCTAATATATCATTAGTGTAAAAATGTTGCAAACACAACTTACAAAAATGCTTTTTATGGTCATCTTTTGTAGAGTGGAACATTAACTTATCAAAATCACGAATTAAACAGTAATGTGATTTACGACCTTCTTGTAATAACAATAGATCTACATGATTATTACTATTTAGTTTGGTTGTTCTTAATGGATATATAAATTTATCATATTCAACCCCAAATACATTAATACTTATATCATTCTGTGTTTCAAATTTATCTATATCAGATATTTTCACAGGATACTTTATGTTTGTCATATTCAACTGACTTTCATAGGGTACATAATTAGAAACCCTTTCAGCATGTTCATTAGAGTTCCTTGGATGTAAAGCTGCTAAAATCGACCAAAGGAAGCATTTATTGTCAGCATTTTTAATATTTAAAACTGCATGTTTTGATTGAATACTTTTTGGTGTAGGGATATATGACTTTGGAGTTAGGGGCTTATACTTGTAAACATGCAGCTGCCAATATTTAGTATGGTCATATATCCATCCACTGCCTTGGGCTTGATATTTGTGTATGGAAGCGTCAATCTTTAAAAGTGCATTTTCAATTTGAGGCTTTAAATCTCTCTTCTCAATAGTTAAGGTAGTAAGGCTTCTAAAATCTGCAATACATTCTTTTTCATTGACTAATTTTCCATTTTGATCCATTGAATATTTTATAAATTTGATTCTCCTAACTAACGTCCATTTTATCGGAAGAGGACAAGACTGAAGAGTATTTTTAAGGTCAGCTCTAATCGATTCACCAACAAATTTAATCATTGTATATGGACATTTGATGCAAGAATTGCTGTGTCTTTTAAAATGTCCAACAACATTCGTTTTACAGAAATTACAAGTCTTATGATTTTGTAATATATGTGATTTTAAAGCCACATTATTATCACAGATTAAATTGCAAACCTTGCACAGTTTCACCTTCATTTGATGAATTACCTTGTAGTGGCGAATAAGGTTACTTTTGGTGGAGAGCAACATGGAGCAGTGTTGACAGGTGGGCCTCATGGTCCAGAATGAAATATCACCCGAATGTCACTTCTATTTATAGAATTTTCGAAAATTTCAAAATTTTTAAAATTTAAAAAAATTAGATTAGAAATTAAGAATTACTTCAACAGGAGGTCACCCACCCAGGACTAGACCAGTAGAGACGAGAAGCCTGACCGTAGGTCGGGAGCACGACCAGGAGCGCGCCATGAGCCGGGAGCGCGCCCGAGTTCGCGTACAAACCTCGCACTGTCAAGTTGATGATTTTGAGAATATACTTGTGAATGGATGTGGATTTGAAATAGTAATGAAGTTGTACAATGGTATTGAACATTAATATAGGAGTATAGGCCGTGGGCAGGATTTTTAGGATTGGTGGCCAAAAAACGCCCACCATGTTATTCTTATGGGGAAAACGTGCCTAAAGTGAGGACTCTTTCTGGGTTCGCCACTACTCTACATTTACACTTGTAAGGGTCAATAAATATAAGAAATAGCTTTTTTAGCTTAATATCGAATATATTTATGGGAAATAAGTAAGAAATAAGGTTTGACAATTATATAGGGATATTTAGGCAAAGATCAGGATTTTTGGTTTTAGTGGCCAAAAAATGATCCCATGTTATTTCTTATGGGAAAACGTGCCCCAAGTGGGGTAAAACCGGTAGTTCTCCACTACTTACCTTTAATATATAAATTAGTTACTAAAAAGACCATGGCCCTTTATTCATGATTAGTTACTAATATCAAGAATTTCATTTTACACATTTTGATGCAGAAAGAGTCAGTGGAGTTGGCCCTGAAGCTGTTGGATGGCTCTGATGTCAGAGGTCACTGCATCTCAGTGGAGAGGGCAAAGTTCACCATGAAGGGACAGTACGACCCGACACTCAAGCCTAAGAAGAAGCGGAAGAAGGATAAGGAGAAACTGAAGAAGATACAGGAGAAGTAAGTAACTGATTCTGCCTAGGTTTAGAATTGTCTTGAAATTGTATACTTTTGGCAGGGTTTTTTTCTTACAATTCACTCTTAGACACTGAAGTTGACTTCCAATCAATGTGAAACAACCATGGATTTGTTTCAACTAGTTGAATGAGGTTATTACAAAGCAAGCTAATGCTATTAGTAGTCTTACTTTCTATATCAACCAGATGCCATAATTTTTTTTCTTTCTTAAAAATAACGTAGTTCCATGAGCCAGACATAGGTTGTGCTAGTGTCTAACATTCTATTTTCTATCTAATATTTCTGTCAATGGGATAGTTGATGTGACATTAAAGATGCTATATTGTCGTCCTAACAGTTTGACTTGGTTAAAAAGTCCAAATATTCAACAGAAATGGGTAATTTACATCAGTGCAATCTGTCAGTGGGGCAACTAATTCCATTTTTACATAAAAACTGGCGAAATGTGGATGGAATATCTAGTTTTTTCAATAGTCAAAACTATTACGGTTAAGTTGCTGATGGCTCGTTGATAATTGAACCGACACCATTGAACCATAAGCTTTGGGGAGTTCTGGGACAAGCGAATATTTAAGTTTCTAGAGACAGAGAGGAAGAGTATTTTAAAAAACCATAATTAATTTTGGTTGTAGAACTTACAACAAATTTTAGAGCATCAAATTGGTTTTGTATCTCTTCTATTACCAATTGTAACATAGTTTATGTTATGTCTAGACTGTTTGCTTGGATGCCAGATAAGTTGAGGGGAGAACGAGCCAAACACGAGAAGATTGTGATAGTCAAGAACCTGTTTGAACCTGAAATGTTTGATAGAGATGTCAAGTTGATACTTGAATACCAACAAGATCTGAGGGAGGAGTGTTTAAAGTGTGGCGCTGTCAAGAAAGTTGTCGTTTTTGACGTGAGTACTTCAACACAATGTATTAGTTTTTCATCAATTTTTGTCCTATCTTTCACGTCCTAGGACACTAGATTCTTGCACAGAACCGTTTTACACATTACTTGAGGCTGGGCCTATATGGTACTTATATTCACTGCTTCTGAAAATCACACTTTATTAAAGAAGCCACAAAACCTACCTCTTTCCGCAAAACTTTTCTGATCGTAATAAGAAATCCGATACTATTGTATTCGTCGACACATACACTCTCCTTTTACCTCACTGTTCTTTTCCGAATCCTAAATATTCTTTTGAAATTCACAGCTGTTCAATTGTTGGTACACACCTTTTGGTTCTGTTAAAACACATCAATTTCAGTCCAATGAGAGGATTACTCGTTCTCATTAAGGTAAGTCTAATCCCTCCTATTTCCTTACACTCTGCAATGGGTAGACAGCAATGGGTAGACAGCAATGGGTAAGTGTTTATACTTCTTCAATAAAATTTATAATTTTTTCAGAGACATCCTGAAGGCGTAGCCCAAATAAGCTTTAAAGAGTTTGAGGCAGCTGATGCTTGTATTCAGTTACTAAACGGAAGGTGGTTTGGCCAAAGAAAAATAACTGCTGAATTATGGGACGGCCACACAAAATACAAGTAAGTTTTAATTTTTATATCTTTCTAAGTATCCAATTATTAGAACTTAATTTGGATACTTGTTATTCGGCGCAAAATTGGTATTTTGTTTTTAAACAGCTTTCTTTGGCTTTTTCTCACGATGGTTTAGTTTTTATACAAATAAGTGAGTTCCTTACATGTAACTTAACACCAATGTTTTTTGTTATGTTGACAGAATCACCGAAACAGACGAAGAAATACAGGCGAGGCGAGCAAAGTGGGAAAAATTCTTACTGGCAGAAGAAGAAGAGAAAGAAGCAAAAGAGAAAGAAAATAAAGAAATGACCAAAGATATTGAGGTTAAAGATGCAGACAATGAGATTGAAACTGAAAAGAAAGACTCAAATGTTGTACAAGAAGATTCAGATGCAGATACAAAGAGTAGTGTAGGAAGTGAATATGACACAGATGAAGAAGTAAATAATTAATACTTGTAATATAATAATACAATTTTAATTTTTTTATAAATTCGATACTTTGTACCTTTCCCATAGTTATGAAATTGAGACTAACCAAGAATCAGCTTTGTGAATTGTGTAAACATTTTAATTTGAAGGTAAAATATGGACTTTCCTATTGAGAGTATTTCTAACTACACAACAAATTTGTAGGTAAGAAAACTCCTCCTGGTTTCAAGTGACTGTTATATCTCAACCCCAGCATTTAGCTACTGAACGTACTTACCTAAACCTAACATAACAATTTTGTAGTTTTTTTCACGCTAACTACACAAAACAATATACAAATATGAAGACAGAAAAGCAATGAACTGAAACTAAACAACACTCAGCATGAAGCCCCAAAGCTAGCAAAACTAACACCATAGATTCTCAGTGTGTACAGGCCGTTTGAAAAAGACTCATCCGATATAGAAAAATTAAAGCTATTTATCAAACAATATACAGTTGGAAAGAGGAAGCTCTGAAGTTTCACTTTGTTTCATGGTGGACCGAGCAGCAACACCAAATTGTACAGCATGAGTATTCCCCAAAGGTTAATATTTTTTGTGCAGTCTCACAGAATTACATTTGTGGTTCCTTTTTCTGAGAACACTGTTACGGGAATAACATATTTAAAAATGTCAGGAAACTATCTCTTCCCTCAGTTGGAAACAGATTCTAATAAATTCATACCAGGACGATGATCCACCGAACTGAAATCTTCACGAGAGACAGTTTTTAAATGGTACGCTTCCTCAAAAATGAATCGGGTGTACTGGACATAACGATTCCACGTTACATCACTGACCTCCAAGGAACTTACTGTTTGTGACTTTTCGTGGGGGTTTCTAAAAGACACTGTTTATATCCCTGGTTTTCAAACAACATTGGTTGAATTGAAGTACCGCATTAGAATCCGCATGGAATCGATTACTCAAGACATGCTAGCTGAGGTGTGGGACAAATTTGAGCATCACCTAGACATTATGCTGTGCATCTAAAGGGGGCCATATTGAGCACCTGTAAATGGTATGTAAAAACTATTAGCTATCCCCTTAACATAAAACTAACCTCATGTCCATATGGTCATTAGTATTGAAATTATAAACCTAAAATCGGATGATAATTTTAAAAACACCTTGTATGTTCAATGTGTTAAAAAAATGTGTTTTTTCTGCTGCTGCATAAAAATGATCATGTTGCCACAATTATTGTAAACAGTACACATAACAGAGTACTCTGCTTTAATCATTCCCGCTAAATCAGCTGATTTCACTGTTAGCGTTTCTACAAAACTCTAGCCGTTGTGAAAAAATTGTTTTGCAAACTCTGTATTTTACAGCTTTTAGATAACTTTTCCCAAACAATTTGTTTCTCTACTCAATATTTCTTTCACTGACAAAGAGACAACTCCATACAGTTGAGGGGTTAATCAAAACACAACAGCCAACATACAAACACCAAATACAATTTATTATTAATTTTGTATACAATTTACAAAATTGCTATTCAATGTAGGCACTAAACACAGCATTGTACATTCTGTTATTCACATCAGACTAGCAAAACCTTATTCTTATGTTTAGGTTACTATTGTAAAATGCTTTACATACACCTTAAAGAACCATTCATATTGAGAGTTTGAGAGACTAACATCAAATAATAATTGCAACAGTAGGTAATTTTATGTCAAATTACTATCCAGGACAAATTACCACCCATAGAAATGAAAAATACCCACGGATTTTTGTGGGAAGACATATTATCATGAAAATGAACCAGAATGAATTCAGTTAGGTCTTAATCCAGAAATGATTTCACAAAGAATGAAAACGTCATAAAATACTGCTAATAGCTAATATACACTTTAAAAAATTAAGCACACTGATAAAATAATCATCATAGGAAATTATTAAATGTAACTAAGTTTTTGTCTAGTTTAAGTCAGATCAACATTTTCTTTGAGAAATAGTCTTAAGTTTGAAGTAAGAAAGCATTTTAATTTCGGGTAAGAATCACAAAATACCGTACAGTCCCTGACAGGAATTCCACATCTACAAACTCTGGTAAAATTCTCTATAAAAAGCTGTTTAAAAGCCAGTCTGATATAAAACTAATTACCATTTCCACACATATAACTTGTGCATTTACAAAACTACATATTGACCGAATGCATAATATATTTTAAAACGTAGATAAGTTACTTACAATTGTTTAAAAAAATCATTACTTGTTAACCGTAGAAAACCACTAAATTAAAATAATTGACTAGACACCGATACGAACATCAGTTAAGCGCCTATTTTATCTCTTGGACACTTACTGCTAAGCATAGAATATAATATTTTGATTTAAAACAGTCATGACTAGATAATATGTTTGTGCAAGGCACCCATATAGTGTACAGTACTTTATACTACTCATCACAGGTCTATTGCTGATCCATTTGCTGCTCATAAAATTGTGCACATTTTTGACTGAAACAAAATACAATAGACTATGAAACAATTGAAATTGAAAATAACTAAAACATTAATATAAAATGAGGTTACTAACCTGACGTCAATGAATCCATTTGTGTTGTGATGACTAAAGTTTTGGGGTTAAAACCCCATGTTCAAATCTTCACTTCATTATACACAGTCTGGTTTTGTCCTTGGTCAGCCTAGAGCGATTGTACATAATTTTGTAAATTTAAATGTTTCCGTGTGTGTTTATGTGTAATATATTATTGACAACGGCAAGTGCAAGAAGATATGTTTGTCGATTTGACTACTGAAGATTTGAAAATGGGGTTTTATTTTAACCCCCAAACTATAGTCATTACGACACAAATATAGGATTGATTGACGACAGGTTAGTAATCTCATTTTATGTCAATTAATCAATCGAGGCAAATATGTATAAGATATGAATGTAACGGATTTTACCTTGCTGTTTTTTTTTTTAATCACCTTTAAAGTCAGTGTGCGATCTAGGATGATCCTCCTAAAGCTCTGTTTACTTTATAGGTGGGTCAAGAAAATTAAATAAGTAAGTAAATTAAAATTAATTAAGTATGAAAATTATAATCCTTGTTACCATATTGTATAGCAAAAACTAAGAACATAAGCTAAAAATATCAAACATCTTACGTTGTATTTCAACACACTTACTACTCTTAGCATGACACACTTAAGTACAAAAAAACAAATACTACCTTTTTGTGGGCACTTGCAAGTTTTTTCGCTAATCCATTTTCTCCGGCAATATTTTTTTCAACAGCAGATTTTGCTTCTGTAAATTAAGAAACATAAGCATGTTATTCTAGGTTTATAATCGGTCATAAAATACAAAATCATTATTGAGTTTCAAACAAAACAGATAGTTCTGTGAAAAGCATCATCATTTATAAATCCCACACGATACAGAAGACCCAGTTACCATTTGTAACCAAAGACTGGTTTCTTAAGTTCTAACGTTAAGATGTTAGAAAGCATCTAATTAACAGCCCAATTTCAAATGAAGACAGGGTCCAGACTTGATTGTTCTCAGTGTCAATGGTAATATTCATATTTGAAGCTAAGGTAACCATGCCTACGGTTTACGTGAGGCACGCTACGGGTCCAAGAGATATTTGCACCCCCTCCCCCCTTTCCTTTCCAGGAAGTTTTCTCTTCTTTGAACCCCCATACAAACCTAAAACAACTTTCACTACTGGGCCCTTTGACCAAAGCATCCCTGAAGGTAACCACTGTTATTACTCATTAAACCTCTTTCATCACAATTTTGTGCTATTTTTATCATCTTGAACTATTAAGAAATTATTTATATTTCTTGATATTGATTGATAAATTTGACACAAGCGATAGGCAGTTTACTAAACCAAACAATTGGATAAGTCTGTACAAGCTACGAGTGACAGATACTTACTAGTAACTGCAATTTCACAAGTTTCAGTCACTGCTTGAACTGTTTTTGTCTTCATCTCGTCATAAGCCTGCTGTTCCTTCAATGTCACTATTGATTTGTTATCTTCTTCAATCACTTCCGACGTTTTCTAAAAAAGATTTACAACTTTGTAAAAATTAATACGATTCTTAATTTATAAATTGAAAATACACAGCCAAGAAATTAAAACAATTTTTGAATGACTTCCTGTAGTGATAATGTTGTTGAACAAGGCTTAGAAATAGTCCAGTCTTAGTTTGTCCAAAGGCCACAAATTTAAAAGAACCTCTTCAACGATGCACTTCTAAAGAATTTGGCCAAAACTTATCCAAAGAAATCGCCGGAAAAAATAGGATAGTGTTACTTGAGTTCTATTTATTCTTTGAGTTTATTCACAGTTACTTGTTGAACTGAGCTCAGAAGTCAAACTCAAGATACTCTAATAAATAAACTTTTTTCTCTAGCCTGAAAGATTTAAATGATTGGATAAAAATCCGAATTCAGGAAAAGAGTCTAAATCCCAATTTCAAAATGGTGAATGAATACCGTTGGACCTAAAGCTTAGGATTCAGCTTAAACTGGATCCCACACCACTACAACTCACAAACTACCCCCTAGACTAAGTACACTGACCTACTCAAGATTAGCACCTTCTATAGATCAGCACAAAAAATTATTGTGTTGAATACTATTATTGACTAATTAAGTAAGGAACACAGAGTTGAACTAGCTTGTTCGATTGTGACAAAAGCTTGACGGAGACCTTAATTTACAGACAACGCTATTATATTACAGTTTTTTACCTCGTTGATAGAGACTGTCTCTGGAGTGGACTTTGGTATCGAAAGTTTCTCATTGTCCCCGTTTTCTCCGTCCACAACCTCCCCATTCTCAGATGCATTTTCCACAGACAACTCCGGCACCAAACCAGCCGACCCTTGTCTAGACACCTTGTCCTCTGAGATGTAGTTGAGGTGTGGTGTTCTCTGTAGTGGTGGTAGAGCTCTCATCGGAGGAGACGTTATGTCTACCTACAAATGTGTAGAACCATTTTAAAAACGTCCTGTAATCTTACAGACATTTTTGCAAAAACTCTTGAGAAAATAAGGAGTTTAGTAGTGATTAACCAAATCTCAAATCCACCACAACCTTAGAAAACTGTCTCAACCGAATCAGGACGGGTGCAAACCCTGGTCCCCAAGTTCCTATGTTCAAATATTGCCAATCACCAATAGATTTGATCTACATGATGCCGCAACCCTCTAGGTGTAGCCTGAAGAGTTGTTAAAACAGTCCCACTAGAGTCTAGCAACCTAGGATGTAAAATACCCCCGCCGCAGCAAACCTGCAGACTTAGCGAATTTCCATTTGCCTGATTGGATTTAAACTAAAATGTCTCCTTAAAAATATCACATTTATTCCCTATTTAAACAGAATTATAGTTTAATGAGTACTTAGGTTTGCTGCAACAGGGAGGGTAAAAAAGTTTTTTTTATGTAGAATATTAAAAGGTACTGTGGTTTAGTAAGAAATTAATGTATTTTCCAACTTTTATCAAAATATGTTCATAAAGAAGCAAACTACAACAGTTGACTTATTCTCCATAAGAATAACATGGGAATTTTAAAATTACAATTTTTTTGAATTTTCTCCGTAACAATTAGGCGCATAATAATGCTTCAATATACTAAATTATTTGTTTTTTTAAGCTCTACAAAATGGTTTAAAAAGAAATTGTGAAATTTTGTGTTTTTAGGGTCAAAAATGGGAAAAACCTATTTTTACCCCATAAAACCCCCCATAAACCCCCGTTCCCATAGTCCGATCATGCTGGTTCGCGAACTCATTCAAGTTTATCCCGCCTTACACCTTCAAACCAAATTTGATCAAAATCGGACAAAAATTACTCAAGTTATCGTGCGGATGGACACACACATATATATATATATACTTTTGTGCCCACCCGGTTTGGCAGTCAGTGCGCTGGTAATTTACTCGGTGTGGCAGTCACCCGCCCGAAAGCCAGTCAGCTCTCCCATAAGCCAGTCAGGTATGGCTTCCCGTGCACTTTATACGTATGAAAACAGCAAACCGGTGCTGCTGCCTGTGTCGATAAGCGTAACTGCAATACCAATGCGGAGACTGTCTCATCGTGTGTTCTATCGTGGAGTAGTGTAGCCAGTACGGCACCCTACCCTACTTTGTAGCGGTAAAACCCAGCGGTCTGTAACCTTCGTTTACTCCTTGTTACTATTTGTGTTGGGATAGTGATTAACTACGTGTTAATGTTTAAACATGTTCATACTCCAAATAAATATGATGCACCTCTAATGAGGATCGTCGAATATTAATTAATTATAATTGGTTGAATCTTGATCCTACCCGTTCATCATCTCATATTTTAAGTTATTTTGATTTTTTTTACCTTCAGTTGAAATTTTAGTCAACTTCTCCTTATACAATATTTTTTATCCTAGTATTTACAGTGTTTCCACGGACCGGGAACTATACGGATTTTCTTTATCTCGAGAAATATACGTGAATCTTGTCCGAGATACTGGAACTGTTTTTTACGCAATTGCGTAACGTGAAGGAGTAACTATTACATATGACAACGATATTATTCTATCTGATAAGAATAACCATGAAACTACACTCGAAAGATAAAATATTTTTATAATAATTTCAATTTTACAAACAAACTATTACAGGAATTATATTTTGGGACGGATGAATGATAAGGAAGCAACAAAAAGTGGTCACGAGTGCAAATACGGGGGGGGGGAGGGGGGTACAATATAACGAACGCCAGAAACGATTATTTGTTTACTTTTCAGATTCCTTATCAAATCTCTCTCTCTATCTCTCTCTCTCTCTCTCGCTCTCTAACAATGTACAGATTGTGGACTTTACTATTTAAGTTTTCCTGCAATTATTTCAGTTCAATCCCATACCTATCCTTATGGTTTCCTATCTATTATTTTTCAAAATAAATAGTAAAGCAGGTTAAACTATTTTTTATTTTATTTTCTTGAAACCAAACACTCTTTACCATCCGGTATTCTGCAGAGTCAAATGTTTAACACTGTGTTTATAAAAATTGAATGGCCACACAATTTTGTGTTTTATTTTTTTTACTAATAGTAACTGGGATATTTATATATACCAATAAGTGCTGCAAGCTGTAATAAATGCTGCTGATTAATATCAAAATAAGTTATAATTTATTTTGTATAATACATCGGTCATTGAATACAAACCATATAATGGGTTTTCTATTTGTAACTTTAACTTGCAAATACAGTAGAACCTCGCTTAACTGGAGTCGCATCATCATGATGCCTATATATTATATAACCTCACAAATCCCAAGAAAATGTTTTATTAACTGTGTTTTTCAGTCTTATATTTCGATATGAACGATATATTTAACTATTTACGGTAATTTTTATGTGCAGTAGGTTCCCAATTATTGAAATATTACAGTTCATTTAACAAAAATAAGATGGAAGCAAAACGGAGAAATATCGATCAGTATCGTCAAGGTCAACCTATACGCTCGCACCTACAGACTGACAATCTTGCACTGACACTGACATACTGACAATCGTCTGCTTCTGTCTGCTGTCACAACACTACAATATTTTGTGGTTGGGTCGTTGGGTGATTAGTAACCATGACAACTTGGGGATGTAGAGAAACCAAAGAAAGAATAGAACAAAGAGAAATAATAAGAGGTGTTTTACATCATTTTTATCTTATTTTTATCATTGTTATTATTACCAGAAAGACTTAAGTACAGTACTATGATTTTATGGTATTTAATATTTTTATCCCCATACTTCTGTTCTGAAACATCATGTAGTAGTAGCCTAGGATGACTACGGTATCAGTAGTCTTCTAGTCTACATTTTCATTTTGTTTTGTTCTTTACGTGATTTATTGCTGTACAGTAAGCAAGTTTTGTTTTGTTTGAGTAAGCATACGGTGTAGTTTTTATTAGTAAACCAAGGTTAATGACTTAACATATCACGGTTGCGCAATACCTATTGTATTTTGACTATGTAAAATGCAAATTTATAATCACGTTAACGTCCATTTATATAGTGTCCCGGAACGGCATTGTTCCTGAGTAAGAAACATATAAATATCATATTTAAACTATCCAGAAGTCCTTAGTTACTCACACGGGGAAAAAAGTTTTAGGCCTAAATCATTTGAAACCTGTACATTACATATTTTTGGTCGAGTTTTCGACCACTGGACGACCACTAGTTAAAGTTAATTGTATTACAACAATCTTTATAGTAAGCAATATAAGCTTGAATCGGACTTATCTGCCTTCAGCTAATCCATCATATGATAGTACGTTAGAGAGTATGCCCATGCTGAAGTTTTACTTATACTTGAAGAATGACTTAATTTAGTACCAAGAAATAAATCACACCCCTTACATACACTGTGCTGTTTTAATGCTGTGTAGTTGATTGCTACTGTATTAACCTGTGATCGCATATTAATTCATTTATTAGGAACGTATTTAAAAAAATACTACTTTTATTTTTTTTTATTTCTATGATTTATTTACAATAACAGAAATGTGTAAGATTAAAATAAATTAATGTGTTGCATTGTCCATTTAAAGTTACATCATAGTAAATTAAAATTCCACTGAAACTTAAACAATAAAAGCCGAAATTAGTTATAAAGAAAACACGAGTTTCCCTTATATTGCTTTTACAATCGAAATATACATACTGAGCCACGGCTCGGTCCCCCGGTACTTTTCATTTTAAATATTCAAATAAAGTCGATTATTTTTAATGTTTTATGAAACGTGACATAGCAAATTTCCACGGAACTTTTTTTGTCGGCTACTACTTTATTTTATTTTTTGGTCAGGTTAGTTTAAAAACAGTGGATTCTGTATACAAAAAGTGAAATGTTCTAAATCATATTTTTTTTATTTTTGGCTTATGTACGTAATTTAAATTGTACGAGAGGGGCTTCCCACCGTGCCGGATTGCGCCGTGCGGGCATATTTTGATCCAGTGGCGGGTGTTTGGTGTTTTGAATAAGAATACTGAATTGCTCGTTTTAAGATCGTATCATTACAAATCCTATCATTTTAAGATTTGCTTACACTTACGAGAAATGCATTTTCCATTTGTACATTTCTCAGGTACAAATTTTATGAAATAACGTACATTATTGCGTTGTTTGACAAGTAGCTGGGGACCAAGCTTTGTTCGGGAAACTTTACACTTTGAGAGTATTCCTTGGTCAATGTAATGCTATCCCAAAAATAATAATTTGCGGTATTTTTTTTCTTGACATTTAACTTCTATTCAAATAATAATATCATAGTTTACTGAAATGATGAGATAGAAGAGTTTTTAAAAATTTGTTTGGTTCCCCTAAATGGCCGAAACTATAGAAATTACCCAGTATTTTTCACGCTGAATTCAAAGAAGGCTATTAGTAGTATGAAAATCTTCCCACCTTCCTTCCTTTGAAGTATTAGTCACTGCAAGAACTTGGACTCGCTCCAAAACCAGAACCGAAACGTTTAATTTACCCTCAATTTTTAAAATGTAATAAGTTACAATTTTCTGGAAACTCAGGACACTTTCTGACTGAAAATAATTACGGTTGATCCTTGTTGGTGAGTACCAAAAAGGAACCTTAGGTATAAACATGGTTGTATATCCAAGTTTGGTTGTCCTTGATATTGCACTATTACATTGACACTGACAAATTAGGGCTAGGCTGCACTATAAGTTAATTGGAAGTTTATTTGATATCTAGTCCTAAGCTTATAGTCATCTTAAGGCAAACATAACCAAAACCTAACCACAGACATATAAATATAAGTGATATAAATATAAACACTCATCCTCTGTAGGCCTAAAGCTACCTATCTATATTTTTTTGGGTTAGGATTAGTACTTTTTTGAGAGAGTGTCATTATGTACTGAGCACACTTAGATGATATAGGGTATCAGTGATTTATGAAATTATTTATTTATAAAAAGCAACCTAACGGAGTTACCTTAATGATGCACACAGTATTTAATACAAAAATTAAAGCTTATGCCTATGTATATTAGTTTTAAAACAGAGTAGAATAAGGCACCTATAATCTAGATTAGGCATTGATTAGTGTTTATAAACTAAACATGGATGAACCACTAAGTCAAGCTACTAATCCAGTTGTTCAGGCTAGGCTAAACTGAACTCTGAAAGCATCCATCTCAAAACGGCCACAACTTAAGAACAGATCCTAGAATTTGATTTATTTTAAACTTTATTTTTCTGAAATAGATAGCTAAACTGTCCAGTGCAATCATCCCACACTGCAAATAGCAACACTCAAACTTAGTTAGGTAAGCTAGTGGTAGGTTACACTTAATTATTATCCCTGTGACCGATTCAGTGTAACATCTGACATCAGTCAGAATCAGACGACATTATTGACAACGACACTCGTCGTGTCGTTTCTTTAATTTACGGTATAATATAGTATAAAACATCTACAATATCCATAATAATGTTCTACCACTGCACCTAAACAGCAGAAAAAAGCAAATCACCAAATTCAAATCACCGAGATTCGCACAATATGACAAATTATTTATAAATTTAAAACAGTATATCTTCTTTGCCAGTAGTTAATGCGTGATTGAACTTCAAACAAACAAACAAACACACAAACTTTCACATTTATAATATTAGTAAGATAAGATGTATTAATTAAATATTAATTACTAGCTGTGTGCCCGTTCTACACACGGGGATCCTCTAGTGGTCAGTTGAAACCTTCCTAAATAAAGAAAAACTATTGGTTTGCATATTTTCAGATATACTATCCAAACTATTATATACAAACAAATACAGTATCTGACAGTTTCAAGTAAAAAAAAAATACGTAATAGATCTATGAGGGGTACACTTCCATATCTGTTGGCACAAACAACTAAATTAGTAATATTGATTATTCGATTGTTTAATTCCATATATCGTTTGGTTAGTTAGGTTAGGTTAACCTTACCTAACTAACCAAACAATATATAGTTAAAATACTATACCTCAACCTCGCCATTAAACATTCAGGTTGGAAATTTCACTATCAAAGGTGCTCTTGGCCTGTCCGTACGGAACACTGAGTTATATGTGCTACCAACTTATGAATAATTGTTTAAGCCTACGAACCCAAGAGATGGATAATTGGTCTGTTGGACGTATGGTCCAGCGAGCAGCACATAGCGTTGAGAAGACACATTAGAAATACGATTTGAGCATAATCCGTAAACCTCTGTTACAATCACCCACTGCAGTTGTCTCTAAACACTTTACACAACCACCATTGAAGTGCCGTCAACGAGTTGAAACCTTATATGTAAGCTATTGGTAACGCTTATGTAAAAAATGTAAGTTTCCCAGGCATATAGAACACTGAGTCAAAGTCTTTTCCCCGGTTATAAACCCAAAACTCGATAGAAATTCTATACACAAAGAAGCTCTATTTTCATTTACGGTTACCCTACACATTATTGCACTTGCGATTAATTAAATTAAGGAAAAACGGTTTTAATCCAACTTGGTTTGGATTTGCTTTTGAAACTTGATCTGAAATGATTGCGGTATTTGTAAACAATATTCAATGTAAACATATCAGTGACATCTAGAGAAAAATAATCTTGATCCGAACAGCTGTTCGCTATTTCATATGATGATTATGTGATAAACATTGTGAGAAAACTTGACAAAAATCGCACAAAATTTGGTTTTAAACGTCCGTAAGTTTTTTTTACAAAGTAGCGAGGCCATATTTTAATAGCTAAAGACACTTTCGCCAATCCAGTGAATACATTAAAATGATTCGAGGATCTTGATAGGTACTCTCGTTTTCAGGAGAAGGCCGCGTAAAATGGCCTTTGGACCGTGACAGACGGAAGATAGACAACAACGGAATTGAGATAATAATTGATGATTGAGATAATAACGGAATTGAGATGAAACTTTTTTCGGATTCTTGAATGTTTAAAACGTAAAAATAATCTAAAAGTTGATGATTCTGAGCAATGTACAGACAAAACTCTAATTTTATTTATATAGATTAGTACCTGTGGTGATTTTTATTAGAAATTTATTGAAGTAAATAAAAAGCAAAGTTAAAAACCATCTGACCAGTGTTTTTATTTAAAAAGTACGTAGGCCTATTTGATTGGCTTTGTTTTCTGAACTAAAATATCTATTTCCTGATCTATTTTTAGTTCCTGTTTTCGAAACATAATTTGGCAAAACAATTATTTATTCATTAAACAACTTGATCGAAAAATAATTTCTAAACATTGGAGGACAATTAAAAAACTTTTGAATTCTAATAAACCTAGCTGCCGTACCTGTGTTTTACATCGGAGAGGATTTTGAAGAGAAAAAGTTTGGTACGTCACATATTTCAAATCCCACTCCAAACACGTCATGTTAATACGTTTCCTTCCTTAAATTAAGAAAGTCACAATCTCCAATTAACAGGCTCGTAGCAAAAATTAAAAGTTTCACAATTCGAATAGTTTCTACCTTTTGGACCGCAAAATCAAAGAACTTTATTGACAGCATTTAAAGCTGACTTCGTTAAACATTCTGTTATCTACATTCTTCAAAAATGTAAACATTGTGAAACTTTGGAATCCCATGGTGCGTAACTCAAAGAAAACACGTTAAATGTAATCGGTATATTTGTTAACCAGGTACAGGGCTACCTCTTGAATTGATATAGATAATAAATCGAAAAATAAAGAAATATAAGTTGATTGATTATTGGCTCTTACAAAAGGGTAAACAATCAAGGAACATGATTTAATTAAGTAACCACACATCACTGAGTATATATCTTCATTCTTTCTTGTAAAAATCGCTTTGATTGTGGCTATATAAAATAGGGAAGTAATATTTCACTGTACAACGAGCTCAAAAGCTCGAGAACCAGCAATAAGATGGAAATAACCGGCAGAACCTTTAACCATCCACTGGCTCGCTAGTCGCTACCCCAGGTCGGTCGGTAGCCGGGTAGCCCATCAATGGAACCCGTTAGGCTCGCCCCTACCTCTCGCCACAAAAGAGACAAGAATTTTGCCTTGTTCCACACGCCTTTGATTGTTTGAGGCGGGAAAACTATTTGTGTGCTACGGCCCGCGCAACACAGGATATTGTTTTCGCGTTAGTTGGCCTTTTTCCAAGATGACCGTGACCGTTAACTTATTTTATGGACTCCCTTGGAGAATAATTCAAAACTACAAAGAACATTTCTAATCCCACAGTATACTAGCTATTTAAATTATAAACACTTTGGTGTTTGAAAAATATTTTTGGACGATAAATTTTGCAGCTTTTTGAAATCATCCAAGATGGCCGCTTGCCTCCAAGGACTCAACAATAGGCCTAATTGTGCGACTATAAAGCAATAACTTCCCACCTTGCGCTTGCGAATTAGTACGGTACATATTTGTATCCACAGTTGCCAGGACGACTATTAAGACGACCAAAGATTACATTGACATTTAGGTATTTAATCTGTAGAATAGTAATTGTTAAGTAATCTGGAAGACAACTAATTAAAATGAAGTGCGAAAGATGGGTTATGAGAGTGCTCAATGCCTGAAGCATAATCCATTTGTTTGAGGTGCGGATTTTCAAGCTTGTAGAACAAATAAATATCACAAAGTAGAAGGGCAGGAGTGAAAGTGACTGAAGTGACGGGATACCCGGGTGGATTTTCAGTGACTGGATTCCAGTGGTATGCGGTAAAATATATAGTGACTGGCTTAGCAGCACAAATTTTACGTGACTGGCTTTCCCATGCAAATGCGGTGGTGACTGCATTAGCATAGCATTTTTTACGTAATTATATTTTAGTATTTTTAAGAAAAAAAGAGATATATACGTTCAGATATGTCTAGGCTTAAGATATTTACCAACATATATTATATATATATCATAGTCTTGAAATATATTGGGGGGTGCAACTGACTGACTTCCAGTGTATATTTTATGTGACTGGCTTCCCGGGCGCGGCCGTGTATATATATATATATATATATATATATATATATATAGATATATAAAAATTTGAACGAATGGTGTTTTTGGCCTCTGGGGACATCAAAATGAAAAAGTAAATCGGTCCCGGGCTTAGGTCTTACCATGAGACCTACGGTAATAGCTACTTCCCTATAGGGAAATTCGCTAATTAAGTAAAGGAGTCCAGGGAATGTAAAATGGATTGAGAAAACATGACCCACCTCAGGGGGTTGCAACATAGTGTTGCTGATGTGTCCGTTGCTAAGATGGTCGTCAATGTCGTCAGTTCTAGGAGCTGCAAGAACCATGGTATGACACCCACCACAACGCACCTGAAAACATAAAGATTGTGACTGAAATTTTAATGAAAATGTGAAAACAAGTTTACATCAACATTTTCTACAAACATGACAAAGAAATATAGGAAAATTGTTTTCTTCCAAATAGAATATAAAGTCTCTGGGAAACAGAACGATACTATAATTTTATTTCTCAAAGAGATTCATCACACTCAACATAACCAAGAATAACCTTGGCACACCAATTTATTGTTCGTTTAAAGTCATTCCTTAAACTTCAGTTTTATTAAAATATCACCTGAGAAGGTTAGGTTACGTTTTTATGTCCCAAGCAAGATATTACATTTAAACATTCAACAATAGGGGCCTATTCACACTGGGCCACCATGGTGGCGACACCGGTGGTCGGTCAACATGTGCATGAACCACCAGCTCAGCCACCAATGCAGCTGCAGCCGAAAAGCTCACAGTTTAGTCATGGGTGTCGAAAAAGCAGGTGCTTTAGCATATATATTTTTGAAATTGAGAAACCTAAGGAAAAACTTAGTTTCTGGGTTCATCTTTTTTTAAGAGATAGAAGTGCCAGAGGGACCTTTTTCACTCACTACCAATACCTTAGAAATAACCCTGACAAGTTTTACACTTACCCAAGAATGTATTTTTGTATTTCCAACTAGCTGTTTGCCCGTTCTACGTACGGGAATCTTATGGTAAGTTAAAACCTTATATTCAGAACAGGAGTTGGTTTGCATATTTAGTGTGCATTTTTCCAGATATGATGGCAAAACTATAATTGTTTAGGAATACATATAGGTAAACCTTCTCAAATACAATATCTGACAGTTTCAAAGCCAAAACGAATGCTTCGCAATTAAATGTCACCCGATCGTGTTAGTCCATATTTGATATCTAATGATGAAAGGAATTGCTTTACAGTATAGATTTATGAGGCATAGCCCTAAGGTAGGCCTGTAATTGAAAGTTACTTTTCACACTGGTTAAAAGTAGTTAAAACACTACCTCAACCTCACTATTGCACACTTTATTCGGGTTGAAATTTCTATTAACAATGGTGCTCTCGTCTTTTCCACGAAAAATCTATATAATTAATACGCTACATAAAACTTTGTCGGTTGAACTCCTTCGCCATTTCTTAACCAATTTTATCCATTGACGTCTCATTGGAAAGAGCGTGTCGCGTAGATTTGCAAACTGGCCTTACATTTTTGAAAAAGTACCTTGGGCTCTGCCCCAATAGCTTTGATAGTTCCCATGTTATCCTTATGGAGAACATAATTGTTTACATTTTGATCAGCTGTATAATTTAATTGATGTTATTTATTTTTCAATTCAATGAAACACATTGAGTACATTTATTTACTATTTGAGTTTGTGTAAACATAACCCCCAAGACGGATCATATTAGTATGGTTGTTATCTTAAATTTGTGTATTTATCGTTGTTTTATGTCGCTATTACGGATCGTGTTAGCATGATTGTAACTTAAATTTGTGCATTTATCGTTGTTTTATGTAGTTATAATTTGTTTATTTGTTGTTTTTTTTTCTCTTTTAAATGCCTGCGACGCGACGACAACAAAAGACAGGAGGCGGTGCAGGCGTTATCGTGCAGCTACAGAACAGACAAATATAAACGAATAATAATGAATATAAACATGGTCTGAGTTACACACCGGTAAGGTAATCTTTGAATTGACTCTTTTAAATTAATTTTAAATATGACTGTTATTCGTTTTGAAATAACTCCTGTACTTCTTTGCAATTTCTCGATTTCGAGCAACATGTACACTAGTAATGACATTAATGCGTTACCAATAATAGACATACACACACAAATACAGAATTGAGTCCACACAACATTTTGGAGTCCAGGCAGAAAACGCTAAAAATTATACAGTAAGACATCAATTAAATTTAATAAGCAATAAGGTGCAGTGTTTATAAATAAATAGTGAAAATAGTGATGTGTTTGTATGTAAAAATTATTCTTACTGCTACCAACGTTTACATTTGAGAAAATAACTGTAGTACTTACAACTAATTCAAACTGTCCTTCTAATCAAACTGTATTATAGGTGTTAATCTGTTTGCAAATATATAAATAAATAAATACACAGAACACAAAACATGTAACATGTAACGTTAACAACATAAAGCTTTGAAAAATCACTATGGTTTGCTAAAAAAAAACTTTCACTTGATGTGGCGCAGTACCGAAGTTATTAATCTCCTTTGGTTTAATTTTTTTTTGTTTTCGAAAATCAAAGTTATTTCCCATTAATAGCATTATTTGTAAGCAGCTTTTAATGTTAACATATTAATGACAGTTTGAAGAAACCGCCTTTATCCAAACAAAGGTTTCTTATTTAAAAGATTACGTAATCTCTAAACAATAATCGGTACATGTATCTAGCAAATATTTGGAGGAAATGTGAAGAATAACGCACAAATCTGGGGTTTTGTACGTTTGTAGTTTTATTTCCTAAGTAGGAAAAGTACCGATATCATTGTCGAAATTTAGGCCTAAGTAAGTAGAAACCAAAAGTGACACATTGGAAAAGCGAGTTTAGCTACATCTATTAAGTTAAACCTCTGTTACGGTACGATCACAGCGAAATCAGAAAGATCTTCCAAGATCGCAGCAACATCCACGATCACCCACTGACTGCAGTTGTGATTTTTTACTTTGCACTTAACACAACTGTCCTTGAAGCGCCGTCAATGAGTGGAAACCTTTGTAAGGTATTGGTAAGGTACGGTATTGGTGACGATGATTAAAAAAATGTAAGTTTCCTTGCACTAATACAACACTGATTCATGGTATTTTCCCCGGTTATCAAAACTCAAGAACAATCGTTGCACTTGCGATTAATTAAAGCTGATAAGTAAGGCACAACGTTTTTAATCTCACTTAAACACACTCTCACCAATCCAGTAAATACAGAAAAATTATTAGAACCTTGATCGGTACTCTAGTTTTCTAGGAGTAGGCCGCGTAAAATGACATTTTGGCGTTACAGACGCAGTCACAGAATGGACAAACAGACAGACATACAGACAGAAATTGAGATAAGACTCGTTTCGGCTTTCTTAGGCTATGAAACGTAAAAATAACCAAAAAATGCATGATTCTAAGCAATGTACAGACAAAACTGTAATTTTATTTATATAGATATGAAACGCTCCGTATCTACTTTATCCGTACCGATATTCATGATCTGCACGTTTAGCACTCCACTAGTAGACTGAGTAATGCCCGCTGCTAGTGACGGGTGGCGCTGCCAGTCGCTCCAATGTGAATAGTCCTATAAGAAACCATGGTGCGACGTGGTGGCACCACCAGACTGGTGTCTTTGAAAATCGCAACCCCGAGCCACCGCATTTCTGGTCGCGCGGCCGCGCCACAAACGCTCAGTGTGAAGATGTCCCATTTAAATCAATGCTAATGTAACGTAGCCACCATGGTGTTGCCACCGGTGTCACTACCATGGTGGCCCAGTGTGAAGGGGGCCTAGGTGTCAAAACTGCAATCAATGCACTACTGTAAACAAATCAGGCAATAACTTGAAGAAGTAATTTTTACAGAAAAAAATGTAAAATTTTTAACATGATACTCTTTTGTACAAGTGTCAGGAAACAGAAATTTTCAAAAATGTTTATTAAAAGTTAAAATTTCAGAACATAAATGGACAAATATTGTAAAAACAAATGTTGGGCATACTGTAAAATGTGTAGATATAACACACTTCCTCACTGACCTTTGTTACCGTGAAGGGTTTGAACCGTGAGACTCTGGTCGGCTCACTCACACAGTTGGGGTCAGACCCTGGGTTCTCACAACCCAATTTGCCATGTCTCGTCTCCCCACAAGTGAACAACTCACCAAGCTCTGTCACAGGAATAACATTACAGTTTAGCTGGTGTTCAGATTTCCAAAATTCAGATTTCAATGACTTTAGGCCTACAGTAGACTCCCTCTTATCTGGGCATCGGTATAGCCAGATAACTCTCGGCAGAAGTGACACCTCTCTAAACTAAACGAATAATTTTCATCCCCACATCAGTTTATCCGGACTGGATGAACAGGCAGTGGGCGGTACTGAAACTACTTTTCTCGTGGGAAATTTGAAACCAGTGATCACGTGACTAAATACAGTGCTTACCACCCAAATTTAAGTGAATCCTTTGGGTTTCTTGATTTAAAGGACGTCGGTTCAACCGGAAAACTGCTATCAGGACTGCCCTTGGTCCCTAGGAGTGCTATAAAAAGTAGTCTACTGCATGTCTGTTCTAACATGATATGACCTTTATTCATGAATCTGAATCTTTTGAGTGAACCCTAAACAAAAAAACATAATTTCATGATAAAAAAGCCTCAATAAATTGACAATAAATAAATTACATAAATTGTAATATTCCACCCATAAAATATCATAGTTACTCCCACCGCTCACCCTATAAGGGTTTATGACAAGCTGATGGGAGGAAATATGTGACAGTTTGCTGATACTGTTTATTCACTAATCATTATCAAATATGTCCGCAATAATGATTAGACAATTTAAACATTTATTTTCCCTTGACCTCTAAACTCACTGTAACTTATAGTACCAGTAGATTACCAGTGACAAAAGCAGTGTGGCTCTCCCCGCAGGCTACTTCCTTGATCACTTTGTCAGCCAGAGAGTCTATGAGTGTCGGAACGTTCACTTCACTCTGATTGGTCGACAGCCCCAGTTGACCACTTAGGTTGCTACCCCATCCGTACACTTTGCCATCAACTGGATGATACAACAGTCAAATTAGAGAAAAACTTAAACAAAAATTTAAATCAAACTTGGGGGCAATTTGGGTGGTGGTTTCTAATTAGCAGTAGGCTTTATGGGAAAGAAAAAACAAGTTAAATTATTATTCTTTTATTGTGAAAAACACCAAAAAGGGCAGTTTTTATACAAAAGTATATTCAATACCAGATTGACATATCATAGCTAATATATTCCAATGGAATAGAAGGCATTGTATTTGAGACATTCTGACACAAGAGTTTTGAAAATCTTTAAAGGTTACGTTCTTGTTCATACCACATCAAGAAAGTAGAGCAGTTAATACATTTTTCTTCTATAAAACTTAAGACGTACTACTATGTTTGGAGCTTTTGAAAATGTTTATAACCAAATATTATGGACGAACAATACCTTCTTTTTAAACAAACTCAGCAACTGTATGTTTTTATTTGGCTTAAAGGACATAAATGGCCATATTTTTTGTTATAAAAAACCAATGTTTGAGTTTAGATGAGAAGTTTATTCTCAAGTGCTATAGAAGATAAGAAAAAAGAGCAGTTACCTGCAACCACAAATGTATGGTTTCCCCCAGCGGTGATGGATATAGGCCAAGCATCAAGAGAAACCACCGTAGGTACACGGACACTCTCTGTAACTCCTAAGCCTAACTTGCCTCCCTCACCTTCACCGCACACGTACACTTGGCCTTCCTCTGAAAAAAATCCCATCTGTTTATGTCCCTTCATATTCTACACCAGAGTCGCCTGGAACAGTTTTACTCATTAGGCTAGGTCTAGAGGGCCACAGCATAATTAGACAAAATCCATTGGTGATTGGTGAGATTTGAACCCAGATCCTCAGGGATTGAAGGCTTGCGGTCTGCTAGACCAGCTCGCTCCCCTTGGTAAAACCAGTGTTGTTTAGATACCCCACTGAGCAAACTACTATATCTAAACTCATACTATAATCTAAAGGTACTAGGAATGAAATTCACTCCAACCAACAAGATCTTTATCAAGTACACCTGCTTTCTGATTCCAGTTAATCTTATAGGACCTTCTCCAGCCCCAGTTACTCGTTTTTTCAAAAGAGTCACTTTTTCAGGTTGTGTATATTCTCTTACCTACCATTCTCCAATCATGATTTTATTCAGGAAATATATAAGGGACTTTGCCTTTGTAATACTTCAATTAACAGCCTTTAGGAAAAAAAAAATTACCTGTCAACAGAACCGTGTGGTAATATCCGCAGGATATTTTGGCGACACTGTCCTTGAGATGAAGCCTCGTCGGTGTCAGGACGGACTTCACGTCTTCTCCTAGTCCAAGTTGACCGTCAGAGTTACTTCCCCAGACAAACACTTCACCTTTGCCTGTCGGGAAAAGACAAAAGTTAATACGCAAGTGATACTAAGCGACCTTTGACACATTTTTTTTTAATAGGATACATTTTGGTTTGAAAAACCCCCATCACTTATGAATATGTTTAGTGTTGAAATTAGTTTACTTCAATAACCAGCAGGACAAAATATTTGGGAAATGTCATGTCAACATTTTTACTGAAAACAGTGAAAACTAATCGGTGAAGGTTTTGTTAACTTGCACCTCCATTTTCTACCTTATTTTTTGTTACTGAAATAGTTAATGGAACATAAGATGCTATAGCTTAGAATAGTCCATCCTATCAATTTGATTTGGTTAAAACGGGGATAATGGTGCATAAGAATAGTAATCAGAAATTTACATCAGCGCAATCTGTTGATAGCTCAGTTCTACTACGTCCAATTTTATTTAAAAACTGGCGACAAATTTGTGTAGAACTTAAAATAGACAAAGGTTACCTGTTCCCATTAACAGTAAGTTAAGGATTGGTTATTTTACTTGTATCCAATAACTTATATCGGCCTTTGAATCCTAAAATTTAATAGACAACAAAATGTACCTTCAACAATCCCTTAACACCTGAAAATACTACAGAAGACCCCTATTAACCGACCCTAATGGGACCAGACCTAGATCGGATAACTCAAAAGGTTGGTTAAAACGTGCATTCCCTAAAAACAAAAACATAACAAAATGAAGTGCTATTCATTTGGAATTATACAATCATTATTTTGAAGTCGTACTTTCATAATATATAAAATAAACTATGCTAATCTCCTTTTTTCGTATTGATAGAAAAATCACAAATAAACACAAAACACGGTCAAATAGTTTCAGTGGAATAAATTATAGTTGTAGGCAAGAGTCAATACAAATTCTTGTTTTGATAACTTTATTACTGTAATATTAATTGATGCTTCCGAAATCTATCGTAATATAGTACAGAACATTTTGTCGAAATTAAATATACTAGCAACCATTTTGTTACGAGACAGGATGTTTGTTTACAGCTTTTTACTAGAAGCTTGAGTCACAAAAAATATCTTGACCTTGGGATCAATAATCCCCTCCCATGACCACCCTACAAGTTGCGTTGTAAGTTTACTCTAGCGATAAGATAATTCTAGATTATATTACAAAAACAGCAGCTGTTTTCAGAAACATAATTTTTTGCTATGAGTGCTAAATAACTTATTCTTAGTCACATCCTGTGGAGATAAGCGTATGGTTCCCATCGCCGAGTGCGAGAGCGGAAATGCCAAGATTCCTAGAAAGCAGCGGTTAAACTGAACTGTTCTCAAAACAAGGTCGGTTAAAACAAACTGTAATATTTTACGATGGAGAACGGACAATCCGATTATCGGTTTATGCAAGGTCGGTTAAGAGGGGGTCTACTGTACTTCATAAATTTACATAAAAATTTTTAAATACTTCATAAAAAATCAAATCTTTGATGAAATCGAATAAAATTATCTATATTATGGCCAAATAAATTGAAAAGTTATATATTTGGTTTATTGTAAACCCGTAACTCAATATTGATGAGTACCAGTAACCAACCACAAGTCATCAACCCAAGGTAAAGAAGAATCCGTCAGCAAACTTATAAAGTTTTCATATGACATAGTGACCCTAATGTTAGAGGAAAGTTGACCCTTTTAAACAAATATTGGTCTATACTCTTTAATATTGCATTGCATGACTAAGATAGTCCAGACATTCATGCTCTTTTATTTATTAGTTAAGATAAATGGATAATTAACTAAGTTTGTTTTCCATCAAATGTATATTAAGTTAATGTATGTATGAGGTCTGGTAATACAATTCAAAACATTTAGAAAGAAAAGCCAATATGGTACAACAGTTTCAGAATGTTAAATAATCAAATTATTCCCTTTTTGATTAATTAATATGTGAAAGTGACATGTTGAAATGATTATTTCTTCTTCTTTTGTGGCCAAATATGCTTGAGAAAGAAGGAACACTATAACAATGAGTCCAGTTATCGAGAGATGCTTAACAATTTAAAGTAACTCTGAAGAGCAAAGACCACTAACATTTAACTTCTTCAGTAGGAACATCGTATTGGTCTCACAGTAAAATGTGTAAAACTTGTTTGTACAACTGTTTACTCTTTTAACCCATGTTTGATTTCCTAATCATCTTAACGGGGCCTATATCACTTATCCAAGAGATGTAGAAGGTAGTTTTTCCATATGCAATATTTGTTACCCCATAAACGGGACTTTTGACTATATGCGGGATCAAAACGGGATTTTGGGATATTTGCAGCAAAAAAACTAAGTTTCGATAATAGCTCAATCTCTGAGCGGCTTACTCAATGACGTACTATTTTTGACCCAAGCATGTTCTACAACTGGTCCATGCACATTGATCTACACTATCTAAAATTCAATTGTGCCAGTAAATTCCAATAAAATTCAGGGTGGCTAGTGAAATCACATTGAAAAATTCCCTGACTTTTCCCTGACAATTCCATGATTTTTTTTAACTTTCCCTGATCGACAAATTCAAAATTACAATCTTAATACTACCTAACTAATTCTTCAAAAGGACTAATCTTTATCTGAAGAATATCTTATGTTTGTTTACATGAAAAACTTACATAAAATCTATAGATACAGGCTAGCTAATATTCAAACTTTGCAACTTACCTTAATAAAATTAAACTGAGTTAAGATGATGCACAGTTTATAATAAAATTTAATTTGTACAAAAAACACAAAATTTATTTGTAGAGAGTTATTTCTTAGTTTTCACCCAGACGGCACACATACTCTCGACCTTTCATAACAATTATTAAAATTATGTTTAACATTTTACAATTTTCCCTGACTTATGACAAAATTCCCTGACTTTTCCAGATTTTAATATTCCCTGACATTTCTAGGTTTTCCAGGTCACTAGCCACCCTGAAATTCTTCTATCATTAAGACTGGTTAAGTCAGTGGCTCAGTTGGTGGTGCAACTGATTGTAAAACCAAGGCACGATGTCATAGCATTGCGTTTCAGTTTACTTCTCAAAATTCGTAATTTTTGTACTAAACTGTCACCCTTTGCTTTGCTTAGTACAACCGACATACAGGCTTCTCAAGCCCACGAGGACTAGCAAACCAGGCTGCTAACCTCGCAAAAATTCAACTACAGCACATAATATTTATGACAAATTTCCATACTAACATGTCAAAAAGATGTTTGGCAACACTATTATTATTTCAGTAAGAATTTCAATTTCCACAAAGTTTTGATAACTCACTGTTTAGCACAGCAGAATGCAGGCAGCCAGCTGAAAGTTGTTCTATTGTGCCTTCAACTCCGTCTATCACAGTGGGAACATCTCTGTCTGTTGTATCTCCCACTCCCAGCTGTCCGTCACTGTTACTGCCGCAGACAAACAACTTGCCCGACGCTGCCAACAGAATACCCATAAAAAGATGGAAAAACTTCTTGAAAATTGTTTAGGGATAGCGTGCTACCCTGTGTAAGAAAGAATTCATATCGCACAGGAGAGACAAACATGTTACACTAAATACACCAATAAGGTTATTTCACCGTCATTGGCAGCAAATTTTCAACCAATTGAGGAAGAAAGAGAGATGTTTTTGATCCAAACACAAAGAACTAAGGAGGAAACTTGCTTATGGGACAATCGTACGTTTTCAGCTCTAGTATGTTGAGCACTTGTGACGAGCAAGGAAGAGCCTGTTCTCAAAAACTTAGTGTGATATGAATTGTCTAAATTAGTATCAATATTAGACTAACAGAACCCACAGATCTCCACACTGTTAAGAAGTCAATCTCTATTTGAAACCAAGCACGGTCTGCCAGTGTAAAAAATAAATCCTTCAGCTTCCCTCACTTGTATAGAAAGTACTCGTACAAATAAAAAGCTATTTATCAAAATCATTAATAAACGTACAATGTAAATAAATTACACAACTAATTACTAGATTCCGTGAGCACTTGCATGATATTTACTATGCATTAAATATATGTTGGATTTGCAATAATATTCAAGACATTAGAATCAATAGTCACACAAATTAAAGTTTACCTGTGCTAATAAGTGTATGAGCTCTCCCGCAAGCCACGTGAGTCGCCTGCTCAGGTTTCAAACCTGCAAAATCATACAAGTTTATACATTTTTTAAGTGATCAGCACATTTAGTGTTTTAATTTTCTTCCCCAATACAATACACATAGTCCAGTAATATTGGCAAAGATTTTTCGAGTTTAGCGGGGTAATATTCATTTTGGGTCCCCCAGAACCCTAAAGAAAATGGTTTTCATGGTTTCTGTGTGTGTGATTGAATCAATGTGTACAGAGCTACAAACTATACCTATGATCCAATTTCCAATTTGGTATGTGCGGATACTAATCTATGGTCAAGGTGTTTTTCATTTTGATTTTTTATGGCATTTGTCTTCAAGTCCTTAAAATAACGGAAAAATCTAAGTTTCACAAAAATGGCTCTATTAATACTATAACTAGATATGTATATTTGCCTGAGGCAGTGGTGCAGTCGTGAAATTTCTCTAGTGCAGAAACACCCACCATTGTTGAGGAAAAATACAGGTTGCTTACCAATATACACAAGTTCTTTGGGAAAATTTCCCACACGTTCCCACCCCAATACACCACTGGCTGAGACATAATAAAACTTACTCTTAATACAGCTGGGTTTTGCGACGACAGACTTGTGTCCGAGACCAAGTTGTCCCCACTCATTACTCCCAAACACAAACACTCTGCCGTTCTCTGCAACCAATCAGACACCAACCGCTTATGAATAATACATAACAACAGATACAACATGCAACCGCTGAATTGTGCTGAGTACTGCAATAAATTTTGCGGTAACACTGTTAAGTCAACAATTTGACTTGTGACTATTTTTCATGCAGCCACTATAATTAACGAAAACAAGCCAGACAGGATTTGATAGTTAAAACAACAAAAAATAATGTAACTAGATGTAAATTCAAGAAATAGTGACCCACTTAATAATAAAACCAAAAGTTATACAACCATTAACACTTTTACAAATATTTATGTTATAGACAAAAATATAAAAAACTTTACATTTTACCATTGACTATATACAGGGTGACACCCTGGTCAATGATTTTACATAGATTTTTTAAAAACATATTGATTTAAACTCGCCAAAAATCAATGTTTAACAAAAATCATAAATGTTCTCTATACTCAGGCTTTGTTTATGGTAAATATGGGTTTTAATTACTCTATCAGGTTTTCCACTTTATGCAAAAATAAACAGATAAAATACTGAAAACTGCAGGAAAAAATATAAAGGTCCATTCCATTTACATGTGCAACTTCTTTTACAGATCCAACCAATATTCAAATTCAATTTCAAAATATTATTTTGATATTTACAATACATTTTTTTAGAAATGAGCAAGTTTGGCAGTATATCTGTGCTTATTGTTGCAATTAAAAACAGTATTTTTCTGTTTTGAATTAATACCATACAGCAATGCCAATACCTAATGAACGAAAATACCGCTGGAAAATATGTCAACTGTATTTTGAACACAGTTTACAGCTAATTTACTTAACATTTTAAAAATTGAACCATAACATAATTAAATACATGTACTAGTAAAAAAACAATATAGAAGGTGTTAATGCAATTTGTTTATCTCAATCTGACTCAATGTTTAATTTCCATAAAATGTATTCATAGAGAGTGTATTTCTTGGGGAAGCACAATTATGCAATACAGTTATCAGCCCGATCTAAATCAATAGCCAGAGCTAGACATGCAATGCTGACACTTTACTGCATACAATAATTTCCCTCATTTCAAAAACTATTTCTGTAAAATAAGTTGGCAGTGATCTTTTATTCCTGTAATTTCATACAACCAAACTCCGTTCACAAATATTTAGGTGGCTTTAGGTGGAAAAACTATTTCTGTAAAATAAGTTGGCAGTGATCTTTTATTCCTGTAATTTCATACAACCAAACTCCGTTCACAAATATTTAGGTGGCTTTAGGTGGAAAAACTATTTCTGTAAAATAAGTTGGCAGTGATCTTTTATTCCTGTAATTTCATACAACCAAACTCCGTTCACAAATATTTCTAGGTGGTTTTAGGTCTACCCTCTCCATGTCTTGTTCCTGCCATCAAAACAGTTCAACAGCTGAGTGCTGAGATTTGTCAAAAAATCAATAAGCTGCAACATAAAGCAGAAAAAAATTGTGGGAGAACTTTCCCTCAAACCGCCTAAATACTGTGAGCGAAGTATAGTATATAGCTTTGCAATAGCCATCCACAGACTTCCTTCATTTGAAAATCTACCTACCTCAATATTGGGGAAAAACGGAAAGGAAGTTTTTGATAGGGAAGTCTGTACTTCTCCAATTGATAAAAATGATTGTATAGATGATTTTAATGATGTGTCTGAGTTAGTTTTATAAATAATGAGTATTGTAATTATAGTTTTAGAAGTTTATTGTAAACCTTGAATAGGCATGTTTATTCTGACAGCTATTCTGGCTTCATTTTAATATTTGTGAAAAAAATATTCACCATTAATTTACTAGTATAACACATGGTAACCAAGAAATTGTGGCCTGGTCGCTGGTCAGCAAGAGTTGTAGAGTCTATTGATTGACGAAGGAAGGCGTGGACAGCAAATATTGACAACAACCATCAAAGATTAATGTTTTCATAACCCACAAACACTAAGCTACATGGTCTTTCCATCTACCTACTTCGTCTTGTTCGTTATTTTTCTGATACATGATCTCACTATTATATATAGTCTCATTTGAAAAATAGTTTTGGTTACCCATTGGGGAAGGAATTAATGCGCTACTTGCAGCACCCTCTGGCGGCAATTAATTTTACCGAATTTGTAGACTTTTACTCTAACTGCTATAGAAAGAAAACCTTAGGTAATAAATTAATAAATCTTTCACCATTTTGTTCACAGTAAAATTGTCTACAGAAAAGTGGTAATTGGATGGTCAAAGTTCTAAACTAAAAAAAATATATATATAAAGATTATAAAAATAAAAATTTTAAAAACAATATTTTGAAAGTAATCTTGATATACAAATTCCAAGATTAATCCAGACACCAAATAACACTACTATTATAAAGTTGAATCGATTCCCTACGTAGAAAAATTAAAAGTTGTGTACTTTTATAAGTAAAAACATTTTTTTTAAATTGTTTATTTACCTTAACGCAGCTGATTTTTGGTGATATGTGGTTTCCATGGCAACACAAAACTGTTTGTTAATTCGCTAAAATAAATGAGTAAATACGCAATTCAAGAAGCAAGATATTTATAAACATTATAATAGTAAAAAGAAACAAATACCCCCGCCGCAGCAAACCTGCCGTCTAAGCGAATTTCCATTTGGCTGAATTGATTTTCAATTGATCTATTTAAATAACATTTGGTTTAACGAGTACCTAGGTTTGCTGCTACAAGGAAACTAATAAAGTGTGTGTTTTAAGTAAAATAATTATTGCTTAGTATAAAATGAATATATTTGCCAAGTTTGATCAAAAGATATACATAAACAAGCAAACTACAACATTTTACAATATTCTCCATAAGAATAACATGGGAATTTTAAATTGAATTTTTTTTTAGTTTTCTCCGTAACCAATAACCGTACAAAAACACTTTGATATACTGAATTGTTTGTTTTTTTAAGCTCTTTAAGAAAGTTTAGAGAAAAATTGGAAAATTTTGTGTTTTGAGGGTCAAAAGTGAGAAAAACCAATTTTTACCCCATAAAACCCCCCATAAAATCCTGTTCCCATGGTCCGATCATGCTGGATCGCGAACTCATTCAAGTTTATCCCGCCTTACACCTTCAAACCAAATTTCATCAAAATCGGATAAAAATTACTCAAGTTATCGTGTTCACGGACACATATATATATAAATCTATATATATATATATATATATACTTTTGTGCCCACCCGGTTTGGCAGTCAGTGCGCTGGTAATTTACTCGGTGTGGCAGTCACCCGCCCGAAAGCCAGTCAGCTCTCCCATAAGCCAGTCAGGTATGGCTTCCCGTGCATTTTATACGTATGAAAACAGCAAACCGGTGCTGCTGCCTGTGTCGATAAGCGTAACTGCAATACCAATGCGGAGACTGTCTCATCGTGTGTTCTATCGTGGAGTAGTGTAGCCAGTACGGCACCCTACCCTACTTTGTAGCGGTAAAACCCAGCGGTCTGTAACCTTCGTTTACTCCTTGTTACTATTTGTGTTGGGATAGTGATTAACTACGTGTTAATGTTTAAACATGTTCATACTCCAAATAAATATGATGCACCTCTAATAAGGATCGTCGAATATTAATTAATTATAATTGGTTGAATCTTGATCCTACCCGTTCATCATCTGATATTTTAAGTTATTTTGATTTTTTTACCTTCAGTTGAAATTTGAGTCAACTTCTCCTTTATACAATATTTTTTATCCTAGTATTTACAGTGTTTCCACGGACCGGGAACTATACGGATTTTCTTTATCTCGAGAAATATACGTGAATCTTGTCCGAGATACTGGAACTGTTTTTTACGCAATTGCGTAACGCGAAGGAGTAACTATTACATATGACAACGATATTATTCTATCTGATAAGAATAACCATGAAACTACACTCGAAAGATAAAATATTTTTATAATAATTTCAATTTTACAAACAAACTATTACAGGAATTATATTTTGGGACGGGTGAATGATAAGGAAGCAACAAAAAGTGGTCACGAGTGCAAATACGGTGGGGGGAGGGGGATACAATATAACGAACGCCAGAAACGATTATTTGTTTACTTTTCAGATTCCTTATCAAATCTCTCTCTCTCTCTCTCTCTCTCTCTTTCTCTCTCTCTCTCTCTCGCTCTCTCTCTAACAATGTACAGATTGTGGACTTTACGATTTAAGTTTTCCTGCAATTATTTCAGTTCAATCCCATACCTATCCTTATGGTTTCCTATCTATTATTTTTCAAAATAAATAGTAAAGCAGGTCAAACTATTTTTTATTTTATTTTATTGAAACCAAACACTCTTTACCATCCGGTATTCTGCAGAGTCAAATGTTTAACACTGTGTTTATAAAAATTGAATGGCCACACAATTTTGTGTTTTATTTTTTTTTTTACTAATAGTAACTGGGATATTTATATATACCAATAAGTGCTGCAAGCTGTAATAAATGCTGCTGATTAATATAAAAAAAAGTTATAATTTATTTTGTATAATACATCGGTCATTGAATACAAACCATAATGGGTTATCTATTTGTAACTTTAACTTGCAAATACAGTAGAACCTCGCTTAACTGGAGTCGCATCATCATGATGCCTATATATTATATAACCTCACAAATCCCAAGAAAATGTTTTATTAACTGTGTTTTTCAGTCTAATGTTTCGATATGAACGATATATTTTACTATTTACGGTAATTTTTATGTGCAGTAGGTTCCCAATTATTGAAATATTACAGTTCATTTAACAAAAATAAGATGGAAGCAAAACGGAGAAATATCGATCAGTATCGTCAAGGTCAACCTATACGCTCGCACCTACAGACTGACAATCTTGCACTGACACTGACATACTGACAATCGTCTGCTTCTGTCTGCTGTCACAACACTACAATATTTTGTGGTTGGGTCGTTGGGTGATTAGTAACCATGACAACTTGTGGATGTAGAGAAACCAATGAAAGAATAGAACAAAGAGAAATAATAAGAGGTGTTTTACATCATTTTTATCTTTATCTTATTTTTATCATTGTTATTATTACCAGAAAGACTTAAGTACAGTACTATGATTTTATGGTGTTTTATGAGTTATTTAATATTTTTATCCCCATACTTCTGTTCTGAAACATCATGTAGTAGTAGCCTAGGATGACTACGGTATCAGTAGTCTTCTAGTCTACATTTTCATTTTGTTTTGTTCTTTACGTGATTTACTACTGTACAGTAAGCAAGTTTTGTTTTATTTGAGTAAGCATACGGTGTAGTTTTTATTAGTAAACCAAGGTTAATGACTTAACATATCACGGTTGCGCAATACCTATTGTATTTTGACTATGTAAAATGCAAATTTATAATCACGTTAACGTCCATTTATATAGTGTCCCGGAACGGCATTGTTCCTGAGTAAGAAACATATAAATATCATATTTAAATTATCCAGAAGTCCTTAGTTACTCACACGGGGAAAAAAAGTTTTAGGCCTAAATCATTTGAAACCTGTACATTACATATTTTTGGTCGAGTTTTCGACCACTGGACGACCACTAGTTAAAGTTAATTGTATTACAACAATCTTTATAGTAAGCAATATAAGCTTGAATCGGACTTATCTGCCTTCAGCTAATCAATCATATGATAGTACGTTAGAGAGTAGGCCCATGCTGAAGTTTTACTTATACTTGAAGAATGACTTAATTTAGTACCAAGAAATAAATCACACCCCTTACATACACTGTGCTGTTTTAATGCTGTGTAGTTGATTGCTACTGTATTAACCTGTGATCGCATATTAATTCATTCATTAGGAACGTATTTAAAAAAATACTACTTTTATTTTTTTAAATTTCTATGATTTATTTACAATAACAGAAATGTGTAAGATTAAAATAAATTAATGTTTTGCATTGTCCATTTAAAGTTACATCATAGTAAATTAAAATTCCACTGAAACTTAAACAATAAAAGCCGAAATTAGTTATACAGAAAACACGAGTTTCCTTTATATTGCTTTTACAATCGAAATATACATACTGAGCTACGGCTCGGTCCCCCGGTACTTTTCATTTTAAATATTCAAATAAAGTCGATTATTTTTCATGTTTTATGAAACGTGACATAGCAAATTTCCACGGAACTTTTTTTGTCGGCTACTACTTTATTTAATTTTTTGGTCAGGTTAGTTTAAAAACAGTGGATTTTGTATACAAAAAGCGAAATGTTCTAAATCATATTTTTTTATTTTTGGCTTATGTACGTAATTTAAATTGTACGAGAGGGGCTTCCCACCGTGCCGGATTGCGCCGTGCGGGCATATTTTGATCCAGTGGCGGGTGTTTGGTGTATTGAATAAGAATACTGAATTGCTCGTTTTAAGATCGTATCATTACAAATTCTATCATTTTAAGATTCGCTTACACTTACGAGAAATGCATTTTCCATTTGTACATTTCTCAGGTACAAATTTTATGAAATAACGTACATTATTGCTTTGTTTGACAAGTAGCTGGGGACCGAGCTTTGTTCGGGAAACTTTACACTTTGAGAGTATTCCTTGGTCAATGTAATGCTATCCCAAAAATAATAATTTGCGGTATTTTTTTTTCTTGACATTTAACTTCTATTCAAATAATAATATCATAGTGTACTGAAATGATGAGATAGAAGAGTTTTTAAAAATTTGTTTGGTTCCCCAAAATGGCCGAAACTATAGAAATTACCCAGTATTTTTCACGCTGAATTCAAAGAAGGCTATTAGTAGTATGAAAAATCTTCCCACCTTCCTTCCTTTGAAGTATTAGTCACTGCAAGAACTTGGACTCGCTCCAAAACCAGAACCGAAACGTTTAATTTACCCTCAATTTTTAAAATGTAATAAGTTACATTTTTCTGGAAACTCAGGACACTTTCTGACTGAAAATAATTACGGTTGATCCTTGTTGGTGAGTACCAAAAAGGAACCTTAGGTATAAACATGGTTGTATATCCAAGTTTGGTTGTCCTTGATATTGCACTATTTCATTGACACTGACAAATTAGGGCTAGGCTGCACTATAAGTTAATTGGGAGTTTATTTGATATCTAGTCCTAAGCTTATAGCCATCTGGCAAACATAACCAAAACCTAACCACAGATATATAAATATAAGTGATATAAATATAAACACTCATCCTCTGTAGGCCTAAAGCTACCTATCTATATTTTTTTGGGTTAGGATTAGTACTTTTTTGAGAGAGTGTCATTATGTACTGAGCACACTTAGATGATATAGGGTATCAGTGATTTATGAAATTATTTATTTATAAAAAGCAACCTAACGGAGTTACCTTAATGATGCACCCAGTATTTAATACAAAAAATAAAGCTTATGCCTATGTATATTAGTTTTAAAACAGAGTAGGCCTAGAATAAGGCACCTATAATCTTGATTAGGCATTGATTAGTGTTTATAAACTAAACATGGATGAACCACTAAGTCAAGCTACTAATCCAGTTGTTCAGGCTAGGCTAAACTGAACTGTGAAAGCATCCATCTCAAAACGGCCACAACTTAAGAACAGATCCTAGAATTTGATTTATTTTAAACTTTATTTTTCTGAAATAGATAGCTAAACTGTCCAGTGCAATCATCCCACACTGCAAATAGCAACACTCAAACTTAGTTAGGTAAGCTAGTGGTAGGTTACAACTAATTATTATCCCTGTGACCGATTCAGTGTAACATCTGACATCAGTCAGAATCAGACGACATTATTGACAACGACACTCGTCGTGTCGTTTCTTTAATTTACGGTATAATATAGTATAAAACATCTACCATATCCATAATAATGTTCTACCACTGCACCTAAACAGCAGAAAAAAGCAAATCACCAAATTGAAATCACCAAGATTCGCACAATATGACAAATTATTTATAAATTAAAAACAGTATATCTTTTGTGCCAGTAGTTAATGCGTGATTGAACTTCAAACAAACAAACAAACAAACATACAAACTTTCACATTTATAATATTAGTAAGATAAGATGTATTAATTAAATATTAATTACTATTGTGTGCCCGTTCTCCGCACGGGGATCCTCTAGTGGTCAGTTGAAACCTTCCTAAATAAAGAAAAACTATTGGTTTGCATATTTTCAGATATGCTAGCCAAACTATTATATACAAACAAATACAGTATCTGACAGTTTCAAGTAAAAAAAAATGCGTAATAGATCTATGAGGGGTACACTTCCATATCTGTTGGCACAAACAACTAAATTAGTAATATTGATTATTCGATTGTTTAATTCCATATATCGTTTGGTTAGTTAGGTTAGGTTAACCTTACCTAACTAACCAAACGATATATAGTTAAAATACTATACCTCAACCTCGCCATTAAACATTCAGGTTGGAAATTTCACTATCAAAGGTGCTCTTGGCCTGTCCGTACGGAACACTGAGTTATATCCGCTACCAACTTATGAATAATTGTTTAAGCCTACGAACCCAAGAGATTGATAATTGGTCTGTTGGACGTATGGTCCAGCGAGCAGCACATAGCGTTGAGAAGACACATTAGAAATACGATTTGAGCATAATCCGTAACAATCACCCACTGTAGTTGTCTCTAAACACTTTACACAACCACCATTGAAGTGCCGTCAACGAGTTGAAACCTTATATGTAAGCTATTGGTAACGCTTATGTAAAAAATGTAAGTTTCCCAGGCATATAGAACACTGAGTCAAAGTCTTTTCCCCGGTTATAAACCCAAAACTCGATAGAAATTCTATACACAAAGAAGCTCTATTTTCATTTACGGTTACCCTACACATTATTGCACTTGCGATTAATTAAATCCGTCATGTAAGGAAAAACGGTTTTAATCCAACTTGGTTTGGATTTGCTTTTGAAACTTGATCTGAAATGATTGCGGTATTTGTAAACAATATTCAAAGTAAACATATCAGTGACAGCTAGAGAAAAATAATCTTGATCCGAACAGCTGTTCGCTATTTCATATGATGATTATGTGATAAACATTGTGAGAAAACTTGACAAAAATCGCACAAAATTGGGTTTTAAACGTCCGTAAGTTTTTTTTACAAAGTAGCGAGGCCATATTTTAATAGCTAAAGACACTTTCGCCAATTCAGTGGATACATTAAAATGATTCGAGGATCTTGATAGGTACTCTCGTTTTCAGGAGAAGGCCGCGTAAAATGGCCTTTGGACCGTGACAGACGGAAGATAGACAACAACGGAATTGAGATAATAATTGATGATTGAGATAATAACGGAATTGAGATGAAACTTTTTTCGGATTCTTGAATGTTTAAAACGTAAAAATAATCTAAAAGTTGATGATTCTGAGCAATGTACAGACAAAACGGGAGCGTTTCATAAACTCCAAATTTCACAAACTCCAACGCTTAAAATATTAAATGAACAGCGCGTTTCATAATGTCCAAATTTCATAAGCTCCAAAACTATAACATTCAAATAATCACTAGTTCACAATGTCCAAGTTTCACAAACTCCAACGTTTAAATATTAAATAAACAGAGCAGTTCATAACCTCCAAATTTCATAAGCTCCAAATCTATAACATTCAAGTAACATTGTGAAACTTTGGAATCCCATGGGGCGTAACTCAAAGAAAACACGTTAAATGTAATCGGTATATTTGTTAACCAGGTACAGGGCTACCTCTTGAATTGATATAGATAATAAATCGAAAAATAAAGAAATATAAGTTGATTGATTATTGGTTCTTACAAAAGGGTAAACAATCAAGGAACATGATTTAATTAAGTAACCACACATCACTGAGTCTATATCTTCATTCTTTCTTGTAAAAATTGCTTTGATTGTGGCTATATAAAATAGGGAAGTAATATTTCACTGTACAACGAGCTCAAAAAGCTCGAGAACCAGCAATAAGATGGAAATAACCGGCAGAACCTTTAACCATCCACTGGCTCGCTAGTCGCTACCCCAGGTCGGTCGGTAGCCGGGTAGCCCATCAATGGAACCCGTTAGGCTCGCCCCTACCTCTCGCCACAAAAGAGACAAGAATTTTGCCTTGTTCCACACGCCTTTGATTGTTTGAGGCGGGAAAACTATTTGTGTGCTACGGCCCGCGCAACACAGGATATTGTTTTCGTATTAGTTGGCCTTTTTCCAAGATGACCGTGACCGTTAACTTATTTTATGGACTCCCTTGGAGAATAATTCAAAACTACAAAGAACATTTCTAATCCCACAGTATACTAGCTATTTAAATTATAAACACTTTGGTGTTTGAAAAATATTTTTGGACGGTAAATTTTGCAGCTTTTTGAAATCATCCAAGATGGCCGCTTGCCTCCAAGGACTCAACAATAGGCCTAATTGTGCGACTATAAAGGAATAACTTCCCACCTTACGCTTGCGAATTAGTACGGTACATATTTGTATCCACAGTTGCCAGGACGACTATTAAGACGACCAAAGATTACATTGACATTTAGGTATTTAATCTGTAGAATAGTAATTGTTAAGTAATCTGGAAGACAACTAATTAAAATGAAGTGCGAAAGATGGGTTATGAGAGTGCTCAATGCCTGAAGCATAATCCATTTGTTTGAGGTGCGGATTTTCAAGCTTGTAGAACAAATAAATATCACAAAGTAGAAGGGCAGGGGTGAAAGTGACTGAAGTGACGGGATACCCGGGTAGATTTTCAGTGACTGGATTCCAGTGGTATGCGGTAAAATATATAGTGACTGGCTTAGCAGCACAAATTTTACGTGACTGGCTTTCCCATGCAAATGCGGTGGTGACTGCATTAGCATAGCATTTTTTACGTAATTATATTTTAGTATTTTTAAGAAAAAAAGAGATATATACGTTCAGATATGTCTAGGCTTAAGATATTTACCAACATATATTATATATATATCATAGTCTTGAAATATATTGGGGGGTGCAACTGACTGACTTCCAGTGTATATTTTATGTGACTGGCTTCCCGGGCGCGGCCGTGTATATATATCTATATATATATACATATATAAAAATTTGAACGAATGTTGTTTTTGGCCTCTGGGGACATCAAAATGAAAAAGTAAATCGGTCCCGGGCCTAAGTCTTACCATGAGACCTACGGTAATAGCTACTTCCCTATAGGGAAATTCGCTAAAAGGGCAAAAAATAATAATAACTAAATAACTAATGGCGCTGCCTAGCGGTGACGCGAGCGGCACTCGTAAGTCGGCCGCCGGGCCTGCAGCGGCCGTACGAGTAACGCTCGTAAGTCGGCGCCAGTGGGTTAAAAGTCTACTTAAAAAATTTGAAGTACCTTTCCTTTTGAAACATTCCTCTTATAATATAACAAATTTTCACAATGTAAACAAAATATAAACACTTTAAACGTTTAAACACCTAATTTGTCCTAATATATACTATTTATAATTCAATAACATGGTAAATTTGGCCAGAGGAGGGACGTCTAGGAGAGTTTCAAAATAAAATAGAGCCTATGTCAATCCTGCGATATATTGGCTAAATTTCTGCAAAATTTCATCCCAAGCAGTCCAGTAGTTTTCTGTACATCCAAATTTTCACATTTAATATTAGCATTGACTATTAACTTAGTAAGATAATTAAACTCTTTTCGTATCACTTACGACACACAACTGCTGTATGCTCATCCCCACAGTCTACGTCAACAATCGGGTCGTTCTTGATGAAAAAATGACTTGGTATATTGTCGGCGAATCGACTTCTGCCGAAAGTAAACACAGCTCCACTTGCTGAAAATATTACATAGTCTTAGTAACTGACATAGAGATACTGTGACAATCAAAATACTGTATTAAACTGGCAACTTAAAGTCCTTGGAAATGATTGTGAAGTGTAATTTTGAATCACAATACAGTAGAGTCCCGCAAACTCGGCGTAATGTGGACTGGAAGGGTGCAGAGTTTGTGAAATGCCGGGTTATCGGGAACTAGGGTTAAAAATAAGAACAATACAGTTTTTAAGCTTTCTAACCGCCTTTTTTATTTATATTTATATTACAAGTCAGTATAAAGTCATCAGATATAGTACAACAAATCCTTAGTACCAGTTGTGAATAATTTGGCTTAAGCTGGCTTGAGTCCATGATTAACTCAGACTCAAAAAATCACTAATTATCTGAGCCAGGTGATGGCCGAGTTATCCAGACTGCCGGGTTATCGAGTGCCGAGTTTGCGGGACTCTACTATAATGACTACTGACTGTTACATGTTAAAAGGCTGATCTCTTTTTTTATTTCAATGTGGGAAACACATTCCGGAATCTTTAGTTTGTAAATGTTCTCACAAATGCAATAACTTAGACAACGCCAAATACAATTTTTAAAACAGTAAGATGTGTGTAAGTCTCAGTAGTTGAAAAAACCAAAACTAGTTTAAACTGACAAGTTTAATGACACAAAACAGTTATTACAGCTATACAAATACCTCACAGCAGCAAACCTGCAGACTAAGCGAATTTCCATTTACCTGGCTGGACTTCCACTAAAAAATTCCTTTTAAATTGTGAGATTTATTTAATATTTTAATCATTATTTTTCATGAGTAGGTATTACCTACTTAGGTTAAATAGGTTAGCTGCTACAGAGAAGGTAGGCCTAATGAGGTGTTTTTTTTTTATTAGAATGATGATATCTTTTGGTGTAAAACAAACAAAATTGTCAAATTTGATTAAAATATATCTATAAACAATCAAACTACAACAGTTTATTTATTATGCACTAGTGGCTTGTAGGGGCAATAATAGCCCCTATATATATATTGTAGTAACTATTTTGTACAAATTATTAGTCCCATGGGTTACCCTACCTTGATTATCGTTTAACATTATTTTATATTATAATATGTATAATAGTTATTACATACCTGCCTAATGCATTTTGAGGTCTGCTCTAAATAAAAATTACAAAGGATTTTTCATGCGGTGTGTTTATAATATAAACTTTCTAATCATAATACAACTCAGGACAATTTTCAATAATAATCTTCATGACTATTAATAAAATGTTTATAAATTTCTTTGAATATAGACAAATTCACTTAGATAAAATACGTGGAGATAAATTTTTCAAATAAATGCCAATTTTTGTGAAAATTTCCCTTGTAAACTTAAACGGCATATTAGGATCTGTGGATATAAGTTTTATTTTTGACATGGAAAATTTGTTTCCTTTGCCTACTCCAGTAATTACTACTAACTTTACACTTTTTCTAGTAATACCTAACACAACCAATCGTACTCCATTAACTAATCCAGACCCTAGCTTCATATTTCTAATGAGCATCACTATTGAACCAACTTTTAAAACTAATTTGTGTGGTGGCATTCCAGATCGTGAAATTAAATTTATATAGTCAATTGGTACCGGTATGTTCAACCTCTCTTAAGGGTTAGTATACATATTACAGGGCATATTACATATTACCATATGCTTTAAATAAAGTTAAACCACATGTTTTTAAGTAAACAAAGCAGACATGACCTGGACTCCCATGCTATTTAAATGTAAATTATTTTATTACGTAACAACCTTTTGGTGCATAATTAAGAAAAATGAATAATTTTCCCCAAAACTTCATGCCCAGACCATTAAAATGAGACCTCTCTTAGCTTTCTACGGCCTCCCGTTCGCTCACAATTTCATTGTAAAATTTTGGGCTTACGGAATTAGATATATAGATAGATTATCTATTTCAGCTCTATAATAGTATACGTATTATTACAGTACATATTATCATATCCGTTAAACCACATGTTTTAAAGTAAACAAAGCAGACATTACCTAGATTCTAATGCTATTTAAATGTGAATTATTTTATTCCGCAACAACGTTTTCGTGCATATTTAAGAAAAATGAATATTTTTCCCCAAAATTTCATGCCGAGACCTTTAAAATGAGACCTCTCCCAGCTTTCTACGGCCTCCCGTTCACTCACAATTTCATTGTAAAATTTTGGGCTTACAGAATTAGATATATAGACTAGTGGCTTGTAGGGGCAGTAGCCCCTATGTATATATTGTAGTAATTATTTTGTACAAATTATTAGTCCCATGGGTTACCCTACCTTGATTATCGTTTAACATTATTGTATATTATAATATGTATAATAGTTATTACATACCTGCATAATGCATTTTGAGGTCTGCTCTGTTAAAAATAAAAATTACAAAGGATTTTTCATGCGGTGTGTTTATAGTATAAACTTTCTAATCATAATACAACTAAGGATAATTTTCAATGATAATCTTCATGACTATTAATTAAATGTATATACATTTCTTTGAATATAGACAAATTCACTTAGATAAAATACATGGAGATAAATTTTTCAAATAAATGCCAATTTTTGTGAAAATTTTCCTTGTAAACTTAAACGGCATATTAGGATCTGTGGATATTAGTATTATTTTTGGCATGGAAAATACGTTTCCTTTGCCTACTCCAGTAATTACTACTAACTTTACACTTTTTCCAGTAATACCTAACACAACCAATCGTACTCCATTAACTAATCCAGACCCTAGCTTCATATTTCTAATGAGCATCACTATTGAACCAACTTTTAAAACTAATTTGTGTGGTGGCATTCCAGATCGTGCAATTAAATTAATATAGTCAATTGGTAGGTTCAACCTCTCTTAAGGGTTAGTATACATATTACAGTGCATATTACATATTACCATATGCTTTAAATAAAGTTAAACCACATGTTTTAATGTAAACAAAGCAAACATGACCTAGATTCCCATGTTATTTAAATGTGAATTATTTTATTCTGTCACAACCTTTTGGTGCATAATTAAGAAAAATGAATAATTTTCCCCAAAATTTCATGCCCAGACCTTTAAAATGAGACCCCTCCCAGCTTTCTACGCCCTCCGGTTCGCTCACAATTTCATTGTAAAATTTTGGGCTTACGGAATTAGATATATAGATATGAATAACAAAGGAAATTTTAATGTTTACATTACCTCCATAATTGTTAGGCATACATCAACGGTTCAATATTGGACAACATTATTTCTGTTAAAGCTCTACAAAATTGTTTTATTGTGAAATTTTATGTATTTATGGTAAACAATTTTGAAAAACCAATTTTTACTCTATAAAACCCGATTCCCATAGTCCGAGTGTGCTGATTTGTGAACTCGTTCTAATAAACGTAGGCTTACACGTTTGTACAAAATTTCATCGAAATCGGATGATTTTTGCTCTGGTTATCCCGCTACCGGACACACACATATATATATGAGATTTTTTGGACTCTGGGAACCTCAAAACAAAATGAAAATCGGTCCCGGGTCCAGGGCCTACTACGATACCTACCTAGGGTAATAGGGGTATAGCTTATTGCCTATAGGGGTAATTTGCTAAAAATAGTTGAAATCCCCACTGAAATAACTTAGTGACAACAAAAAAAAAAAATACATGGAATGAATTAAATTAGGCCTACTTACCCTAATAATCATACAGAATCAACACTAATTCAGCCTACTTATTTAACTTCAATATCAATAAGCCTTCTTCTCTATAGCTCCAGACTGGGATGGTGGCTTTGTCCAGCTACTAGGAGGTCACAAACTGTGGATGCAATACTCCCTGGTGTGGATTAACATCCGCACTAGTGAGTACTACAACTACCCGCAGTAGGTACCTACTATCCTGGTAATTACTTAGACCAATTCTAGATTAAGGTAACTCTATTTAAGGATTTAGACCAATTTGTTAATTACAAGGCAAAAATGTGGTTCGGTTTCTACTAAGTTACGATATTTAATCTTAAACAATAACTTGTCCCCTAGTTAACCGAATAGTAAAGCACAAATCAAGAAATAAACCCTAAAATATCAACCAACCCTAAAAATTTGTTAACACTAGCGCCCAGTGTCACTGTACCTACATGAACTAGACACAAAAAACGAGCTTTAAAATTTATAATGTGATGAGAAGCCTACTTGTGTTGGTTAGTCTATGGCCTTAGTCACTAACAAGACTACAAGATCGCGCCACTCGTCCTACACTCATCTCCATTCATACTTACCTAGCATAAAATACCTACATTCGTATGGTCGCCATTTCAAAGTTACAAAGTATTAACTTAACTTATGTCTGGCCATATCAATAATTTTAATTCCATAGGACGTACGAGGCAGGCCCCGCCTCCACGTATTACACCATGTAGTATAGTTTGAAATAGTACTTACTGTAATCGTATTTAGGCTAACTATAGATCTAGTTAATTTGTTATCGAAATTATAAGTTACGGTCCATTTAACTTATCAGGGCCTAAACAGTTTTCATTGTGAATTCAACAATTGTGTTCATGTTACCTAGTTATTTTTGTAACCTTTCATAACATTTTTGGTGCATCACACCCACACGCAACAGTAAAGTTAAATATATTAACCTCTCAGTGCTTAAAACTTAAAGACAATCCTGCTCCTCATATTTGAATCGATGCTAAACAAACGTTGACCAGGCCAAAAATGTTAATCTAAACTTAATCCAACAAACATTTACTTACTCGGCAAAACTTTGATATCCAACTCTATCACATTGTGAATTACCATCAATAAGTTAAACTTATTATAGAATGTTTTCATTCAATTGGTTTAATCTGGGAAGTTTGGTGTTAGCCTATCGATTGAATGGATAGGCCTACTGTAATTGTAGCTCGATAATCAAGTAGAGGCAGATATCAAAGTTTCGCCACTTACCTACACTATATTTTATTAATAATTAAATATATACCGGTACCTAACATACCAATAATTGAATACAAATTATACACGAAAAATAAAAAGGAAGGCAATTAATACTAACCTGGGATTTCTTTTTCCTCTTCAGTCATTTTTAGTGGTTCGAAAGCTAGTTTTTAAAAAGAAGAAAAGAGTTTTTATAAAGTAGTGTAGGCATTCTTCTGACTTCAAAATAGCATCGAGTTGAGTAAAGATATGACTAAACTCAGTCAGCAGGATCCTAACTAAAATATCTATAGCAGAGTTTGCAGGCTACAAATAAAATAAACCACAATCACAAATAATGTGGTACCTATTATGTATCTCACGAGTTCACTATAACAATAACACGGAGAGTCACTTATCGAAGATAAACTTGAATTTGAATAAAAAACAACACCAACACCAACTGACTGAACTTAGAACGAACTGACTGACTGCTCAAACTCGGGTTATGATGGGAGGAAGGGGTGTAATGTATGTAAACAAACAAACAAATCCATTAGCAACGGGGAAGCAGGGTATCCAACGGAACCAAACTGGTCTTTTTATTCGCACAAGTTAAAGATATTACTGTATTTGCAGCATAACATTAACTTGAGGTATCACATGCCGATAGTAATTAATTTGTGTTATAAAACCTTTTAACCTTAAAACCTTTTTTATAACCTGTGTTATAAAACCTTGTTTTATAAAACCTTATTGGAATCGAGAAGACAAGATGGCGGAGTGAGTAAATTGTTCTGATTGTGCGGTAGTGAAAAAGTACAAATTTAAAGTATTTTTAGATATTGCGTTATTGGAAAACGATTGAAATCAAATTAAAAATGAAAACTGAAAAGCGGAAGACTAAAATAAAGGAGAACAAAACAAATATTGTGCAAGAAACGGAGAACGAAAGTGGTGGAGATAACAACGAGAATGATGAGTCATGTGCACCATGTGCAGTTTGTGAATCAGTTATCCCTGAAGATGGTTTTGGATTATATTGTGAAGGTTTTTGTGGCAAATGGTATCATCCAAACTGCTTAAATATTAATATGGACATTTATAATGGCATCACTAAGGTATCCAAGCATGTCAAGTGGTATTGCACGGACTGTTCGGTTAGAGTTGATAAATTGGTGAAAAATGCAGGTGACATTGATGAGTATATTTCACTACACGACTCAGTAAGTAAATTAATGACAATGGTTACTAAACTCGCTAAAGATAGTGATCTGACAAATTGTCGAATTGACAATGTTGAAAGTTTGGTTAAGACGATCAATTCACAGACTAGGGTTGAGAAATTGCAGATGACAAACTCAGTTCAATTGAGTGAAGATAGTTATAAACACAAGACAAGAAATGAAAATGCCAAACGGAGTGCAAATAGGCTACATAGTGGCAAACGTGAGTGGGAAAAGAACTCTAACCATCAAATGAGGGTTGAGAAACCTAGGCCTAATGAGAACGAACCTGTCATTTATAATGACGTAACTACAGAGGTCATTGAAAGTGATTAAGAAGAAGGCAATGTAAACTGTAATGGTGATCCCAACCTTGAAGAAGTGGATGATGAGTGTAAATTGTCGTTGGCAACAGAAAATCATATTAACCGTACTGCTACTTACTCAGATATGTTAAAGAAGAAACCAATGCCTATGGATAGGGAGGAAACCGATGTCACACAGGATGATTTTGTACTGATGCAAAATAGAAGAAGTCGAAGAGCAAATCAAGAAAACTCTAAGCCTAGGCCTAGAACTAACCATAAACCAATAATTGGACTGGAAAAGTCGATGGATCCGACTTGGAGGCTGTGGCTAAAACTAAATGGATATTTATATCCAGGCTCGAGAAAAATACAAAGAAACAGTCAGTGGAGGAATATGTGATGAAGATGTGTAGTGGAAAAAAACGTCATCTGTGAGGAAATTCCCACAAGGTACCCAACCTACAAATCCTTCAAGGTAGGTTTTCCATTACAGTTCTCTAATATAGTTATGGACTGCGAGAAATGGCCTGAAGGCATTTTAATTAATAATTTCATAGTCTCTAACAGACATGGGAACAACAAAACCAGGCCTAGGCCTACACTTGATAATGGGTTGCCTGAAAAAAACGTGTAGTAGACTCTGATGGATATAGGGAAGCAGAGTTGAATAAAGATAACCCTAAAAGATTAAAGATTATGTTTTTTAATGGAAGATCTATTTTTAATAAAATTGAATTATTAGAATCTCTCTTGTCACAAGATAACTGTGAAATTATTTGTGTAGCTGAGACTTGGTTAAATAATGTGAAGAAAACCTGCTTTAAAATTGGGGACTATTCTATGATAGTAGATTACAGTAGAGAATTGAAATCTGGAGGTGGTGTTGCCATTTTTACTCTAAATAATAACACAAACAAAGTAATTCCAATCAATAAACTGAAGGACCTCTCAGTAGAAGAGATTTTTGAGTGCTGTGGAGCAATCGTTAATTGTTGTAAATATAAATTTGTACTTGTAAATATCTATAGACCGCCATGTGAGGCGAATTTTTATCAATTTATTGAACTCCTTGAAGATACCATAACGTACCTAAAACGAACATATTGTGACTTACCTCTGGTGGTCTGTGGGGACCTAAATGTTGATTATTTGACAAGTAGCCTACACAGAGACTACTTAAATGATGTTTTGCAGTCAAACGATCTCCATGTTACATTCAATCAATACACTAGGATCGACCCTAATTCAAAATTCAAATCGACACAGCCAACTCGACTACTTTATGACTGATATTCAGAGATGCTCTTATTCCATAGATGTTTTACCACCACTTCTCTCAGACCATAGCATAATTGTATTTAAATTGGATTCAAGAAATTTCAATGTTGTAAAGAAAATTGAGAAGAGGAAAATTACCAAACCCAACCTAAACACATTTGAGTTTTTAATGAAAAAACAAAGTTGGATCATTGATGAGTCAACCAGTGATGTAGATAATATTTTTAATACTTTTTATTCCTCCTTTTTATATGTTTTTGACGTGTGCTTTCCCAAGGCCATATATATGTGTAAGGACGACTCACATGTTAGATGGATAAACCAAGAAATAATAGAATCCCAAGAAAACTTGAAAGAATTGTACTGGCGTACAAGAGACAAAACTGATGATAACAACAAAATAGTATATTCCAATGCTAAATACAAACACGCTTTATTGCTCACTAATAGTAAGAAACAATATTTCAAGAATAAAATTGACAATGCAAAGAACATCAGCAAAGAGTCATGGACTATTATTAGAAATCTAACATGTGATGATTATGTAAATAGTTGTAATATATGTTTGAAAATCAATGACGAGCTCATCACCCATCCGGGTAATGTGGCAAACATTTTTAATGACTATTTTGTTTCTGAAATCATCAAACTGACTGGGCCGGTTAGTGAAACAAATATAGATTTTAATGATAATTTATTGGAGAACGATTTCCATTTGTGGCCTACAAGTGAGAAAGAAATAGCTGACATCATCATTAAAGTAAGCAATAAACATAGTGCTGGAATAGATGAAATACCCTGTAGTTTGTTGAAATGCTGCAAGGACATCATTGCTAAACCCCTTGCCATGATAATTAACAAATCGTTTGAACAAGGTGTCTTTCCAGAAAAAATTAAAACCTCAAAGGTTGTGCCTATCCACAAAGGTAACGAAAAAAATCTCGTTAAAAACTTTAGGCCGGTAGCCGTACAGAGTGTATTCTCTAAAATATTTGAAATTGTATTTCTAAGAAGATTAATTCCCTTTTTGGATGAGAAAAACCTGCTTAATGATCATCAATTTGGTTTTAGAAAGAAGAAATGTACTACTGATGCGATATTTGACTTAATCATTGATTTGTATGATAATCTTGACGAAATAGGAGATCAGCTATGCATCTTCTATGACATGACTAAGGCGTTTGACCTTCTTTCACATGAGATACTGTTAAATAAATTAATCAAAATTGGTATCAAAGGCAAGCCATTACAATGGATCTCTACATATCTCAAAGACAGGAAACAAGTAGTCAATGTTAGACATTCAAGTCAAGACGGGCTATGTCGCCACTACCGTTCAACTCTATCACCTAATATTAATACCGGGGTTCCTCAAGGATCGAACTTAGGCCCTGTCCTATTCCTCCTCTACGTCAACGACCTGCCTGATTCAATAACGACAGGAAAAACCTGGTTGTTTGCTGATGATGTTTGCCATCTTGTAAGAGGTAGTGATGCTCGATCCTTAAGAATCAACGCCCAAGAAGGGCTTAACGAAATGAGTAGTTGGTGTAACGACAATAAACTGTTACTGAATAGAAGTAAAACAAAGGCTCTTCAGATACTTCTCCTAAAAAAAAGAATAATGAGATCTATTTTCTTGGAACCATTTCTCGCACACTGTAAGCCACTGTTTGAAGAAGCCAAGGTCCTTACCATGACAGCACTTTTTATCCTGGAGTCAGCACTGAGTGTAAAGAAGAACCCACAACTGTTCCTAATAAATGCAGCATTCCACAACTACAACACAAGGCAATGCAAAAATGTCCACCTAACCCAAGTAAACTCCACTTTAGTAGCAAATGGCCCTAAATTTATGTGCTCCAAAATCTATAACAAGATCCCAACTGAAATAAAAAATATTGAAGAAATAGAAAAATTCAAGATGTTATTCAAGAATTATTTATTGAAGAGGCCATACTACTCACTGACAGAGTACTTTGAAGATAAATGAAAAGGCCAATATTTTTTGACGACCACGGCGCAGTGACGCTTCCAGTGGGAAATCTTCAAGAAAAACAAGAAAACAAGAAAAACTACTTCCCCTATAGATTCATTAAAAAAGAACACGATTTTGAGCCCATGTACTTTTTTAATACTTTTAATTGAAATGGCGACCATACAAAGTAGGTATTTGAAGCAAAGTATGAATGGAGATGAGTGTAGAATGAGTGGCGTGATCTTGTAATCAACAAATCAAGTTTTTTATTGGCGTTGAATAATCACTGATTACATTTACTTTACAGTATTGGAGATAAGTGAATGCAGATACACTATTCAATCACGGCCACCTTTAGCTCCGGAGTTAAAGGTGGCCGTGATTCAATACAGTACTGCACGTTTAACACGGGTTTTATTAGAGTTTTTGGTTAATTAATAGAAAACTACCAAAGATAGACGGTGGGTTTAAATTTAAAAGTTTTTAGTTTTTGCAAGACCTTCAAAATGATACGCCATTTGACATATGTTGCCATTTAAAAGCCCCCAAAAAGAAATATTTGGATAAGTGTGTCTTGAAGTTGAAGGAGCTAAAAAGATATACAATCCTGCCTTAGTGTCAGAAATATTTAATACATTTTTTTTTTCAGACGTAACAAAACAGACAAATTACAGAGCCGCAAATACTAAAGCTTTTAGTCAAAACATTAACCAGAAATCATTGTTCTTATTCCCAACAGTAGATTCCGAAGTAAAACAAATAAATCATCAGTTAAAAAACTAGATAAGCTCAGGAGCTGATGAAATACCGTCAACGATTTTAAGAGAGTGTTCAGACTTCATCGTTAATCCTCTAACCCATCTCAAACCACTCTTTTCTGCATGGACAATTTCCCAATGCACTCAAACTTGCAGTTGTAAGGCCAATTCTCAAAAGGGGTGACCATACGAAGTGTGATAATTATAGGCTCAGCTCTATGCTTTCAAGTTTGTCCAAGATATATGAAAAGGCTGTTTTAGAGAGGCTCTGGGCCCTGTGCATTTTCCGAAAAGAATAATATAATATTCAAAGATCAACATGGATTTGTCAAAAGCAAAAATACTACAAGTGCAATATTTTCCTTATTGAACCAAGTGGTGCAAGATTTGGATGCAAAGCAACGCTCAATGGGTATTTTCTTTGATTTGAGTAAGGCGTTTGACATGGTTGACTGTGACCTCCTACTAGCTAAATTAAACAACATAGGAGTCCGAGGAGTTGCACCAGAGTGGTTTTCGTCATTTTTAAAAGGCAATGTTTCGAAATACAATCCATAGATCACACCGGGCTACAAAGTAGATTTAAGTCTTCAGAAATTCCTGTAACGAGAGGTGTGCCTCAGGGATCCGTTCTTGGCCCTGTGCTATTCCTCCTCTTCATAAATGACCTCCCCTCATGCATAACACAAGCTAAACTGTGCCTTTTTGCAGATGATACTTCCCTAGCCTTATCCAGCCCCTCCCTAGAGTCACTCGAGCAAATGGCATTCATAGAGGCAAATACCTTGCTTCAGTGGTTTGATGACAACCTTCTGAAAACTAACACTGCAAAGACCGAGCTGATTAACTTTTCGAGTCTCAAACAGATCCCACAAAGATCTGAATCTGTCACTTCTTCTTGATCAAACCTTCATTCATCCTGTACAGTCTGTTAAATTCTTAGGCATCCATTTAGACAAATGTTTAAACTTCAAATCTAATGTTGATTACGTGATAAAACGTGTAAGTATAGGCATTTTTGTACTACGAACATTGGCCACAACAGTCTCGTCAGAAAGTTTTCTTCTTTCTGTTTATTACGGCTTAATATTTCCATATCTAGTTTATGCTCTGCCTGTTTGGGGATATGAAAATAATCATACCTCCTTTCTTTTTAAAATGCAAAAAAAGGCTATTCGTGTTATATTTTCTCTTTTCAGAAGACGATCTTGTAAGGAATCATTCAGGTCAGCTGCAATTTTGACTCTTCCCTCACTATACATCCTTGAGACCCTTTCATTTGTAAAAAAACATTAGTCATTATTTACCACCAACATTAACTCCAGTACATATAACCTTGGGGGAGTATGTTTTATCTATGATATAGCTTACGCACATCATACAACTTAAACATTCCCGTCCATTCAACTTCATTTTTCCAACATCATCTTCTGTCCCAATAGAATTAAACTTTTTAACCAACTTCCTCAACATCTAAAGCTGGAGACTGATTTGCTCAGGTTTAGGAGAAAACTTAAACAAATTTTGGTTGAAAATGCTTGCTACAGAGTCCACGATTTTTCCACTGTCATGTAGTCAGTGATTTCTGTCCTGTTATTTACTAGAAGGTCAAATTGTTTAGTTAGTAAAGTTTTTTTATATTTTATATTTTTTACATTTAATTATAAACTTGACTATTCCAATGCAATGTAATTTTGTAATTCTGGAATAAAGAACTTATGACTTATTTAACATTTTTCACTTACAAATTGTACCAGCATAAAAAAATCATTGAACAATATTTTGTTTTTAAAATGTCGAAATGTCACAGATAAAATTAAAGCTGAACTCACGAGGATTACGAATTTTAAATCAGAACGAAAATGAGTTTAGTGGTTTCCATGATACAGGGTATTCTGAAAATATCAATATTTTCCATACAAATGGTCGCCATTTTGAAATTTATGAAGATAGAGGAGTTCTATTTTTACTAGTTTTGTATAGTCTAGATGAGCTTTGATGCATAACATGACATATGTTTACATTTTAAAACTCCGAGTTTCGAACCCATGACTCCTGTTTCTCAAATACCCTGTAGGCCTATTTTAAAAATGGTACAAATATTTTTACGTTGTTCCTTGGATATGAATTAGTGGGGATGAATATTTTCTATTTTCTACCTTATTTATTGTTGCTGACTAAGTTCAAGTTGATAGGCCATAACAGGGGTCTGACTTAGGGGAGGTACAAATGAGGCATTTAGTTCAAAATTCCTCCGTGAACAGCGCTGTAGTAAAGAGCACTTTGGCAATGAAGGTTTACTAATCGCAAAAATAGTTCTGTTCATAAAATAAAATTATAAATGCCTAAAATTCTATTTTATTAATTTTTAATTATAAAATGAAACTATCATAACCTAACCGAACTAACCAAACTTGCTGATAAAGAAATAATATAACAAAAGTTTATAGTAATCGGAGAAATAATTCTGTTTATAAAATAAAACTAGAAATTGCTCAATTAAAATTTTATAATGACTTAATAATAAAATTAAACTGTAATAACCAAACCAAACCAACCAAACTTGCTGAAAATGAAAAAATCTTGGACAAAAAGTTAATGCCACCGGCGGGATTCGAACCCGGGACCTACAGTATATCAGCCCGGCACGCTAACCATTAGACCACCAAAGCCGATGGCTATCAACCGTTTTGTTACGGTAATGGCATTCCCTCAGCTAATAAGAAGCCCACAGCTGTCATCGTAGCCTCTTCTATACCTCCCCTGAGTAAATACCGCCTTAACAGTTGCTATACAGCTAACAATAAGTCATTCCATTAGTTTTACTATGGTTTGCAAAAACGTTTGTATATTCAAAAAAATTAAATTTAGATTTGTGCAATCTGTCGTTTTAACATCAACTAAGACTGTTGATTTAAAAACTGGTGACAACTTTAACATAGGGATGGAATGTCTCAATGTCTAGTTGTATCAATAATCAAAGCAATTGTTTGTTAAACCATAGATAAAACATACTCCTGTTAAACCAAGTCCAATGATCAACAAAGCTGAGCTTTCTAAAAGGATTTTCTAAGGGTTGGACAGGTGACCATCTTGCCGTATAAGTAGACTTTAGATCAATGTGATAATATTAAATAATCCTTCAGCTATCTCAGCTCTTGAATGGCCACTTATAAAAATAAATAGCATTACACTTTAATTTTGGTATGATTCAAGCAAAATTTGGTCTAAACGTTTATTTTCCTTTGTCATGTTGGTAGTTGGTATTGCCTTGCCTTATCAGCTGACATACTGAGGCTGACTGCATTGACTGCAATAAATTATTTCAGAATCAAATCTTTTATACAATTTTGGTCGTCGCCCGGTCCTTTTGTGTCTTGTCTTCCTCAGGCAGAGGCGTTTCCCTGTATTATGTGAGTACTTTAAAACATAGATCAATACCTCTTTATCGCACTACAAAATTATAATTCATACTATTTCAAAAATATTTAATTTGCAAGCTTTAGGCGTTGTTGATTCAAATTCTAACCTAGACAATTTACTGCTATTTTCTTATCAACTTTCATTTCATAATTTTTTGCCGGTTTCAATATCTAAAACAAGCTTTCAGAACCTTGAAAGTATTATTGATTTGTTGAAGAAATATTCATTTTTCGCCTAAGGTGGCTGGACTAACTTAGGCCTATATGATTCAGCCTTTCTGTCTAGAGTTAAGATTTGGACAATTTTTCAACAACCTTAAGTTAAGTCATTCCAAGTTGTGATAGTTGTATTCTCACGTTTATCGTTTATCGGTAAAACTTTTGTAGCGGTAAAACATTTCTAAACCAGGGTATTCATTACCCGTGTGTTGGAAAATGCTGTAGGTTGTAAGAGTCATGTTTCATCAGCTCTTAGGGATGTTGTGATAACTTAAGCCTACCATCAATCTTCCGATACATGGCATCGATACCGTATCGGGGCTGCAGTATCGACACCACATGAATATCGCAACAAAGGTATTGATACAAAGTACAAGCTAAGTATTAACTTAAACAGGTAACTTAAAGTATCAACAAATTGATTTTTTTTCTAAATAACTTAAAATGTCATTACTTATTCTTATTCAATAACGTTTCATAATGAATGGTCATAGATCTTTGACCCTTTGGATAGTTTTAAGACTTTAAATTTTACTGAACATACCCGTAAGTTTACCCTTTATTCACAATAAGTTATACCTTTGAATATCTTGAATAACCTTTGTCACGCACAAATAAGTTCTTTTCCAGGCTAAGTTTTTTTCACTTTTAAATATATAAATGATGTGAAATAATAACACAGATAAAAAAAAACTTAATGTTGTAGGCCTACGATTTAGATTGTTTTTTTTTGTGCTAAGGAAGAGCGAAGTAATTACCGTACAATTGGCCTATGCGGTGAATTGCAAGGATTTGCTGTTGAAAATGATGGTGACTGATCTAAACTCCACTCCAAATAAGTTAGTAGGCTACTTCAGGCCTAAAAGAAAGCGTGTTTGAATTCATTAGCCTTATTGTTTAATAAACAACGTTTGAATATGTTATCCGTTTCCCATTGGGTTTTAGGCCTACAGTAGCCTAAATAATTTCATAAGTTCACCCAATCGCAAAAATAAATAACTATGGAGTGATAACAACCATGCTAGAAGTTGAAGATAGTAAAGGCATCCTTATCACGTCCTCAGCTTTGGAGGTTAGGATTGAAAAGATCATGGCCATGCATCTAAGTTCTCCACTACAGTAGACTACCTTTATCCGGACTCCTCGGGACCAAGGCCAGTTCGGATAACGGGTTTTCCGGTTAAACCGACGTCCCCAAAAACTCGTTAAAAAGGACCGTTTAAATGCATACTGTATACAGTACTTGACTTAAATTTAGGAGAGCATTGTATTCAGCCTAATCGCGTGATCACTGGTCTCAAATATTTCCCACGAGAACAGTCGTTACAGTTCCGCCCACTTCCTGCTGATCTAGTCCAGTTAAACCGATGTGCTGATAAAAACTGTCTGGTTAAAGAGATGCCATTTCTGCCGAGTCTAGTCCTACTGTATGTCTTTCTAAATATTTATGTATATTCAGTGTTTGTATTTGTATTAATTCTATCAAACCGACAAGTAAATTAATTGGATCGTAAGGTAAGCTTTAGATTATAACAATAAGTTACTGTATTTATTACAATTTTTCATACCATTGACATTGTTACATTTTAAGGCAACTTACATCATGAGTAGGTAACGTAATTTATCAAGTAAAAAGTAACAAAATCACTTTGTACAATTTATACAAACGTTTATTGACTAGGTGATCCTAACCTAATCTGATTTAGCCATCTAGAAATTAACAAAATAGATTTTCATCCCAGGTCCATGTTGCCATGTTAGTTACAAAGTTGCCTGATAACAAAAATACTGTAAAACGAGTGAAACAACAACAAATAAAAACTCAGTCCAGTTTAGTAAAAAGAAGCAAAACCTCTTTTCATCCACAGGAGTTGTAGGTTTTATCAATGATTAATCATACGACCATTTCTTTCAAGGGCCATATAGGCTAATTAATTTTATCTCAAAAACATAACTTTATCAATGAATAGGGTATTAAATTTCAAAGTTTCTGATTAGATAATTTATGTCTTTACTTATCGACTCAGGAAATGAAAATAGTTGTAGGCCAAATTTATATGTTCTTCCTCTGTTATAAAATTTAACAAGTTCAATAAAGAAGTTTTTTGATACCAAATTTACAGTCACACTTGTTTAGTCTTTGACTGACCACAAAATAGTAATGTGCCAATACGGTAGACACCCCCTCTTAACCGACCTCGTATTAACCGATAATCGGGTTATCCGCCTTCGATCGTGAAATAATTCAGTTTGTTTTAACCGACCTTGCTTTGAGAGCAGTTCGGTTTAACCGCCGCTTTCTAGGAATCTCGGCATTTCCGCTCCCACGCTGGGCGATGAGAACTGAACCATACGCTTATCTCTACAGGATATGACTAAGAATAGGTTACAGTATTTTGTATTGATCACAAAAAATATAGCATAGCCTATTGTCAGTTTCTCATCATCGTTCGTTATCGTAGCTCGAGCACATCTGATCTGATATGTTATCTGTGCGGCAAATTTATAACATCATAAAGTGCGTTACGATTTTGAGAACTGATTATCTTATAAATAAACATCCTGTCCCTTGTAACAAAATGGTTGCTTGTATCTTTAATTTCGACAAAAGGTTCTTTAGGCTACTGTATTACGATGGATTTGGAGAGCATCAATTAATACATTACAGTACTAAGCTTATTAAAATAGGAATTTTATTGACTGTTGCCTAGTACTATAATATATTCTACTGAAAGTAGGCCTATTAGACTCAACCATGTTTTGTGTTTATTTGTGACTTTTCCATTAATACGAAAAAGGAGATAAGAGTAGTTTATTTTATAAATAATGCAAGCATGACTTAAAAATATTGATTATATAATTCCAAATGAATAGCATTTTATTATGTTATGATTTTAGGGATTGCCCATTTTAACCGACCTTTTGAGTTATCCGACGTAGGTCCGGTCCCATTAGGGTCGGTTAAGAGGGGGTCTACTGTAGTCTAAAGGAGGATGAATATTTTTTAGACCGGAAAGTGTACCAGTGGCGTACTGTCATAGTTGTGGCCCTGGGGCGGCTTAGATAAGAGGGCCTTTTTTTACATCCTTACATATATATAAGTGAAAAACAAATACCATAGTACCCTGTTTAAAATCATTTTATGTTTAAAATCATTTTAAACAGGGTAGGTACCATGGTGTTTATTAAAAAGTAACCCTAAACAGTGATGAGAACTAAAAAGAAATATGCGCTTTTAATGTATTTTGTATCACCGATTAGCCTAAATGAGCTTAAACTTCCACTATTTCAAGAGTAGGCCTAACCTATTTTTTTTTTATTTCAGAAAAATTTAATGCTAAATTAAATTTTTCATTAAGCTTTAAACATTTTGTTTTTATGAGTGAGAGATTCGTAATGAGCACGAGCACATTCCTGTATTTATGTATTGTACTTAAATAAATAAAGTTAAATGAAATTAAATGAGGACAACAAGAAGTAACACAAATCGGGGTTTTTGCTGTCACTTCTTTCAATTTTTTTTATTTAGGAGATAGGCCTACTATTTTTGTATAAAATGTATAATTATATTATCTTAATATTATACATTATATTTTGTAGTATAATTGGTCCAAACGACTTCTGCGATCGCGGCAAAAAAATGAACGATATTGTCCTCGGTGAAGACGAAATCGTGTTTGCAGGGTCGTGATCTCCGTCTCCCGCGGTCGTGTGGGTTATCTCCGAGACAGAGGATAAATCGTGCCTATGTTTAAGGTGAAATAGTGAACATCTTTTGCGGACGCAGGGATGTACTCTACATGCCCAAGTCGTTAACATCTCCCGCGAACGCGCAGACAACATTATCGTCCCCCACGATCGCGGCAAAATCGTGAACACGGAACATCTTTTGCGGTTGCGAGACCTTATTATCGTCATCCGAGGATCGCAATCCCTGGGAGTCGTGATTTTCGATCGCGCGACCTTTGCAGACGCTTGCGGCAATTGTGAGAACAGATTGTTATTTTCTAACAAAATTTATTTTCGAAGAGAAAATAAGTTTTTTGAGAACTAAGTGAGGCCCCTTCCTAGGCCGATGAGAGGCCCTCGGCAATCGCCGCACCGTGTCCGCCGTTGGGGGAATACGGCCCTGATTTGGGGGCCTATGTTGGTGTGGGGCCTGGGGCGGACCGCCCCCTCCGCCCCCCCCCCCCCCGTCGGTACGCCACTGAAGTGTACATGGATAGAATGACATAAAATTCCTATTAATCATTTTATTCATAGGGATTTTTATAAATTTATACATAGTTACCTGTTTTCTCATTAGTTGGGCTACTCTGTTACTACTATTTTTTCATGTTTGCCCTATTGTTATGGTCAGTTAATAAGAAAAACATGTTTGGTAGAATGTTTCGGTAAGAATAGCAAAATATTATATAGGACTATAATATTTTAGCCTGCTATGAAGTGCAACTGACAAAGAATGCACCTGAGCAAAAAAAATGTTGCAAATGTTTAAGACCATACTCCGAACTCTCTTCAGCTTTGCACACTTTTCTACGTCCAAACACTTTACTATGTTCACATCCATCAACTGGTAATGGTCTTCAATAGCGGTTGACTTGAGACCCCAGAAATCTATGATAGAACAGGATTAATTCTCGGTGGTAGCGTCTTCCAAACGTCTCCACAATATCTTCAAATACTAGATACAAAATAGGTTAGAATAGATGAAGTAGGCCTAAGTATGGATAAAACCACCAATGGAAGCACCATAGAGACGTACAAACATTCCTCATCAATAAATATATTTTATTATCAAAATTTGTGTTTTTCTTTTCAGAGTAAAGATGGCTGTCAACACAATCCTCTTGGATTTGACAGTTGACCCTCAAAAAATTGTGGAGAAAAATGGCCTCAAGTCCGCAGTCCAGGATGTTTTATCAAAGTTCATCCCGGAGCTGAAGGAGGTTTACACCAGTGACTTTCAAGGCGGAGGAACCTTGTATACTTTCACAGCTGTGAGAGATTCTTTCATAACTGTCAGAGCTTTTACCAAGGGTGTCATATCTATCAACATTGAATATTACCGGGAAGACAGTGATGAACCCCTTTTATCGTTTGAGGTAAAATTACATACTTAATTCTATATTTATTTAACAACCGGTAGCCTAATTTGGGTAGGGATTTTATCTAAGTTTGGTAATGCCGTAATTCTATAGGCTTTGCTCAAAACAATGTCTAAAATGGTTCCAGGCTATAACCTAGCGTCCTAGTTCATGAAAGTGGACAGCAAAAAAAATCGTTTAAAAACTAAAAACCATGAAGTTTACATTACCAGTACATAAGTTAATTTTTACTCGGCATTCAAACCATTGAATACAATATAACAATTGTCTTCTCTTAAACTTTACTCCTGTTGTTTTAGGCCGAAAATATTGCAATAATTAACTTTCTCCACTAACAACCCCTTGGCCAAATTAAAACAACACATTTAACATCATACTCCAGGAATAATTTTTGACGTCAATTTTCCAAAATCAATCCAAAAAGGTTGACGTTAGAGGGTAACACAACCAGGGTTTGGCCTGTTTCTGACTAAATAAATGTTAAATAATAGCTATAGGGAAATCCGCTAAAATGTGCCATAGGCTATAAAATAAAATAAATATACCCAAATTTCAACCAAATAGAAAACAAAATTTCATGTTTATTGTATCACCAGTAGAGTACCCGTCCTTCGTACGGGGTTGGCGTATAAGTATAAAATTATTATTGCAGCTATACTTGTGCTTTGCGTTTGCAATGGGAGAGGACACCTTTAAGAAAATTTGGTTGTTTTAATTTACGGTATACTATAGTATAGCACATCTGCCATAGCTATAATGTTCTACCACTGCACCTAAACAATAGAAAAAAGTAAATTTCTCAAAGTGTACCACAGTTTTTTGTTGCTGCTTGCTTCAAATTAGCTGTTGTCATAAATTCAACAAAATTAATAGTGCTGCACCCTGTTGGTAAACTTTATAACTTCATAATGCTATTAAATATCATAGAACCAACTTGTGTAGTTGAAAAAGCTGACTAAGTCATTTAATTCCTTTTAAATATGAATACAGTACTCATAAGGTTAACATGGGAAACTTCAGAGCCACTGGGGCGTGATTTAACTTCAAACAAACAAACAAATAAACAAACAAACAAACACACCAACTTTCACATTTATAATATTAGTATGATTTTGATAATTAATAATTTGTTGTAGGCTAACTGAATATATTAGTTAGTTTATGAACACTCATACAGTAATATATAATTTGAAATATAACCTAAAATTGATGCCAAAGAACCAACACCAGCTATGTTGTATGGTACAGAAGTCGCGAAGTTTGGACGTACAGCTGAGATTTGCCCTCTCAGCGACTCGCAGCAAATTGTTCCCTCCGATACGAAGGGGTGCAAGGTTCGATGTATACCTCAATTCTTCAGGTACCCTGCTTAAACATTCGTCCAGCATGGTTCATTATCACCACTTGCATGGTTATTTCGGTCATTCATTATTTGGACTGTAATGTAGTGAAATTCATTTCCCACTTTTTATCATTTCATAGGCCTAATTTAATAAAAATCTTTTAGATTTTACACCTGATTTTTTAATATTGACTTGAAATCAGAAACATTTTTGGGTCATCGAAACACCCAATTGGAAAATTACTTGGGCCTGTCGAGATTGGACAACGTGACATCTTTGTATATTCACCATCTTGCAAATGTTTACAGTTAAATTTATATATACAAAATTTGTAGGAAGATATATTTTGTTAATTGTTATTTGGTAATAGTATTAGATAATACTAATACAGACCAAACAATCATATTTTTAATGAGAATCTTAGTTCTTGGTCACATCATTAACTTTCGATGTACTATAGAAGACTTCCCGTCTCTATATGGGATTAGTCGTAGACCTAGCAATGTTTTTAAATTAAAAAGAAGATAGTTGGTTGAGTCTCTAATAAAGTGTGCTATTGCCTAAAATTGTGTTTTCTCTCTTAGTCTTTGTTGACTGTAATAGAGGATGTGATATTAAAGATACTATAGCTTGCAATAAGCCGTCCTTTCAGTTTAGTTAGGTGAAAAAGTTTGCTTATTCTACAGAAATCAGTTATTTACAACAGCAATTAGGCACTCTGTGGGTATGTCATTTTCATTTTTTAATTGGCTAAAAAATTAATATGGAATGCGATTTCCAGTTTGTTACATAGTCAAAGGTCACAGGGTGGCTAGTGACCTGGAAAACCTGGAAATGTCAGGGAAAAGTCTGGAAAAGTCATGGAAAAGTCAGGGAATTTTGTCATAAGTCAGGGAAAATTGTAAAATGTTTAACATAATTTTAATAATTGTTAGGAAAGGTTGAGAGTATGTGTGCGGTGTGGGTGAAAACTAAGAAGTATGTCTCTACAAATAAATGTTGTGTTTTTGTACAAATTAAATTTTATTATAAACTGTGTATCATCTTAACTCAGTTTAATTTTATTAAGGTAAGTTGCAAAGTTTAAATATAAGCTAGCCTGTATCTATAGATTTTATGCATGTTTTTCATGTAAACAAACATAAGATATTCTTCAGATAAAGATTAGTCCTTTTGAAGAATTAGTTAGGTAGTATTAAAATTGTAACTTTGAATTTGTTGATCAGGGAAAGTTTAAAAAATCATGGAATTGTCAGGGAAAAGTCAGGGAATTTTTCAATGTGATTTTACTAGCCACCCTGGGTCACAACTATACCTAAAATGTGTTAAACGATCAAATTTTGTCAATAATTTACATTAAACTGTTTTTTATATAGACTAGAGGACCCATGCTGCTCCGCAGCGTTAAACTAAAAATATAATATCCAAGAACTAATCAAATTTATGAGTTTTGATGAGTAATACAGTATCTTGATACTGATTCAAACGATCAATAGCTCAATTTAAAGCCTATAAATACAGTACTGATTATTTTGAGTCTAAAACATACATGAACAATATAGAAGCCATTGATTTTTAGTCATAGAAAACCCTTACGAAAAAATGTTTATGTTAGTTTTTCTCCTTGCGTTTGCTTGAAACTCGTCCGATTTGAATAACTAATACAGTAGATTAATGAATGCAGGTATTTCACTGATGTTCCTTAGACCAAAATAACTGGTTAAACACATCCTAAATTGAAGTAAGAATTTGAAAATGAATCAAATGATTTTTTCGGTCAAATAATACAGTAGGTAAATATATGCCAATGCATTTACTTGGATGGCCGATGCTTGATGTGAAATCATTGCGTGTATGCCTTCAATTTAAGACCTGAATCATGAAAATCGGTTGGATAGAAGAGCCAAACGCACTCGGAAAAGAGAAACCAAATTTAACTCCCATAAGAAATACATCGGGAGAAAATTTTGTTGACGTATAAGCCAAGTGGGGTTAAAGATAAATATATGCCCATGGTTGATGGCAAATCTTTGTGTGCATACCTTCAATTTGAGACCTCAATCATGAAAATCGGTCGGGTAGAAGAGCCAAACGAACTCGGCAAAGAGAAACCAAATTTAAGTTCCATAAGAAATACATGGGGAGCAAATTTTGTTTACATATACACCGAGTGGGATTATAGATACATTTATGCCGATGCTTGATGGCAAATCTGTACTTGCATACCTTCAATTCGAGACCTCAATCATGAAAATCGGATATAAACAAACTAAAATAAAAATGGGGTTAAAAATGGAAGTATTCCGCAACGCAATTGGAAAAGTATCTTATGCGTACATCCCTTGTGGCACATCCGGTCCAACAACTGGATATTCTCCATCTACATCTTCATCATGAAGAGATAGCTTACCACACACTAACAAGTTGGACTGAGGTGAGTGAACGTTACATTATAAGTTTAGTGAAGGGCTTCAAAAACTCTGACAGCCAAGATGTAAATGGTATATCCTGTTCTATACTTAAAGGTATTATACATCTGATATGTACACCGCTAACTAAGCTAGTTAACTTGTGCTTACTAAAGGGGTCCTTTCCAGATGTCCTAAAAGTTGCTAGGACCATTCTTTAAAGACCATAATCTTTAAAAAGGGAGATCCCTCAGAACCGTCTAACTACCGCCCCATATCTATCTTGCCGGTGTTCTCTAAGGTACTTGAGACTGATGAAGAGGCAGCTAATTAAATATTTTGAAGGTAACAACTTGCTTTCGGATGCCCAGCACGGATTCCGAAGTGGGCGCTCAACTACTACAGCCCTAATGAATCTGACTGACCTCATCTCAGATGCCTTTGAGTGCAATGACTCAGTCATGCTGAGGTTATGCGATCTGAGTAAGGCGTTCGATGTTGTTTCCCACAACATTTTTTTAGGGAAACTGAAAAAATATGGTATTGGTGGTACAGTGTTGTGCTCTTTGCAGAATTATTTAGAAAATCGTAGGCAATTGGTATCAGTGAACGGAGTGTCCTCAAAAGTCCAGGTTGTTCCCCATGGCGTTCCTCAAGGTTCGGTGTTAGGCCCTCTACTGTTTAGCATCATGATAAACGACCTTTGGCTAAACGGCTGCACCCTCCTCTTTGCAGACGACACCACTCTGGTGACTAGAGGGAAAGACATTAACCTGTTGAGGGATACAGCGGACGAGTTTTTTGTTGAGGCTAAGTCCTGGTTTGTTGCAAATCGCTTCAAAATAAATGAAGAAAAGACGCAATCTTTGATGTGCACCCTCAAGTCGAGGACTGATCATGAGGAAGCTGTGAAGTTGCTTGGGTTTTGGCTGGACTCTAGGCTAAACTGGTCTAACCACATTGATAAGATATGCGTAAGGTTATCCAGAGTTCTCTATCTGCTAAGGAAACTCCGAGATGAAATCACTAAGACCTATCTGGTAACCATATACCATGCCTTATTTCATAGCCATTTGATGTACGGAATAGTGCTCTGGGGACACTCCCCTGCATGCCATGAAATACTTCTGCTACAAAAAAAAGCTGTGAGGGTGATAACATCTAAAGGCCCAAGAGAACATTGCCGATCCATCTTCAAAGAATTGGGAATCCTCACAGTGGTGAGCCAGTATGTACTTAATAGTCTGGTCTTGCTAAAGGAAAACCAAAGTGATTTTGTGACCCGAGGTGATAGGCATGAGTATGGAATAAGAAGGGCCCATGACCTGGATATGCCTCGCTGCCGCTTGAGCCATACCTTAAGGAGATACCCCCGATCGGCTATCAAAATCTTCAACTCCCTTCCAAACCACCTAAGGAATCTTGACGGTACAGCGTTTAAGTCCGAGCTGAAGAACTTGCTCACAAATAGGCCCCTGTATAGTCTAGACGAGTTGTCAAATGATCCTTTGATGCCAGGTTGAGAAATAGACACGCTTACCACAGCCTAAGTTTCAAGTTTTAAGTTTTTAGTTTTATGATACTTTGTAAAACAAGTTTTGTATATAGTAATTTTGTAAATATTAGTATAACGACGCAATCTATCCGATATACTTCGGTCAAAGATTAAGACAACAAGTATTCAAGTAAGTAAGTATTCAAGTAAGTATTCATCTAACGTGCATCAGTCAAGTGTTCCTGGTTGTGTGACACCGGCAAGTGCACACATCTCCGATCAGTCAGTTGACAATCATGATTGTCCCAGCTTCTCTGACCCAGACTCTCAACATTTCTGAATTCATAATATTATAGTAATGTAGTGGTAAGCTGGTCCTCATGATTGTATTTATTTGATTTTGTTTACTCGCTAAGTTTAACTTGATTTTGTTTATTTGATTAAGTTTTTATTTGTCTATAATGTTTTGTAAAAGAATAATAGATAAATAACTTGCAGTGTAGGAATTGCAAGGAACATTTCATATATTATGTTTTCAAAATAACTATGTAGTTTTAAACAATTAGCTAAAATTTAATATTTCAGAAGCTATGTTTATTTCGGAATAGTTATGTATCTTTAAACAATGAGCTGAAACTTATTTTTTTGTAATAACAGTAAATGTGAGTTGAATAAATATTGTATTATTAGTAAATTGTCTATATTTATTAGGACGCCATTTTTGTTATGTAGGCCTACACGCCACATTACAAATGAATTGTAGTTTTAAAATCTTTAATTTTGCAAAAGACTAAACTTGAAGGAAATCCACTTTTAGTATTGACACTTAAATTTTATTTATAATATAATTTTGAACTTGAACATGTTCATGAATATAACACTACTCCCAGAGGATAAGGCGTGTGAAAAGGTGTGTGTGAGTGGTATATGTCCAACTGGAGGTATCCTGATGTCGTGGCGTCGGTGTCCATCCATTAGTGTGAGTGGTATGTGTCCAACTGGAGGTGTCCTGACGTCGTGGCATCGGTGTCCATCCATTGGTGTAAGTGGTATGTGTCCAACTGGAGGTATCCTGACGTCGTGGCGTCGGTGTCCATCCATTGGTGTGAGTGGTATGTGGTCAACTGGAGGTGTCCTGACGTCGTGGCGTCGGTGTCCATCCATTGGTGTAAGTGGTATGTGTCCAACTGGAGGTATCCTGACGCCGTGGCGTCGGTGTCCATCCATTGGTGTGAGTGGTATGTGTCCAACTGGAGGTGTCCTGACGTCGTGGCGTCGGTGTCCATCCATTGGTGTAAGTGGTATGTGTCCAACTGGAGGTATCCTGACGTCGTGGCGTCGGTGTCCATCCATTGGTGTGTGTGGTATGTGTCCAACTGGAGGTATCCTGACGTCGTGGCATCGGTGTCCTCCCATTGGTGTGCGTGGCATGTCTTCAATGTATCTTCAATGTGTATGTGTGTCTATGCCTTATCCTCCGGGATCTCCAATTTATCTGGAAGGCATGGGAATATTAATAGTTCCAGATATAAAAACGATGTGTACTGGCCCAACGGCCAGTCCCGCGAGGAATCCAATAAACAAATATAGGATCATGATAATCAATTTAAAAATTTAGGATCAATTTAAAATATTGGATTATGATTTTTAATTACCACGGTAACGGTAGTCCAGTCATTAAAGCGAAATATATAGTAGAGGTTCAACAAAATTGTTTCAAAAGGTTTTTCAACGGATTTCATTACTTTTTGTTGGAGTTACAACATCATCCAATTTACTTATTACCTGTTTTATAAAATCATATGTTATATATCTAGTTTTGTTATGATAAAAAAGTAAATAAAAGTTATTATTGTGTGAGTGTTATTAAAGAATAGTTGATTCAATTTTAACAGATTATGAGACTCAATTAAGTGAGGAATATGGAAAGAAATATGAGTAATCACATTGAACTTTTGAACAGAAATAATTATGACACATGGAAAATGCAGATGGAAGCAATTTTAGTTAAAAATGATTTGCTTGGGTATGTGTTAGGAACCATTAAAAGGCCTCTAGAAGAAGGTGAAAGAATGACTGCTTGGCTAATCACTGATGCAAAGGCAAAGGCAGATATAATCCTCTCTATCAGCCCAAGCGAATTAAAGCAAGTGAAAGGATGTAACACTTCAGCAGAGATATGGGAAAAATTAAAAGGCATTTATGATTCCAGTGGACCAGCAAGGAAAGCCTTTTTGTTGAAGAAGCTAATTTTGGCAAAACTGACACCTGATTATGATGTCAGAGATTACATGAATATGTTTTTTGATGTAGTGGACAAATTAAAAGGAATGGAAATCGATATTAATGAGGATCTTTTGACAATTATTCTTTTGTATTCCCTGTCAGATGAATTTGAAAACTTTAGAATTGCTATTGAAACTAGAGATGCACTGCCTTCTCCTGAAACTTTAAAAATAAAAATTGTAGAAGAGTGGGAAGCGAGAAAAGAACATGGTAAGAAAGAGAGTAGTGAAGCCCTGCTAGGAAAATTTCAAAACAAAGTTAGATTTCAACCAGGAAGATTTTCAAAAGACTCTTATAGAAATAGAACGGAATCAGTTGATTTTCCGTTTCGATGCTTTATTTGTAAAGCGATCGGGCATAAAGCAAAATTTTGTCCCAAAGCAAATAAAGATCAACAAAACGTAGCGATTGCTAAACTAGAAGAAGTAGGACTTAATTCTTCTGTACAAGATGACAGTTATTTTGGAAACTTGTCAATGAAAGATATACAGTGGTGTTTGGACAGTGGATGCACTTCACATATGACTCATGTGAACAGTAAATTTACCAAGTACAAGCCTGCAAATGGAAGAAGTATATCTCTTGCCAACAATTCATCAACTGATGCAAGAGGGGTTGGAACAGTTAATATGACCATTTTAAATGGGAGTACAAATCTAAGCGTTAATTTGTATGACACTTTGTATGTACCAGAACTTCGAACAAACCTGATGTCTGTAGCTAAAATTACTGACCATGGGTATCAAGTTTTGTTTAAAAAAGATGCTGCTTTGATAATAGATCAGAATGGACAGACAAAGATCCATGCGAATAGGCTAAATGGACTTTATTACGTACAAGAGAGTAGTGAAGAAATGAATATAAGCTGTGAAAAATCAAGTCTATTGTCTTGGCACCAACATTTTGGACACTTGAACTTTAGAGACTTGAAAAGAATAATCAATTTAAATATGGTTAAAGGTATTAAAGTGAACACAAAAGAGCTTATTCCACAATGTGAGGTGTGTATTCAAGGAAAATTTACAAAAAGACCCTTTCCTAAAAGTGAAAGAACATCTGAAGTGTTGGACATTATTCACTCTGACATCTGTGGACCAATGAAAACTGAGTCACACGGAAAATCTCAATATTTCATTACTTTTATTGATGATAGCTCAAGATGGGTTGAAGTTTACTTTTTGAAGAAGAAAAGTGATGCATTAGATTCTTTCAAAAAGTACAAGAACAAAGTAGAAAATTTTACTGGAAGAAAAATTAAATATCTTCAAACAGACAATGGAGGAGAGTATGTTAACAGAGAGTTCGATGGATTTTTGAATTGTAATGGTATTCAGAGAAGATTAACATGTAGCGGAACGCCTCAACAAAACGGAGTGGCTGAACGGATGAATCGTACATTAAACGACATGGCAAGATGTTTGCTCATTGAAGCAAATCTTCCTCAAACGTTTTGGGCAGAGGCAGTTGCAACAGCAGCTCATGTTAGGAATAGATGCCCATCAGATGCAATTGATGGTGTATTACCATATCATAGATGGTATAGGAAAATTCCAAATGTTTCATATCTAAAAAAGTTTGGTTGTAAAGGTTTTATCCTAGACAAGACAAATGACAAGTTTCAATCAAGAGCAAAAGAAGGGATATTTGTTGGTTACTCAGATGTATCAAAGGGCTGGAGGATGTGGTTACCCGAAGATAGGAAAATCATTACAACTCGAGATGTAGTTTTTGACACATCTTCCTTTCCACATGTCGATGCAAATCATACTAATTCGAGCTTTAGGGTATTGCCTGTAGACAGTTTACTCCAAAGACATGAAAAGGTCGAAGAAAATCAAAGAAGTGTTCAAGTTGATCAACCAAAAGGTACTGATGAGAAAAATGTACTTGATGATAGGCAAACATCAACAAATGAAACTAAAGAACATATGTCAAATGAAATGGAAGAGATTGAACATGACGAGCCATATATGATTGATGGGGATAATAATGGAGATGATCATCAGAACAATGATATTAACTTGAAAGTAAGAAAATCTGAAAGAAAAACAAAAGGTGTTCCTCCTAACAGACTATCATTAATAGCTCAAGGAAATGTGATTGAACCAAAATCTTGGAAACAATTGGAGAAATTGTCTGAACCTGAGAAAAAACAATGGGTTGTAGCAGCTCAAGAAGAAATGGAAGCCTTATTAAAAAATGATACATGGGAACTTGTAGATTTACCTCCACAGAAAACAGCAGTTGGATGTAAATGGATATTTAAAGCAAAGTATGGAGATGACGGTATGGTTGAGCGCTATAAGGCACGTTTAGTAGCCAAAGGTTACTCACAGAAATATGGAGAAGACTATGATGAAATATTTGCTCCTGTTGTTAACTCAACAACAGTAAGAATTTTACTAACCATAGCAGCGACAAAAGATCTGACTGTGCATCATTTTGATGTAAAAACAGCCTTTTTAAATGGAAAGTTAGAAGAAGAAATATATATGCAACAGGCCGAAGGTTTTGTGAAATCTGATAATGAAGATAAAGTTTATAAATTGAAGAAATCAATTTATGGGCTAAAACAAGCAGCTCGGGCCTGGAATGAAACACTGAATACAACAATGATGAGCATGGGATTTGAAAAAAGCAATTCTGACCCTTGTTTATATACGAGTAATACTGATGGAAATTATACATATGTAGTGGTTCATGTTGATGACATTTTGTGTGTTGGATCAATTGAAAATGTCAAGAAAACATTTCAAAAACTGACACAATGCTTTGAAATGAAAGACTTAGGAGTTGTTCACAACTACTTAGGAGTTGAAATTGATAAGATGGATGGAGACTTTTACATTCACCAAAGAAGAAAAATAAATAAAGTCATAATTGAACATGGACTGGAAAACAGTAAACCAGCAAGAACACCAATGGAAGTTGGATTTATCAACTCAACAGCTATGTCACCAGATCTGCCAGATAACAAAATGTACAGGAAGGCAATAGGATCACTTCTTTATCTTGCAGTGACATCAAGACCGGATATTTTGTCAGCTGTTGGAATTCTAGCTAGAAGAGTTGAAAAACCCACCCAAAGTGATTGGAATGCTGTAAAGCGAATAATAAGATATCTGAAAAGTACCATTGACAAGAAATTAAAATTAGGGGTGGAAAAAGAATTGAAATTGTCATGCTATGTAGATGCTGATTGGGGGGGTGATTTAGCAGATAGAAAATCAATCAGCGGAATGATGTACAAGTTAGGAAACAGCACTATAAACTGGATTAGCAAAAAATAGACCAATGTCACTCTTTCTTCAACAGAAGCTGAATTCATGGCCGCAAGCTTAGCCACTCAAGAAGTAGTGTGGTTAAGACTATTGTTGAAAGATATGGGCTTCCCCCAAGAAAATCCTACAGTAATATTTGAAGACAATCAGAGCTGTATCAAGTTTATTGAAAATGAAAAGATAAGTGCTAGAATAAAACATTTAGATATTTGAAAACATTACGTCCGAGAAATGATAAGTAAGAACGAAGTATTTCTGGAATACTGTCCAAGTGAAAATAATCAAGCGGACCTTTTATCAAAGCCACTTCTAGGGCAAGTGTTTAAAAGATCACTCTTTTACCTAGGACTTTACTAGGCATGATGTTGAGAGGGTGTGTTGGAGTTACAACATCATCCAATTTACTTATTACCTGTTTTATAAAATCATATGTTATATATCTAGTTTTGTTATGATAAAAAAGTAAATAAAAGTTATTATTGTGTGAGTGTTATTAAAGAATAGTTGATTCAATTTTAACACTTTTATACCTCCACACAACACAAAAAAAGCCTACCAAAATCTGACTTGGGGAAGTACCTCATATTAGGGTATTTAAAGTGAAATAATAATTGCTCTAAGAAAAAAAATGTTAAAAACATTATTGCTAGATATAGGGTGTAGTATATCGTTTTAGCGAATTATGGAGTATGGGTAATTTCAAGTAACTATAGAATAATACAAAGCCATGCTTAAAAAGGCTTAGGGAGTACTGGAAACAGGTCCGCGACGTAGAGGAAGTGGAGAGAAGTTGCAAAGGCAAAAGGTCTGGATTGTGGGAAATGTCAAGAGACTATAGAAATATACAACACCATGCTTAAATAGGCTTAAGGAATTATGGAAACTGGTCCACGAAGTAGAGGAAGTGGAGGGAAGTTGCAAAGGCAAACAGTCTGGAGCGTGGGAAATGTCAAGTAACTATAGAATAATACAACGCAATGCCTAAAAAGGCTAGGGGAGTGATTGAAACAGGTCCACGACGTAGAGGAAGTGGTGGGAAGTTGCAAAGGCAAACGGGCTGGAGCGTGTTAAATGTCAAGAAACTATTGAATAATACAACGCAAAGCTTAAAAAGCCAGGAGAGTCATGGAAACAAGTCCGCGAAGTAGAGGAAGTGAAGGGAAGTTGCAAAGGTAAACGGTCTGGAGCGTGGGAAATGTCAAGTAACTATAGAATAATACATGACCATGCTTAAAAAGGCTAAGGGAGTGATGGTAACAGGTCCGCGACGTAGAGGAAGTGGAGGGAAGTTGCAAAAGCAAACGGTCTGGAGCGTGGGAAATGTCGTGTAACTAATGAATATTACAAGGCCATGCCTAAAAAGGCTAAGTTAGTGACGGAAACAGGTCCGCGTCGTAGAGGAAGTGAAGGGAAGATGCAAAGGCAAACGGTCTGGAGCGTGGGAATTGTCTTGTAACTATAGAATAATACAACGCAATGCTTAAAAAGGCTTAGGGAGTGCTGGAAACAGGTCCGCGACGTAGAGGAAGTGGAGGGAAGTTGCAAAGGCAAACGGGCTGGAGCGTGGGAAATGTCAAGAAACTATTGAATAATACAACGCAATGCTTAAAAAGGCTAGGGGAGTGATGGAAACAGGTCCGCAACGTAGAGGAAGTAAAGGGAAGTTGCAAAGGCAAACGGTCTGGATCGTGGGAAATGTCAAGTAACTTTAGAATAATACATGGCCATGCTTGAAACGGCTAAGGGAGTGATGGAAACAAGTCCGCGAAGTAGAGGAAGTGGAGGAAAGTTGCAAAGGCTAACGGTCTGGAGCGTGGGAAATGTCTTGTAACTATAGAATATTACAAGGCCATGCCTAAAAAGGCTAAGGGAGTGATAGAAACAGGTCCGCGACGTAGAGGAAGTGGAGGGAATTTCCAAAGGCAAACGTTCTGGAGCGTGGGAAATGTCTTGTGACTTACTTAATCCCGATGACTCCTCCTGGAGCATAGGGCCTCAACTGTTCCCCTCCACCTCACTCTGTTGGCTGCTTCTCTCTTAATCCCCTCCCAGGTCTTTCCTCTGGGAAATGTCTTGTAACTATTGAATATTACAAGGCCATGCCTAAAAAGGCTAAGAGAGTGACGGAACAAGTCCGGGACGTAGAGGAAGTGGAGGGAAGTTGCAAAGTTAAACGGTCTTGAGCGTGGGATATGTCAAGTAATTATAGAATAATACAATGCAATGCTTAAAAAATCTAAGGGAGTGATGGAAACAGGTCCGCGACGTAGAGGAAGGGGAGGGAAGTTGCAATGGCAAACGATCAGGAGCGTGAGAAATGTCTTGTAACTAATGAATATTACAAGGCCATGCCTAAAAAAGCTAAGGGAGTGATGGAAACAGGTCCGCGTCGTACAGGAAGTGGAGGGAAGTTGCAAAGGCAAACGGTCTGGAGCGTGGGAAATGTCAAGTAACTATAGAATAAAAGAACGAAATGCTTAAAAAGGCAAGGGGAGTGATGGTAACAGGTCCGCGACGTAGAGAGTGTAGAGGGAGGTTGTAAAGGCAAACGATCTATAATTTTTTTTATTATATAATTTTGAACTTGAAAACTTGTATAATATAACATTACTCCCAGAGGGTAAGGCGTGTCCATTGTTATGTGTCCTTGAATAATTGTCGCTATCCAACTGAAGGTGTCCATTTGCCGTCGGGCGTCGGTGTCCATCTATTGGTGTGCATGGTATGTGACCTTGAATAAGTAACGCTATCCAACTGAAGGTGTCCATTTGCTGTTGGGCGTCGGAAAAGAAAAACCGATATTTTTTAATATATAGATTTTCAAAAGTGGCTCAAAGATTTTATTTAATCATTTTTCACGCTTAAAGTTTTTCTCATCACATTTAATTCAGTTTTAGAAATTATTGCAACTGTAGAAATATTATTTTAGCTTATCACTTAGCCTATACTGAACCTGGCAGTTTCATTGTAGTATTTTTACATTCAGTTTTAATACAATTTTAGTTCACCATTTTGTGTATCACCTTTCAGATTACTTCACAATTAATTATCTACAAGAGGGTAAGTTATCTTACTGTGCAAGTAATCCTGGAGCCTCTACTGGCAACTTTAGACTTCTACAGAGTCATTTCCAGGCAAAAAAAAACAACAAAAAAAACGTGGAATAACTGTTTGTAAGAGGTCGTTATAAAACTAAAAAACCTGAGACACACGGTGATACTAGACCTCCACCTTGTACCCGCCACCGTGGGAAAATAATAAGTTGTATTGCCATGCATTTGACCTTTTTTTGTTTGGACTTATGGTGACATCCCTACAATTGAGCAATTTTACGTTTTTCCGTTCAAAAATGACGCCATGGGTGACCCCAGGATTACTTGATTAGTTAGTAATTTAGCTTCTTGTAGATGGTCGACAATGTTTGCATTTTGTTACTGCCCAGTTTATTTTGCATGTTCACAACCATGTGTTTTGTGTGATTGGGTTTTGGCAGACTTTGAGAAAGATGGAGGAAAGTTTTACTGAACAAACAGGCTGCATGAAATGCCACAAGTATCCAGCTTTTAAACGAGGAAGCAAGACAGACAGATATTTTCTGACTTCAGGTAATCAGCTGTTTTTTTCCCCTTAAGCTAGGTATACTTGCATTTAAATAAAGTAATTCATAATTTGATCTTACGTATTTTTATTGTTAGGAAAACAATGACGAAATAGACTGTATTACCTCTGTCTGTAATCCAAATTTTCATCAACAAGGTGCTGATTGGTTTCATTGTAAAAACGTACAATATGTCCAAATATAAAAATAAATAAATCCATAACAAACGACACATATAGGACATAACACAAAATAAATATCAATAGTGCTGTGATGACTGTAGAATCAAAACTGCTGATGACAATTTTGTACTGCAGACAGAGATAAGATGGCCTATTTTGTCATAAAAAGAGTCCAAATGCTATGGATTGCTATAATAAGAATGACAAAAAAATTTAAGAAGTTAATTTTCTATATGTTTAAATATTGTCTAACTGAAAAATTGTTTTTGGACCAACAAATTCTCAACATTTTTTAGGTCATCTTTCTTTATTCTGGGGTTGTGATACAAATTTGTTCACGTAAAAGTTTGGATTTAATTTGTTGAATCTACATTATTCGGCAGTTTATCTCGTAAGCGTACAATAGTGGTTACAACAAGTTAAAATTGCATAGTATCTTTTTCTATTGTATGTGTCACCCTGTTCATTTGTGCTGCACAATAAATGTAGTATAAAAAACTAAAACACAATCATAAAAAATTCAGATGTATGAATAAAGTTGAAATGTAGCGAGCTACTAAATGTTGAATGTTAAACCATTAATTTTGATTTTTAAAATGTACTGTACAGACGAGAGAATTTTAGAGTACGACATCGATGCTGTGGTCTTTGAGGAGCAGTCTCCGTACCAGAAGGTGCAGATTGTGCATTCTAAGAGCTTAGGAAACCTCTTGGTTTTGGATGAACTACAAAGTAAGTATAAGGAGTTGTTTTTTGTCTGAGAAACTTTTAAAGTTTTTTAACCAATTCATTTTAGTGTCATTGGAGTTTTTGAAAACAATAAAATATTTTGCCAAAATTATATCAAGATTAGATTTCATGCTTTTGAGTCTTAAAAATTTTATCGGTTCAATTTTAAGCAATATAATCATGCCGTTGTCATTTAAAAATGTATAATCATGTCATAGTCATGCATACATATAGCAAAATTCCCACTTTGTAAATCCTCATGTACTGTCAACTTTCACCTAAATTTATTTTGGGCCTCTCCCACCAAATCTACCACAGATAGGTAAAATTATATAAAACTTGTACAGCTGAGTAGTTAGCTCTCACCTAGTAATCAAAGATCCCCAATTTGATCCTGAGAAAAATTGATATAGTTCAGCCGCTTAGAAAGCGACCTCCTCCACCATTGGTTTAGCATTAGCGCGCAGGTCGTTTTCTAAGCGGCCGAACTATAGCTTTTTAATGGTTCATAAGTTGACCCAGCTGTTCTTGTTAATGGTCCAGCTAATGCAATGGTTGGTCTTAGTCAGTAACAACGCTGCATAAGGTATTTCCTTTAATTCTACACTCACCCTTAACTTATTTTTGGGTTAAAATACACAAATAGGTGGTTTTCCCAACTTGATTGGTAATATATAATGTTTAATGTTACTACAATAAGTTAGGCCTACACATCGGACCTGAATAAAGCATTTAAAAGAAAACTTGTTAACTATCTAAAGAGCCATATGTTTTATTCAGTAGAGGATTTCATTTTATATAGTAATAGTGGTTTGTAAAATGGTTCATGTGGAGAGTTTGTTTTCTCATTACGTTTAAGTTACATTTTAATTTAGTTTTTAACATTTTTGTATCATATTTTTGACATGTCATCTACCATTGAGGAAACTCCTCTGTATATGGTGTAATTTGTGACAATTTACATGAATAAACTGAATAAGACTGGATTCAATCAAGCCGTCTTTTGGCTGATGGGCAACACCTTACACACGCTTATTGATCAGACTTGAGGGTCTACTTTGATGCAACACTGTTAAACCCAAAGCCCTAATAAAACAATTTTACCTACGACCGTTTTTTAAAGTAGCCGTTTCAGTTCAGTTCTTAGAATTGAAAAGTTACCCATAACAGCATTGTTTATTTTCATAAAAGCATAGTTTTACTCATAAAAACACGGGTAATGCACTAATGAGGTTCAAGTATTGAGAGGGAAGAAGAAAAATTGTAACTATTCGAATTTAAACTAATCAGCTGTTCAGGCCTATTTAATTGTTGAGTGGTGAAATGAGAGGTTATAAATGAAAACATAACCTCTCTTAGAAGTTTTGAGTAGTGATTCTTAGTAATTAAATCACTGTCGTAGGTAAAGTAGTGTATGCAACTCACGTAAATAGTGTTAACGACACTCGTAAAAGTTTTAAGGCACTCGCCAAGGCTCGTACCGTACCTTAAATTTGCTACTCATATCGTTAACACTATCTTTACGCAATCGTTGAGTAAACTACTATTACATTTCAAAACAAAGGTAAATAAGTTTACTGCAATTTATGTAATTTAGCTGATGTTTGTTAGAATGAGTCAGTATTCAGTGTAACAATGGATTTGTTGCCAGATTTGTCAGAGCGAGACCTGATCTACACCGAGACATTGATGCAGAGAGGCAAGGAAGATTACGCAGGGAAAGAAATAGTGATACTTGGAGGTGGAGATGGAGCACTGCTGTATGAACTGCTCAAAGAAAAGCCCAAGTTTGTCACCATGCTGGAGGTGAGTGAACAGAAGTAAAATGGTCATATTCTTCCAATTATCAATCTTTAAGCTGTCTAAAAGAATCACTTAGCCACATTTTCTTAGTATTTAATTCAACAAAGCTTTTCCGTGTAACATCCCTTTTTCACCAGTTCTACTTAACCGATTCTTACGAATGAGGTGTTGCTGTAAAGCTTATGACCTAGCACTAATGGTAACTGAAAAGGAAATTTCTTTTAGGTCTTCGGCCCCCTAGTGTTTGATTTATTTCTAGAGTTGGCTTTCAACGATCCTGTGATGCTCACCAACTTTCTTTATAAAGTGCTTTGAATGTGAATTGTAACAGTTGATCCTTCAGTTTGATGTTTAACCACAGTCAGATTGCAAACAAGAGACTAAGCTGTTAATGAAAATGCATTTTAAACATGCTACACTATAAATAACTCTTTATAGTGTAAATCTACATCGATAATTTAATTTATTTTTAATTAGTAGTCTCATTCACCCAATAACTGTCTAAAACGAACATACTCTTTAAAAGGTAAAAGGTTATTTTGTGTTTTGCCTTGTAAACACGTTTTAAACCTATTGAAATGCACAATTTTCGCAAAGATCCCCTCGTTAAGTGTTTTATTATTGTTGAATGTTTCAGTTAGACGAGGTAGTGATCAGAGCATGCAGGGAACATTTGAGAGGCTGCTGTGGAGATATTCTGGACCAGTTGGAGGGGCTCAACTATAAGGTAGGCCATATGAACAGCTCTATAACATACTGCTCATATCATATCCTTATCACTCGTATTTTGAGAGTTTTCTAAAATTAAATGCCCGATGAGGCATTGATAATAAGAGTAGCTAAACAAACTCGAGTTGATTCTTGTTTTAGCGAATTTCCCTATAGCGTAGGTGGCACGGTAAGACCTAGGCCCGGGACCAATTAACTTTTTTTATTTTGATGTCCCCAGAGGCCAAAAATACCATCCGTTCAAATTTTTATATATGTATATATATATATACACGTCTGTGAACGCAATAACTTGAGTAATTTTTGTCCGATTTTGATGAAATTTGTTTTAAAGGTGTAAGGCGGGATAAACTTGAATGATGATCGGACCATGGGAACGGGGTTTTACGGTGGGTTTTATGGGGTAAAAAATGGTTTTTCTCATTTTTGACCCTCAAAACACAAAATTTCCCAATTTCTCTCTAGACCTTTTTAAAGAGCTTAAAAAAACAAATAATTTAGTATATCAAAGTGTTTTTGTACGGTTATTGGTAACGGAGAAAATAAAAAAAAAATGTAAATTTAAAATTCCCATGTTATTCTTATGGAGAAAATTGTAAAATGTTGTCGTTTGCTTGTTTATGGATATATTTTGATAAAACCTGGCAAATTTGTTTATTGTATACTAAGCTCATAATCTATCTATACTATTATAAAGAAGAGGTGGTGTCTGTGTGTGTGTGTGTTTGTATGAGCTAATCTAAAAAACTACTGAATCTACTGGGCTCAAATTGCACACAAATGAAGCTACAGTTCCGAGGATACATATAGAACTATTCCCGCTTCGATATTGTCCTACGGCTCTGCCCCGTGGGCATTCAAAAATTTGAGGTGAGAGATTTAAAAGTAAATATTGATTGATGGTATCCATGGTAACAAAGAACAAACCTACAAAGTTTAAAAATGTAAACAAGCAGAACTAACTGTCAAATGAATTTTGATTTTACAATTCCACACAGCTGGTTCAAACATATTAAATACTGCACGAATATTAGAACAGAGAGGGTAAGGATTATAAATTAAAATAATGATGTCACTAGCCTAAATGTAAACATTATTTAACATCACTTAAATAGAGCTGTCAAACCATATGTATAAGCATTTTATACTTCTATGCCAACCCCGTACGAAGGACGGGTACTCTGCTAGTATTTTACTAAAAAAACCCACTTTAACAGTTTCCTTGTAGCAGCAAACCTAGGTACTCGTTAAACTCAATGTTATTTAAATAGATTTAATTGAAAATCAATTCCGACAAATGGAAATTCGCTTAGTCAGCAGGTTTGCTGCGGCGGGGGTATTTTAAACTATCATTGTTATCATCATTCTCATTCTCATCCTCATAATAAGGAGCTCCAATATCTTGGTCGTTGGATAAGCTAGTCTGATTGCACCTCGAGGGGCGGCTCCAAGAATAATTTTTTGGGTAGGCCTGACAAGGATCGAGAAAGAGTTTGATCAGGGAACGAGAGGTTTGAAGGGCTTTCCCCTTAAAAGGGGGGAATTGTAAAATTTAAATGTAACATTATTAGTTTGAATGCTTTCCCTTTATTTACATATAGATATAATTAAATTTCTTTATTTCTTTATAATTTTAAAATATCTACCACAATTTTGGGTAGGCCCGGGCCTACCTGGCCTGAACTCTTGAGCCGTCCCCGTGCACCTCATTTTACAAAAATCATGATATTTCAGTTCAGCTATTTTTATTTATATTTTTTTGAACTTGAAATCGTTTGATAAGGAATTTTAAATGAAGGATAAGTCGGAAAAATCTTAAGATAAAACCGTTGAAAATAAACCGTTTGTGTTGAAAATAAAAAATCACAGATATCTGGTTAACAAAACGATTTTGGAAAAACTTTCTGTTTATTTTAACCCATAGAACGATTTCTGGAGTTTGGCTGTTTATTTCAGAACATCCTGTATATACTTAATACAATAAGGGTTTTCTCTGTAACTTCCCTTTTTCACCTGTCCTTCTCAACCGATTTTTACGATTGTGGTGTTATTTTAAAGCATGTTTTTTAGGCCATCGAAAATATTCAGTCTTGATTATATTTCCAGATAGTGATTGACGATTGCGTCAAATCGTTGGACCAGATGATCGCTGAAGGCAAGAAGGTAGATTACGTGTTTGGAGACCTAACTGACATTCCTGTATCAGTGACTCCACAAGGTGAAGTTTGGGACTTTATTCGTCTGATTCTCAACAAGGCTATGCAAGTTATTAAGCCATCGGGAAAATATTTGACCCATGTAAGTGTATAGTAAAGCCTGCTTAAAAAAAAATCTAAACTAATCAATGCATAAACTGTTTCTACATATTTTCGAACCCACATATGTGCTGGAATGCCCAATGGAATGTCCATTAAAGCTTTTAGGCCCCTATTAGCCGTGAGCAACATGTGGCGCAGCTAGTGGAGCCGCAGGTGTCGGACGTGTAGAGGGGCATGGAGTCAAATGGTGCCTATTAGCCGCGGGGAGACCGGTGGCGCCGCCGAAAAAGCTGCCCGAGGTGTTGCCGGGAGTGATTTTGCCCGGCAACATGTGTCGCGACCGTTTTAGTGTCCAGGCAGTCGGGGGGCATTGCAGTATATGGAGCCTATTAGCCGTGGGCAACATGCGACGCCACTGACTGCGCTCGCATGCACTATTAACGTGAAAACGAAGCCTGTCAGTCACACAGTCTACATCGTGGTTTGAGTCGATTGAGACGTGCCTCGCCATATTGCTGTTATATTCATTAGTGACTTCGGTTCACTTTGTTTACCAGTGACCTTTTTAACAGTGTTTTCTTTCCTTTTTGGGTCATTAGCGTTTTTAGTTGTCTTTAGTTTAGATAAACAATGTCCAGTGCTAATAGTGACGTGCAAATTGTGGATGCAGTCACTCAACGTCATGTTTGACACTAGAGTGTTGTGGTGAATTCCGCTGTTTGAGCGAGCTACGAATGTGTCGCGCGACTAGTGTCCAGGTTCCAAAACGCTGTGGGCCACCGGCGGCTCCACTAGCTGCGCCACATGTTGCTCACGGCTAATAGGGACCTTAGTTAAGTTGAGTGTTTTGTCAAATAATAGAAGATAAAAAATCTTACCGTAAGCACAGATAAGTAAGAGACAGAGGATACAATGGTGTCAAGAACGAATTCTATTTCTTGTCCCTTCTGCTCTTCTTTCTCCCCTCACCATCACATACTACAGCGCTCACACTGTAGGAATACCCTGTGCGCTACAACTGCTGTACAAATGTGCTATGGGGCCATCGCCTTCGGGCTCTTCCTTGCTCGGTACAAGTACATTTTCCACCCCAACATACCACTGCTAAATGCGCACGGTTGTCCCATAAGCTTGTATCCTCTGCATCTTACTTCTCTGAGCCGTGTAAGTGAAAAAATATAATGGAGGCTTGGAGTTGTCTCAATTTGGGAGAAGATGGCAGTAAGTTTGAATTACTAAACAATAGACTACCAGAAAACATTAAATCAGAAATTAATATAAATTAATTTAAGTAACTTTTAAAGGCTATATGCTCGATGATAGATGTTATTCTTTAGATGATTTTTATTAACGTACAAAACATTACTTTAATGTTTTTTGTGACTAAAAATTATGTGTAATAATGTAATTAATGTATGTAGGATGTATCCTATAGTTTATTTGATTTGTAATCATTCCTGTGGGTTTTACAGGGTAACGGTGTTTCCAGCCCGAAATCTCTAGCGATGTTTGAAGACCAGCTGCGTAACTTACAAATTCCAGTCGATTTCACCCGAGACACAGCTTTCGTTCCGTCTTTCCTCGAAGATTGGGTTTTCTACCAAGTTTGGCCCAAGTTGGTTAACTAGTAACGCTTTCTATGACACCGGTATCCCTTTAATCCATGATATGCCACCGTGCATTTATTACAGTACAGAAGTAAGCACCATACTATGACATGAGGAGATGTGTATATCACTGTAGAATAGGACATTCGAAACAAATACGAAGAACATTGTTTGTTGTAAGTTTATTGTATTAATTTAAAGACATGAAATAGGTTTTTGTTGGTTTGGAATGAATGTACACGCACAAAGGAGATGTTATCCATGTGCGTTGAAGGATATTTAAATACAAATTCTAGCCTGTGATTTAACAGTGTGTGTTTCTAGTCGGAATTTGTAAATAGAAACGTTTTCATGGATTTTGTGTATTGACCAGATGATTTGTTTATTTACCTCAGGGCACCAAGTAGGTCTAGTTTATATTGTGTTATGTATCTGTAAGATTTCTAGAAGAAGTCTAAAAAACAAAAAAAGTACCTTTTTTATATTTTTGAATTTTTTATGTTTTAGTCCGGAATTGTTTTTACATTACTTCAGGCTAGGTCTAGAGAAGGTAGGAAGCATTATTACTTAGATAAAATTCCTTGGTGATTGGCTGGATTTAAACCCGGGACCTCAGGGACAAAAGTCCTGCGCTCTACCACTAGACCAGCTCGCTCCCCCGACAAAAGTATCTTGTACATCACAGCAGTTTTTAAAATCTTGGATGCTCCCAAAATATATTCTAGTTTAAGTTAAAATTCTTTACTTTGCCTTGTTTTCCTATGTTAATACTAACATATTGCACGTTTTGACTGTTAGGATATACAGTAGAACCTTAATAGCAAGTGTTATTTTTAAATACACTTGAATACATTATCCTTCATTAGGTTATTGCAAACCTAAATAAGAAGTCGACCTTGATAGAAGTCTTATTATTCCATGAGACACTTTTGATATCAAGGTCCTATACTGTATAAGGATCACAAGAAGAAGTAAATCCTGTCAAATTCCAAAACTTATGAATGTTGTAGCATCTTTCAGTTGATGATATTAAATATATTTTACTATATTTAAAATTGTTCTGTTGAAAATTCAACAAAGGTATAGCAAAGTCACAAAAATTCCTTTACGAGTTTAAATCCACAAAATTCACTGACAATGATTCTAGGTAATGTCTAGTACATAAGTTCCACACTGAGTTTTACTTTATTCTACACAATTAATGTTACGGTATGTTATTTTTTTATTATGACCTTTCTTTTATAATTTTGTAATTAATGTATACCGTACTGACTCTGTATACTGATTCTTTACTCGAATGGCATGATTTACTTTTTTAACTCACTTTTGTGTTGAACAAATTTAAGTTGTAACTTTCCCCTTTTACTGTGGGTGACATTATTTTTGTAATGCTTTTGTTAGGCTATTTGGTATACAATATTACATACATTGTTATTAAGTTTAGATAATTGTTTTCTAGTCAATTTAGTTGATTGTTCTTTAACCAATGTAGACTCAGGGGGTGTAGACTGAACATAACTTATGATTAAATATAGTATAGTAAAATTTCTGTTTTTTTTTTTAAGAGGATTGCAAAAAAGGTTTAAATTAAGGTAGATTCTTTGATTGTATTTGCTTATTTTAAACTGATGTATCCAAATATGTATGCACTTCTTTATTTAATGTTTATGTTATTAAATCATACTCACATTAATCATCAATGTCTTTTTTTTAGTACTAAACAGTTGAAGCAACTTAATTTTTAATAGTAAACACACTGTAACCGTCTTTAATAGCTCTGTACAATAATTGGAAATCAAAAAAGCGTGAGATGTTTTGGTCAGAACGGGTTGTTTATAAATCTTTTTTTGGTGCTTTTTTTGTGTGTGTTAGTTAGTTTTAGAATTTGACCAATTTAGTTGTAATTTTGTTTTGTCGTAGTGGTCTTAGTTCCTTGACTAAGTTATCCTTTGAAACTACTCCCTAGTCAGAGAGTGATAGTTTGAAAACGATCAAGTAGTCATATAACTTTACTGCTAACAAATTATTGCTATCAAAGTCATAATATACCTTATCGGTCTTATTTTATTTGTAAATATAGGTTGTCATTTATTTTTATTTTTTACACAAGTGACATCACATACTGTATACGTTGATCAAGTGAACAAAACAATATTTTGTTTTATAATTTGTAACACATTTTTCACTGTATGAATACTGCGTTAGTTCTGTAGAACCTTGATAGGAAGCCTCTCTAAAAGATAAAAGTTTACTTTGATTTCTTATCAAGGTTTGAGCTGAAAATACCATATATTGGAATATTCTAAACATTTTATAATGTGTTATGTTTTCAAGAGGCTTGTTATGAAGGTTCTACACACCACTTTTGTGTAATCGGTTTTATTGTATGAATAAAGATGTATTTTCCCTCATTTATTACCGTTTGCTTTCCTGTGAACCATATAAACTTATTATTTTTAGCAAATTCACGTCCGCAGTAAGCCTACTTATTTAAACTTACTGCACAGAGCGGGTGGTTTCAGGTCTCTTTGTAGACAAGAAAGTCGTTGTTTACTAAAAAGGCTAGGTAAAATTATAACTGGAGATTAGTAAATTTACTGAATATTCCCACAGTTCACTTTAAAAACAAGCTACATGAGTTTTTTCATTAGGTTCTCAATGAAGCTACAACATAGATTTAGACTTAGAAAATAGGTGTTCCATTTTCACAATAAATATTTGGTAATTTTTTACTTTTGTTGGAAATTTGGTGAAAAGTATCATAAACGACTCACCAGGGGTATTCATACAAAACTAGGAAGCATAGCAATGAACGACCTTTGAAATTCCCATGTCGCATGATTCTGCCGCCTGAAAGCTCAGCCACCCGGTTAAGCGCAATTGGAGCTCCTCAACACTAAATTAATCAAGTTTTTTTTGCTCAAAACAAATGAAAGTCACCCAGAGGCCGTGGACTGAGTGGTGGGTGGTTGAAGAAAATCTCACTTTTCCATGATTGAAGGAGAGGTCGTTTCTGCGATTTAACTTTTGAGGCAGGCATTGTCATGAAAACACAAAATTTAGGACGTCAACTTTTAGTTCAGCTGTTTTGAAACTGTAGGTATGCACCATTTCTTTTATTTAAAACTTAATTACTTTAAAACTTTGATTTATTACGTTGTTTATGTACCTTTTACACCCTCGATAACAAATTTCTATAGGTATTAAGGCCAAGAAAAACAGTTTTTTAAACCGAACCTCATAACTAATGGGATTTACAGTTGCAGCACACTTTAAACTCAAATATTGCGACAACAGGCTGCATAATGACAGGCACTGACATGGTTAGACAGCTTTAAGAAAACAAAAATGTATGTACAAGGAAGTACACAATCAGCGATCGTGGAGGGGGCCTTGGACCCCCCCCCCCCCTGGAGCAAAAAGGGGATAAAAATTGCTGTTATGTAGGCTTATTTTCAAGAAAAATATGAGTGACTACATTCATTTCTTGTGTTCTAAATTCCCCTCGAAAACGAAGAAAAGTAAGGGTTCCAAATGAGGTATTTGGAACCCTTACTTTTCTTCATTTTTTAAAAAACGAGGTTGTCTGTCTTTAAGACCTTCAAAAGCTTAGGTAGTTTTATTTAATGGGCCAATGTATGCCTTTTAGTCCTTTTGAAAACATCTTAGTTTGCTTCTTGTAGTTCAACCGATAAAACTATTATTGCCTGATCATAACCAAAGATAAGAATATAATTAGTTACTGTATAAAATTTCACATAACTTAAATAAATACCAACGAACGAGATAAAATTATTTATACCTGTATCTGCAGTAAGCTCAAAAGTAATCAACATGAAAACACGCATTTTATTATAATTGATTCAAAAATATTATAAAACTCTTAATTATTTTAGCTTATATAAAATAAAAAAACACATTTCCTTCAAAACCCGTTATGGCCGTTATACAAATAATACAGTACGCGTTTTCAAAATACTTCTATGTTGATACAAAAGGCTAAAATAAATTTTATATTTAACAAAATGTCTGTATTAACCATAGACGGCCTTTAAACCGGAAAGATAATCATCTGATCATATAAGATAGTTTAGTCAGAACTTTACGTGTTCGCATTACTTCTAATCTCAAGCTCAAGGCTGATTCTATTATAATAACCACAGCTAGCTCATTGAGGTGGATCTTGGCAGTAAATATATGTTACCTTAGTCCTGTAACCTTGGACCCTAAAACGACCACATCTTCCTCTATGGAGTACAGCTGTTACTCTTCAGTCTTCTGTCATTCGCTAGTGAGCGAGATTTCAAACCTTCTTCTTTTCTTTCTTTGTGCTACACATGGGTTTGTTTACTCTATTGTTTGTGTTGTTTACATTGTCTTGTCTAATGTTTAGCTAGACGCTTCGAAACTTGAGGACGAAGACTAGACAAAACTTTTGTCAGTGAATGGTAACTGTACATGTTTTATAAGTTGACTAAAAACTATTGTTGTATACCTCATTGATAGGTATAAGACTGCAAATTCTATGATTTGGTTTCAGCAGAAATTTTAAGGTTAGTTAATGCCGAAATTTATGCAAGTATTTGCACTTTTAGCCACCTGTTGATTGCCATGCAAAACCTGTTATTGCTTTGTTTTTTTGTATGTAGTTTTAGGTTAAATATTCGTCTTAATGGGGATCAGTTACCTATAAATAGTTTTATTATTGTTTTCAAGTAATTAGATTTTGTTCTTTCCAAATGCACTAAGTTAGGTAAAAAATTAGTGTAATAAAAATTATCCAAATTAATTTCAATAAAAGTTGACTAAAGCCTAAAACAACTATTAATGGTTTGGTTTGGATTTTAATTGGCTGACAGTATAATATTACATAGTTGTAAACAAAGGAATTGTTTTTTTGTGTATTAAATGTAGCCTAAGTTATGTTTTAAAGTTGAAAATAAGGCCTATGGATCAACTTTATAAAAATGTTACAAGTCAGGTTTTAAAGTAACCACCTCAGTGTTTCCATACACGGGATTTTATCCCTAAATCGGGATTTCCAAACCTTGTATGAGATCTAAATGGGATGTGGGATAAATTTGGACTTTCGGCACTAGCACCTAATTTTCTTTTTTATGCTGCTTTCCAGATAAAAGCTAAGTTAACCCTATTTATAGAGAAGTAAGGTACAGAGGATACAAGCTTATGGGACAACCATGTGCTTTTGAGCTCTAGTATGTTGGGGCGGAAATACACTTGTGATAAGTTAAACAATGGAAGAGCCTGACGGTGAGCAGTGTGCAGAATTTCGTATCGCACAGAGTCTTCCTCCACTGTGAGCGTTGTAGTTGGCTACTACATGAAGGGGGTCATTACCCTATATACCAGTAGGCCTACTAACTTAGCGCTAGACACCACTTAAGTGTATCATAGAATGTTTCCTCTGTATCTTACTTTTCTTTGCCCTATTTGATTAAATTATTTTGGTACTGCATGAAGTATAATTAAGTAGCAAAGTTTGAATTATTGAAACATGATAAGGCAAACACAGAATGTTCCAACTATGTAAAAATATTAATGTTACCTAAGAAATATTCCTAAAGCAACTTGTAAGCAGCCAGTTTTGTAATTACATACATAGTCAAAGTGTATACTCCCAGGGCTGGCTGTAGGGTGGGACAGGGGGGGCCCAGTCAAATGTAAAATCTTTTCTGTATACATGTAATCTGCTTAAGTCAAAAATTTTAGTATCTTATGGTTTACCAGTTCACTAAGTAATTTTTGAGTTTGAATTGTTTGATTTAAGTCTTGACTGTGAATAAATTGCAACTGTGGGCACGAGAATTAATCAAACTATCAAACATCTTAGATATACTGTACGTATTGTTATTTTATTTGTAACAAACAGCACACAAGCGGCTGGGCACTAAATCAGGAAAATAGGAGCCCCAGGATCGCTCAGCCCAGGGGCCCGTGACGGCTCTTGCCAGCCCTGTATACTCCCATACTACCTAAACAAACTACAATACCAACCAATCTTTGTGACATATTTATTTTGTGACTATATCACTCAAATTACCACAAAAAAGCGATGTATGAGTTAATTGGTATGTTGTATTCATTAGTATTTTGTATTTATTGTATTTATTTTTGTATTTGTTGAACTTTTTGTATTTATTAGAATTTTTCAAAATACATAAAATCATCTTAGGCTACTTATATAAGTTAGATGAGGTTTCTTTAAAATATATGGTAGACAAATATCAGAAATAATGTATTTTGCCACGTATCACTGCTAGTTTTGTTCATTTCAATGTTTTACTCATCACGACAAACGCACACCTGGCAATTATATTCTGAATCACACAATAGAGGCAGCCATGGGGAAATGTTTAGTTTCGGGGGGGGGGGGGGAAGTTAGTTTCAAGAGAGGGGAAAACCTCATCTAGACCTTTTGGAATATTTGGATGTTAATTGTTAATAACTTGGTAGAAATTCAAGGTTACAGCGGCAATCAAATAGTTAGTAGTTAAGTTATTATCTCAATTGTGAGTGAGGCGGTAACACGGGATTTTTATTACTCCAGTAAAACTTTAAATTCATTTAGAGGTAGCACATTATAATTCTTATAATCTTAGATTTAAATAGGCTAGGCCTTAAAACCTAATTCTTAAAATTAGTTTTTATTTTATTTTAAGAGTCAAAACATCTAGAGCTAAGTTGTATTTTGTAGCTCAAAAGTTTCCAAAAGGGTGTTCAAAATTTAACTTGTATGAGTGGTTAAAATTTTAATTTTTACACGTAAGTGCTTAACAAGGTGTAAGATGGTCTAAATAAATCAAGAAATCAATTATTTAAAATACCACTTTTTAATAAACATTTTTTATGAGCAAAGATTTAAAATATTAAAAATAGTGGCTCCTTGCCTAAAGTTTTATTTTGTTAAATATTTGTTGGATCATGACGTAATTTAGTATTAACACTTTGAGGTCCAATAAATTGTTAAATAATATGAATGGTCAAAATATATTACCAATTCATTCGGGAAGCTCTGGGGATACAGCAAAGAGTGAGTTTAAAATTGAGTGAAATACTTTGTGTGGCTTTCTTACCGACTAAGATAATCGGCTTCTTTACTCATGACCATTACTAAAGGGCCAATAACAGCTGGGTCCAGTTTTGAACCATCAAAAACCTAATGACTTTTCCGAGGATCCAATTGACGACTGATCAGAAAAATACAATACTAATTCATTTTTAATTATCATAATGCTTCTTATTTTTTCAGAATAAGTATGGCTGTCAACACAATCCTCTTGGATTTGACAGTTGACCCTCAAAAAATTTTGGAGAAAAATGGCCTCAAGTCCGCAGTCCAGGATGTGTTATCAAAGTTCATCCCGGAGCTGAAGGAGGTTTACACCAGTGACTTTCAAGGCGGAGGAACCTTGTATACTTTCACAGCTGTGAGAGACTCTTTCATAACTGTCAGAGCTTTTACCAAGGGTGTCATATCTATCAACATTGAATATTACCGGGAAAACGGCGATGAACCTTTTTTGTCGTTTGAGGTAGGCCTAAGTCAAGTAGAGTTTCATCAATAATTTATACAAATTTTAAATTTATATTTCACAATGTTTACAAGTAAAAGATGGTTTAAAAGTATGATTTTGGCTTCTAGATTGACTTGGTCTTAAAAAAGGTTTCTACTTGAATATTCTGATTAACATGGAATAATTGGATTACAAGTCATCTAGATAAATGAAAGTTCAGAAATCAAACAATACTCAAACAACTTCGATACCCCTTCAAAAAATTTTTCCAAAAAGTAGTCTTGCAATTATTTTTTTTATTTTGCAACATTGTTTAAGAGTTTGGTAGATGTTCTAGTGTTGTACTAACATTGAACCTTTTTTGCTTTTGTCTGACAGACTATTCGACAACTGGAAGAGAATTTGACCAAACAAACAAAAAGTACGAGAAGCCACAAGTATCCTGCTCTGACTCGAGGAGGCAACATCGACAGATACTTCCTCACTGCTGGTAACTAAAACAATACTGTGGAACTTTGATGATAAGACCCACAAAATCTAGTACTGTATCATACCTGTAATCAGGCATAGCCTCCTGTAACAGAAGGCCGTGGCATGACAAAAATGGCAACGATGCTGTCCCTTCACAATGAAACAGCTGTTCAGAGTTCATTTTCCTACTCCGGTACTGGGTATTAGACAATTTAAACATCTGTTGTACTAATTTATAATGGAGAGTATAGGTAATGTTTATTTTAAACTTTTGTTATTTCCATTATTACCATGATAATCAATAGGCATGCCATTGCAACATTGCCACACGCCAACAACGCGACCTTGTATTAGAGCAGGCTATGAATCAGATGTTATTGATTCTTAATAAGAAGTCTACCTTGATAACAAGTCTTTTTGATAATCCCCATCAGAAACTTGTTATCGAAGTTCTACTGTGATTATGTCAACCACTTGTTTCTTCTTAGGGATCAGTCTAGACTTTAATTATCATGGTACAATATCATGGCAACAAAGTGATAGCCTAATATTGCTGACCCTCTATTCTTGGAAACCCTTGAAAATCCAGGAATTTTTTACTGGTTAAATGAATTTACTGACTCAAAAGTTAAAATAGTTGGTTAAACACAGTGATATGTATTTTTAATGTTTAACCAAAATGTTATATGACAAAATTTGCATAACAAATTGTCCTTGTTCGTAATATTTTTTAATATATTGTAAAATAGCTCATTAAGCACACATACTAAATATGTTTCTGTACAATTCATAGAATAGAATCTTCTTAAAATAATTTTTTTCACAGATGAGAGGCTCATAGAGTATGATATTGATGCTGTTGTTTTTGAGGAACAATCACCATACCAGAAGGTTCAAATTTTTCACACTAAGAGTTTTGGAAATATGTTGGTTTTGGACGAAAACCAAAGTAAGTATGCTTCGGAATTGGTTAATTTATTTGAGAACAACCTAATATTTGAATGGTTGTTGTGATTATCAAATGTTACGCTTAGTTTAGCAGTATATTACTGTTGTGTTTCGCTCTAGAACTCACTGTAAACCTATATTTAAACATTTCAAAATTTTAACTTTACCTGCAATAGCCTATATATTCTTTAAGTTCTGTTGTATGTAAAAAATCATTTAGAAATTTTCTCAGAAGATTCAAATGAACATAATTATGAAACCAGATTTAAAAACGACTTTCAAATACTCAAAGAAATACTCAAAGCTTTGTAAATACTCAAAGAGTCAAACAAACATTCAATACATGGCAGCTAAATTGTTTAATAATTTATCAGTGGAGTCTCGGGAGTTGTCCTTGAACACTTTCAAATCAAAATTGAAAACATATTTAATACAAAAATGCCCTTATACAGTGGAGGATTTTTTTACATGTCAAAATATTTCTATTTAATTGTGCCTGTATTTTATATATATTTTTGTGGATCTGTTTTTTTATCATATTGATTGATTAGATGTAAGTATTTATTTGCTGTATTATAACAGCATTATGTATTTTGTGACGATTGTTAATGCATTGTTAAATGTCTACAACAATTATTTGATTTGATTTGATTATCAAATTGAGCTTTAACACACTTTATTAATACCATATCCGTTTGATAAATTACCTAATTATTTGTAATGTAATACAGTGTTACCTTTGCTAACCTAATTAACCCATTATCCAGATGCAAAAGGAAATTCTGTGTAGTGTGTATGATATTTGATATTTTATTATATTTTTGATAAATGAATATCTATACTCTTAAGTTTTAAATACAAAACACATTATACTGGATTGAGGACTTAAAAAAAAAAACAATAAAAAACACAACTTTAATGAGAAGGCTGAATTTAGAAAACACAGAATCCAGCCTGTCATGTAAGGTCAAAGTGAATGTATGAATAAATGGTTTCAATTTCTTGTGGTTCCAATCATAAAAAAAAGGCTTTCCCTAAAATGTTATATTTTCAATCCATGAATACCTAAGTAAAGTACTAAGCAATGAGCACAATCTTTAATTTTTCTTATTAAACGTGAGAGATATTATTTCAAATAGTTTTACTTTATTAGACTAACAAAATGATCTCGTCCTCGTTCTCACGTCTTGTTGACTACACAGTTACCAATAAGCCAGCCCAAACAATTCTGACATATAAGAATCATACATAGAACATCACCAATTACTAAAAGAGTGGCCTCATCGTACCACAGGCTTGGAAACGCTGTTGTAATCAACACATACCATATTTTTTATACGTATACTGCAGTTCTTTTTAAACCTGTCAAAACTTGAATGTATCATATTAAATTTTTACTATATGATCTGACTGTAAAATCAGATATGTCGGAGCGAGACCTGATCTACACCGAGACATTGATGCAGAGAGGCAAGGAAGATTACGCAGGGAAAGAAATAGTGATACTTGGAGGTGGAGATGGAGCACTGCTGTATGAACTGCTCAAAGAGAAGCCCAAGTTTGTCACCATGTTGGAGGTGAGTGTAGTAGCTTTTTGGAGGTGGAAAAATTGTAGGTAGATGCCTTAGGGGGTATAGTTCAGCCGATGATTCTGTGCGTGCGGACGGGTTTCCTACTAGCCGAACTACAACATACAGGTGCCAGTTATTGGCAGTGCTGGGATTAGGGGTGAGTGAGTCATACTGAGTAGGTAGCAAGACAAATGTATTCACGAAAGTACCCCCGCCAACCCACTCACCTAGACCCGACCAGTTCTGGCTGCTCACACAGAACTTTGGCCAATCTGTATTTGGGGATGAATTCTCACCTCCCTTCTGCTTTCCTTTCATTCCTGCATAATCTCTTTCGTTAGCTAGTAACTTTAAAGAACTGTATAGTATGGCCAAAAAATTCACCTTTGTCACTCACTTATTTCTTTACCTTGACCTGGCCTCGATCTTTATACTTGTGTCCTAAACAATCACCTTAGGTCATAATGAAAAAAAATTGGCTTAATGTCTATTTATCAGGTCATTAAAAACATAAATGTGACTTTCATTAAGTGTATTATTGATGAATGTTTCAGTTAGATGAGGTAGTGATCAGAGCATGCAGGGAACATATGAGAGGCTGCTGTGGAGATATTCTGGACCAGCTGGAGGGATCCAACTATAAGGTAAACACTAATCAGCAAAATCTGTACAGCTAAACCTTCAGAAACATTTGATTTTTCAGACCTACTTGTTGTGAGTCCTAATTAGTAGGACTTTAATTATTTAAAGCAAATTTCCTTATAGCAGTTTTCCACAACCACGCCAAAATCTTGTACATCTTCATCTTCATCGTCCCTCGGTTACATAAACAACGTAATCTTTTTCTGCGGCTGTGGCAAAATCTTGAATATTTTCCTAATCTTTAGACATCATCTTTGTCTCCCGCGGTGAAAGAAAATCATAATTGTACTTTGTAATCGTGGAAAAAGCTTGAATTTTTCGATAGTACAAAATTTACAGACACATTTTGCGATCATAATAGTTAAAGCTCGGCTCAACTCAGCCTATTTCCTGTAAAATAGGCTATCTTGAATTGAATCATCCGAATGTGTTGTGGTCCCAATTGATTTGGATGATCGGAATTCTACTGTATAATAAACTTTGGACTTCTTTCAAATAGGCTAATATGCTTTTTCTATCAAAAAGTGGTGTTTACATATAAATTATTGTTGATTTTCCCAGGTGGTGATTGATGACTGTATAAAATCTCTTGACAAAATGATCACTGAAGGAAAGCAAGTTGACTATGTTTTCGGAGACTTGACAGAAATACCTGTGTCAACATGTGCCCAAGGAGAGCTATGGGACTTTCTGCGACTTATCCTCAACAAAGCCTTCCAAGTGTTAAGGCCGAGCGGCAAGTTTATGTCCCACGTAAGTTGAATTTGAGTTTTTTTATTTGTAGGCTATAATTTTTCCTTTTTAAGCATGTGACTTAAAGCAAAAGGGTATGGGTTTTAAGAATTTTTGTGTTGATAGAAGGCTTAACTCAATGGGAGAGAGTCCAAACTGGCTCAAGAAACTGAAAACTTAAACTACACAAAACATTAACTCATTACCTTCCTAAGTTGAAAATTATGTTAGCGACAGTGAAATACTCTAATGATATGGGTTTGGTGTAAAGTTTTGCGTTTCTTGTGACGGGATGGTGCTTCACCAATGGGCTTCAATGGGCTATTTCAGATTCAGGTAAGCCCACTGTCCCAAGAAATCGTCTTTTGCTTTTAGCGGAATGAAAAAAACAATACTCTTATAGAATTATTTTTATTATAAAAGCAGGTTTGTCGGAATGAGAAAGATTTCACTCTGGCATAACGATCACTAAAACTTCACATTTTTCTCAATAATTTCACAGTTACACACAGCACTTTCATACCAATACTTCACACTTATACTTTACTTTACACTTTCAATTTGAACTAGGAAGAGAAAGATTTCTTGTTAACTTTTAATCTGTTCATGGTTGAAAATCCTTGACAGTGAAATACTCTCATTTTAGTGTGTAACATAAGGTTTTGGGGTTCTTGTGGCTGGATGGACTATTTCTTATTCAGGAAATTTCGTTGTGCCAAAACTCTATAAAACTAAGGGTGTTGTGTTATGTTTCATCATTAACCTGATTTAAAAATGAGTTTTTTGAGCTTCTGAATGATGACAATGATTTTGGTTTCCGGTAGCCTAATTATTTTATCAGAACTTTTAACTCTCATTCCTTACTAGTACTTTGCTGATACAGACACACCAAGTTTTAGAACCTACTTTCAAAGATTAGGCCTACATTAGATTATAAGATCTTTCCCTCCTCCATCACAACTAACTTGGGAATGGAAACTTTCGTATCAGTGGCTTGTCAAACCACGGAGCCCCCGAACCTTAATCTCAGATAACAGTTCCATTTCCCTTTCCATATGTAAAACAAGTTTAGACTCTCGTGTAAATAATAATTAGTAATTATATACAGTAGGCTATACATAGAAACCAAAACCCCTTATTTTTAAGTATTAATTTGCAAATCCATTGTGTTGACAACAATGCTTCCATTACCATTTAAGGACTTTTAGAAACTCTTAATGTTAAGATAGGGTCAGTGGCTTCGAATTAGATTTTTCATTGTGTTTTCTTTTGTGCTGCTTTTATGAAGTGGGGTGCCTACAATTTTTAAGGTAAGCCTGCTTATCCTGTCCTTCGTCTCTTTAATTCTTAGTAAATGGCTCAGTTGGTAGTGCGATAGACTACAAATCTATAGTAGTAATGCCAAGCAGCGTCTCCCAGAGCTGTCATAAAAAATATATTAACACAGTTAATTCATGATTGTACCATACTGTCTCACTTTTGCTCATTAATTATGCTCCACGCACAGACCCATGTGGATGGGCAAATGCAAGATCAAAAAAGACAACCAACACCCTGTTGAAAAAAATCAATATTTTAAAAGATAGGATTTGATTTTTCTAACCCTACAACTCTGAAAGATACCAAAAAGAATATTTTGTGATTAATTTTTGGAGTGATTGATTTTACAGGGCGACGCTGCTTGTAGACCTGCATCTCTCGCTCTTTATGAAAACGAACTGAGAAATTTACCGTGCTCCGTGGAGTTTGCTAAGGACAAAGCATTCATCCCGTCATTTCTAGAAGATTGGGTGTTTTATCAAGTGTGGTTGAGAAAAAGAGAATAATCGTGTTTGAGCTTACGTAATGTACACCTACGACTCAAAAGTTTTGTGGGTCGCACTTCACAAAGTGAAGAAATGCTTTACTGTTATTGTTTTATACATTGTAGGGTCTTCTCGAAATCTCTACCGACATTTAAGGTACTGTTCCAAAACTCAAAAGTTGCCTGTTTAGCCGCCATTTTGTTTTTCACAAAACTTTTGTTTATTTTTTAAACAGCATTATGTCATGAATGGCCGCCATTTTAAGACTAAAAAAAATATTATTTTCTCAAAATAGGTCTGTAAGTAACTAGTGTACCAAATTTTGTACTAATTGAAAGGTAGCTTAAAGAGTTACTTGTGAGTTTTTGAAGTTTTAACAAGATATTTTAGTTTGTCTTTGGTCCAGTAAAGATATCTCAAAAGGTGTGTAGAGAGTTCATAAACGGACTGTATTTTAAGGATTGTACAAAACTGTATTTCCTAAGTAAATATTTATTTAATATTTTTATCGTACAAATTACTTGACCTGCCTATCCACTCTTCTATAGTCGAAAACCTAGTGAAAACCTCTATAGTAAAACACTTCAACATAAAACTTTATATTTATACGTTGTTGGTTGTTTTAAGTCTTTTAATTAAAACTGGAATGCTTTGCAACAAAATAATTTAGTTGGCTCGTAAAACATGTAAAATTTCCAAATATAACAGTGTGTTCATTAATGTTCAATGTACCATGCAGTTCTAACGACTTCTTAACTTTGTGACGTGTAAAGATACCATTTAATGTTGCGTATTGTCTTGGTAGACAATCGTTTTCATTTGATAAAGCTTTAAAGCGTTTAGCTCAGTTCATTTTTAGAATGACTTGTTAATACTGAAAAAATATATTGACGTAAACTGCTTAAAATATGCACAAATGTGATGTGGTATAGCATTTTGTAATATCTATTGTACATTGCAACATATTTGTTTATTTGTGCTTTAATTAATACTAGTGTTTGTTGTTACTTTAATCTCACTGGACTATTTTCATGGGGTGAGGTTCATAATGTCCAAATTTCACAAACTCCAACGTCTAAAATATTAAATAAACAGTGCGTTTCATAACCTCCAAACTTCATAAACTCCAAAACTATAACTTCCAAATAAGCACAGTTTCACAATGTCCAAATTTCACAAACTCCAACGATAATATATTAAATAAACAGTGCGTTTCATAACCTCCAAATTTCATAAAATCCAAAACTATAATTTTCAAATAATCACCGATTCACAATGTCCAAATTTCACAAACTCCAACTTTTAAATATCAAATAAACAGAGCGGTTCATAACCTCCAAGTTTCATAAGCTCCAACGGTACAGTCTCTGCCATAAGTCAATCGGGATACCGAGGCGGACGGGCCGAATGAACCTCTCTGTTTTACACAAACATACATTCACTCAACCTGCTCTGCTGCACTTATTTGTTAACATAAAAATTTCAAATTGATATATTATTTTTCTGGAAAAACCAGTGCTCATTACTATGTAGCTAGTTTTTACCTTAACATAATTGTTATAATTTATTTAGGCAAATTAAAACAGATGATTGTTTTTTAACACCATAAAAAACATGAAAAATGTAGTAAGCGAGGAACTTTTTTATTTTTTGGTCAGGAAAAAAAATCCTGCTGCAAAGTTTTAGATCAAAGAATGAATTTTATTTTTTATTTGAAGCTTTTTTTGATACGGAGCCTGCTTGTATCATTTTTAAGCGATTAAAAATAGGCCTGAAATCGCTTGGCGCGGCATTGGCGCTAGGAGTTTGGCCGGCTCAGCATCAGTTTGCGGGATATAGAAACTGAGTTTCTAGCATTTAATCATCATTATATTACATCAAATATGTCATTACATTACGAAGAATGGTAACTTAATTTACAGGCGTATGTTTGTGCATTTTAATGCTTACCGGTAGTCTATAGTTAACAAAATTTTTTGATATAAATGCTTTCCCGATTGTAATTTCGGAAATTGTCTTCGTGAAATGTGGAGATAATTTAAGTTCTTGGTAAAACCCACTGAATTAGCGACCTGGCCCAGTTATTATTTCTACTTTTATTCTCCTTTCGTTAAGGTAAACTAAATTAGTGTAAATGCATCCCTTTGACTAAACTTTACCCTAGATTTGGTTCTGGTCCAAATAATAGAAACAAAAATAGAAACTACTCTTATTCTAAGTTTATGTGGTGGAATTCCTGCTAAAAGTGCGATTGACTTTACATTCTATCGAAATAGGCCTATTTAAAACGTTCAGCGGGTTCATAGTTGAGACCATGGTTGAGACCACATTACAATACCTATTTATTTGTTTCTTCATCCTCTTTAGCCATTTAGTTGTTAGATAGTATTACATGTTATATTCAATTGATATATTATAATTTTATTTTAAAACATTTAACGAGTTTATATTCATCTATATTTGAAAAAGCTAATCAACGGCTCACGACTAACATTTTTGCCACTGCAGTGCATGGTTAGGGTTTGATTACCCATTTGTCGAAACCAATCACGAAATTACGTTTCTCCAGCATTGACATGCATATAAAGAAAAGGAAACTACCTCAAAATATTATTGTTATAGGTTTTGCCCTGTACTTTATTCATACTATGCATGCTAGTCTATATGATCTTAACCCCTTTTCCTTTTTGAAACAGAATGTACCTAGTTAAAACCTTCTCCAAACAAAATTAATAAATCCCGCTCACTGGAACTTGTCATAGTAATTGCTTTAGTGAAAAAATATATTGTCTCTACGAACTTTTTTAGTTTAATTCTCAGGTTAGTTCCAGAGTAGCCGTTGAGGTCATTCCACTTTAAACAAAATATTGATTAAACACTAAAGTAAGCGTCAAATGTTCATGTCTATGCTTCAACTGTATTTTGTATTTTAACTGTATTTTAACTGTATTTTGTGTAACAAAAACGTTTAGAATATATCATCTCATTATAATGTTTTTGAAATAAAAACAAAGCAGGAGTTTTCCATTTAATATTGAATCCATAATTAATTAGTGAAAGTGGCTATTGATTGTTAAACATTCCTTCAACACAATAATACGCTTGAAATATGAAGACATGTAAACAAAGTAAAATAATTTTGTAGACTTCGTAAACATATGTTTTAAAATGAAAATACCCCCGCCGCAGCAAACCTGCAGTTGCGTTACATACATTACATACACTCCAGCCAGCTGTTATCTTATTCTTAATGTATTGTTATTGCCTATTCGTGGTTCAGGAAATAAAACATGACATTTGTAGTTTATTTTATTTATCGATATTACTTTTATATAATCAGGTATATTGACAGTATGACCTATCACCTAACTGTCCTGTTCACCTGTTTGGTCCTGTTAGGAATCAAAGAAGTCTAGAGTTAACAAAATACTGTACTAAGGCAGAATTTTGTGGAGTGAATTAAAATATCAGTAACTAGTCAAGCGGATGTACTATAAATCCGTTATGGACGGGCGTGAGAAAAAAATAATTAAGGTCAACAAGGCACATTCTGGCGCCAAATATGAAGCACCCGAAAAGTCGCAAATGTACACAACATACTTAAAACAGTGCGCGCGCGTGAGCTTTTTACTATTCTCTTGGATACAGGTTCTTTTCCTGATTATCGTATGATATTATATCAAAACTTAAATATAATTTTTCAAGTCCTCTGCTCATAGATACTACGCACTATGTTCAAGTTGAGATAATCTTCGTCCTCTACTGTTAGACTCACACAATCAACAACAATTTTATCATGAATTATTTCGCTTATTTTTTTTTTATAAATAAAATCGATATTCAATCCTTTAACTCGTATTTCAGTAGATCAAGACCAGAGATAATGTTCTCCATCTCTAAGTAGTTGTTTTTTCAATTGGTAAATTTAATTTAAGAATTACTAGCTCTTATGTTTGCTGTTGTTTTACTAAATGCGATGCATTTTTTCATTGTAAATTAGGCACAGTTTATCTGAAATCACCAAACACAATACAGGAATCCCACCAAAGATTGATATCTCAAACTCTTGGTGTCTTAATAATTAAACCTGTCAATGTTCAACAGTTCAATAATACACCAGCTACTCATTCACTAGGATGGACTTTCATTAAACTGTGTGACACTTCACAATAAAAAACACGGAAGTAAAATAATTCGGGAAAAAACTCCTTTGCAATGTGTATCCTTAAATTCGTGATATTACTGTTTAACCTAGCAAAATAAATGGAATAAAATACAAATAAAAATGAAATAAATGTTGATTTACGTATCATTGATTGCAGATAAGTATTAAAACGATTATAATTATTGTTGAATCGTGAGTCAGCAGTGTGCTTTAGGTAAATAATGAATAGCTCAAACGAAAGCTGGTATTTCACTAAAGGTTTTTAGTCCAAAACATATAGGTTAATGTAATTAGAACTGCTGTAATACATCTTTAACTGAAAACATAGTGTTCGCAATGTACAAATTCATTGATAGAGCATTGAAGTTTTGTTATTAATTGTTGTAAGCAATTTAAGCTGGTTGGTATTATTAAAATATGTTTTATAAATAATAAAAACTAGCGAACCTGGCACACGTAACCGTGCACCAATTTACACAGTTTACAAATTTAAATATAACGGTCTCAACCCCTACGTCAAATAATGCTGATTCACAGTGGTTATTACAAATATGATCAATAATGTAGCCATAAGGTAAATAAAAATTAGTACGTTGAGCGCGATATTATAGTCGAGAACACTATTTTTAGAGATAGCATGGTAATGAAAACTCAGACAAATCCCGTCGATAGACTTAACTTATGAAACTCACTAATCAGAGGGGAGCCAATCCATCACCCGATGTCTTCTAACGAACAAGAATGGTCAATTCAGCTTGGATGCTTATTAAAAGGGAATCGTGTGGTGATTCCCAAACAACTTCGTGCAAGAATTAATTTTTGAAAGAACTTCATGAGGCTCATGTGGGTATAGTTCGCATGAAGGGACTAGCTCGTTCGTATGTTTGGTGGCCTAAAATTGATGCAGACATTGAGAATATGACTTTAAATTGTTTGGGATGTCAACGAGTACAGCATGAATCACCCAAAGCACCAGTTCACCATTGGGAATATCCTTCAAGGCCTATGCAAAGAATTCATGTTGATTTTGCTGGACCAAATGGTTAAAATTATGGCCATTTACTGTAGGCATCCACAATTAGTAGAAAATAATGGCCATAAAATGGTCCAGCAAAATCAACATGAATTCTTTGCATAGGCCTTGAAGGATATTCCCAATGGTGAACTGGTGCTTTGGGTGATTCATGCTGTACTCGATAACTCACTCCATATAGGAGTAAAGAGCCAGTTTGCGAATTTTGAATAACGAAATATTTGCCAAATATACATGTTTTGTACGATACATACCAGCTTTTAACAAGATTTTTGTGACAACTTTCAACGATAGCCAACGGTACAAATCTTAATATATGTTTCCCTTATTTGTATACAGTAGTACAAATTACAGTTGACTAAGTATAATCATGCATACATCTTAAATGCTTCCAAACACGTTTTTGTTTATCGTTTTTTTAATTTGCCCAAGATTTCTGTACGTTAATCATACTATTTCCCTCCCTTCCCATAGCACATTAGGATTGCAGATACATAAATCTAACTGCCACAAACGGTTCCCTCATTCTGCTCTGCCACATTAACTACTTCCTTCACTACTTTCTACGTCGTGGTCCTGTTTAACCCTATCTTCCCCTATCTTCCCCTATCTTCCCATAGCATTTTAGGATTGCAGATACATTAATCTAATTGTCACAACAGTTCCCACACTCCGCACTGCTAGCTTGGTTGGGCGAGTCATCAGTCCCAACCCTAGTCCATCGGGAGAACGCGTCTCGTTGTACCGCCGTCTACTTGTACCTCGATACCTAGGGACAACTAGTCGTAGGTACAACCAACGCAACTAGACGTAGGTACAACTAGACATGTATGCCCTCTCGTTGTACCGCCGTCTACTTGTACCTCGATTCCTAGGGACAACAACCTAGTTGTACCTACGCGTATTTGGCGTCCTTATACTGTAGTATAGTTGTACCTATCCTTCAATTCGTTACCCTGTTTATTTGATTACTGTACGAGTAATTTTTAACTATACCCTTAATATAAAATTAGAAACTGCAGTGGTTCGAACGTTTTTATTTTAACGTTGCTTTCTCAGACACTATTAGATTTAGAGAAAACATTTAGGAAGCATGAACTATTTTCTTTTAACAAATACAAATCCGCTGTTTTAAATATCCCCAATATTTTCCCTTATTAAAATTAACTTTAGTATTTTCTATCTGACAACTTGTATTTTATTGTGATTTCAGCATGTAATTGCAAATTAAAACTTTTTTTAAGTTGATTTTTTTTATAAAGCTACTTCCTTGTTTATGAGTAACAGTGTGTTACATTTGGAAAATATTGGATTTTTGTGAACATTTCACATGATGTAGTTCATATAAGAATATATTGTGAAATTCGTATTCTCTTTAACATGAATCTTTATATACGGGCTTTCTATCATTGAAAATCAATACTTCTAGTATTGTTTATGTTTTTTTTTTCTATGTTTTAAACTCAAAATAATCAGTAAATTATAGGCTTTAATTTGAGCCATTGAACGTTTGAAGCCTTAAGTCAAGATAATGGATTACTCAATCAATATCATGGATTTGAACATTTCTTGGATATTATAATTATTTTAACGCTGCAAGAGTAGTATGGTTCCTCTCAGGGCATACAATAACATGTTAACTGGGCGACACAAGTGTCACCCAGTCCTGAGATTTTGTCGCAAGTGTCACCCAGTCCTGAGATTTTGTCGCCCAGTGACTATGGGTGGTGCCGGCATATTTTTTTAATGGTCCACATTTTAAATTTATCGGAATTTAAAAAGTAACATTAGGTAAATATTTTAGAGTAGGGTATTTAGAGTAGGAAACTTATCAGCATTTAATTATTGCAATTGTTCTACGCATCATCGACTGTTTTTACTTATCCTACATTCATTTGAAATTAATCACTAAACGGAGTTAATAACGGCAATGTTAAAAACTAAGAGTAGTTTTGTCTGGTAGATGACGTGGATTTTATCATTTGCACTTTGGAATTTTATATATCATTTAACCAGTTGCATTATGAGAATTTTAAATTAAAACAATTGAAACGATTGGTTAATAATACAGTAGTAAGTTTTGGGAAATTGTATGTTATATCATTCACTATTGGATACAGAAGAACTATTGTATTAATAGTCAAAGGTCATATGCGTGTTATAATAACGAGACAAAGTCCGTACATAATGGAAATTGTATAAATGAACGTAAAACTTCACAAAACGTGTGGCGTGACGAAGTGGCGCGGAGGGGGGACGGCAGGTAGTGATATCACTGAATCTAAATATCAAGTAGCATTATCCATCCGTACATCGTTATTTATATACATATATAAAAATTTTAACGAATGGTGTTTTTGGCCTCTGGGGACATCAATAAATGAAAAAGTAAATCGGTCCCGGGTCTAGGTCTTACCATGCCACCTACGGTAATAGCTTACTTCGCTATAGGGAAATTCGCTAAAATTGACACCAAAAATGATTGAAGCAAGAATTATCAGTGGTAAGTTTAAAGGAGAAATAGTTTTAATCACATGAATACTGATGATTTCATCCGAATTACCCTCTGAATTTAAGAAACTAAAATTTCCTTTGTGTCTTGCTTTCGCAATAACCATTTTAAGACACCAGGGCAATCCCTGACAGTCGTCGGTTTAAATTTAGAATATGCATGCTTTCACACGGACAGCTGTATGTTGCGTGCTGACGTGGTGGTAGGTACGCCTGAAAACTTATATATTTATACACCTAATGAAAAAACAAAAAACATTGTTCATCCACTAGCAATTAAGTAAAATATGTTTTTTTTGTATACACTTTTATTATTCGTCGTAATGAACTAATTGCCATTTAAAATAATATTTGTTAAGTGCAGCAAAGCGCGCCGGGTAACTGCTAGTATATATATATATATATATATATATATATATATATATATAAATCTATCTATCTATCTTACTAATAACCTAATTATAAATCTGAAAGTTTGTGAGTTTGTGTGTGTGTTTGTGTGTGTGTTGCTCAATCACGCATAAACTACTGGACGGATTGGGCTGAAATTTGGCATGATGATAGCTCACATTCCCGATTAACATTAAAGCATATTCTTATCTCAAAAATCCTTTCGGGCTCCGCCCCAGTGGCTCTTTAGTTAACTTTTATGTTAACTTTATAATTTTTCATATTTAAAAGGAATTAATGAATCTTAACAGCTGTTTCAATTAAACAAGTTGGTTCTGTCGTTATGTTCTATGATGTTCAATAGCATAAAAGTTACAAGGATTACCAACAGGGTGCAGCACTATTCTTTTTTTTAAATTTATGACAACAGCTAATTTCCAACTAAAAGGCGAGTTAGCGTAGCGAACGAGCTAACCTGAAGGCAAGTGAGCGCAGCGAACGAGCTCGAACCCGAAGGCAAGTGAGCGCAGCGAACGAGCTCGAACCTGAAGGCAAGTGAGCGCAGCGAACGAGCTCCAACCTAAAGGTGAGTGAGCGTAGCGAACGAACTTCAACCAGGACGTGAATGAGCCATGCGAATACTTATGAAGTTAAACGGGGCAAAGCCCGCGGGTACAGCTAGTATATACATATATAACAATTTTAACGAATGGTGTTTTTGGCCTCTGGGGACATCAAAATCAAAAAGTAAATCGGTCCCGGGCGTAGGTCTTACCATGCCATCTACGGTAATAGCTACTGTACTTCCTTATAGGGAAATTTGCTAAATAGAAACTAAAAACTATAAAAGGTACCTATCTAATAACTTGTTGAATTATTTACATTGAACATTATTTTTAAATAGAATATGCAATAATCGTTACAACAACAACTTCATACCTTAATATTTTATACGACAGTCAAAGACTCCACTGTTTGTGATTACGCATTTTTTTGGTAAATAAAAGGTATACAATGCCTAACTCTCCACTGAAAAGGCAAATCCAAATATAAATTATCACCTTGTCAAAACTTTAACATTATTGAACTACCCACATTAAGTTGCAAGGAGAAAACGAGACTGCTGTCGAGTAAAAAAGTGTAAATACTCGAGTATGAACTTTTATTGAAACTTGACCAGTATACCTACAATATGATGAATAAGTTAAATCCTATTTATAAAAATGTATTTCTGCGTTTATGTATTTTAGTTTCTACCTTTTTATGTTGTTTTAACTCTCGTCCTTTTAGTGGGTAGAATAAATAAAGTACAAGGTTTTCGGCACTTTTCTAACAAAGGGCTATTTTTACACATAACAAAAAAAAACTACTGATGTAATCATCATGAAATTTTAACAGCTAATAGAAAATATACTTATAAAACAAATTTATATGTTTTAAAATTTTTCATCGGTAAAAAAAATCTCTTACTATATTTGTAATGGCTTTTAATTGAGAGACGGAACAGTTAAGAAACTCAGCTGAAAGCTTGAATTAAAGCTATTAGTGTGACTCGTAATCCGTGTTTTTCTAATTAGTTTAGTAACTTTCCTGTATAGCTCCAAATTTGAGTATCTAAACTGTATTACAAGTGACGTTGTAGGCAGAATCTGCCCGCATGACGCCACGCGGCGCGGCGGGTAGCCCCTATATTACAATTTAAATTACAACCAAACTACGCCAGCTAAAAATTTTAAAAAATATGATCCAAAAGGTTCAACTCTTTAGCTACAAAATCCACCGTTTTTTAACTTACCTGACCAAAAAATAAAAAAATTAGCAGCCGACGAACTTTTTCATGTCATATTTTAAAACTCATTTAAAAGTACCGACTTTATTTGAAGATTTAAAATAGAAAATACTAACTTTTAAGCTTTTAATTAAAACCAATAGTGTCATAGACTTATTGACTTCACTCATACGAAGTTTCAACCATATAACTTAAGTCTAAGTAGGCTAAATGTCGAGTTATTTTGAAGCGGAACATTGAGTTTTGGGGCCGTTTAATAAGCTGTGGCAACCACTGTAGAGACTTCTGGCTCAGACTGTACCGTTGGAGGTTATGAAATTTGGACATTATGAACCGCACTGTTTATTTGGTATCTTCACGTTGGAGTTTGTGAAATTTGGACATTGTGAAACAGTGATTATTTGAATGTTATAGATTTGGAGCTTATGAAATTTGGAGGTTATGAACCGCTCTGTTTATTTAATATTTAAACGTTGGAGTTTGTGAAACTTGGACATTGTGAACCAGTGATTATTTGAATGTTATAGATTTGGAGCTTATGAAATTTGGAGGTTATGAACCGCTCTGTTCATTTAATATTTTAAGCGTTGGAGTTTGTGAAATTTGGAGTTTATGAAACGCTCCCTTTTCATGTAGCCCAATAAGTAATATCTAATCTAAATTGAGTGTATGCAAGGGAAAATATGCAACATGATGAATCTTGTTTAGTTGAAGATTAGCTGAACCATATCTGACTTAAAGTATTAAAAATTCCATGATACATCGAAATAAACTTATTTTAAAATCTCAAATATATCTTACTAGGTCAAGTTTGCTAGTTTATTCAAATCTGAAATGCTGTAAGGCTGTTAGTTTAGTTTAAGGTTTAAGCACTATAAGAAAACTTAGGTCCCGGTGGGTCTTTGCCCCGTTATAAGGTTATTTGTTGCTAAAAGATTGTAAAAATTAAAATACAACAAAAATAAACCTTAGACCCTGCTTGGATTGAACGTTCATATACAATACAGTAAGATGCAAGTAACAGTTTCTAAGAGCAATAGTTTCAAACTCAAATTTAAATTGGTCTTAACTGAAAATTAAATGTTGTTCTCAGTTGTAAAACACTAACTATACACCGTATAACTATGGAGAGAAATACAGTAGTCCAATAGCTTAAACCCAAACTTAGGTATAATGAAAACACCCATTAGTAAACCACAATTTACAAAGTGGAAGTCTTCGGTTTGCTCAACACTTTGTCACTGGTTTGCATGCTGTAGCAAACTAAATATTTGCAATGCGTTCGTAAACTGTGTTTGGCAGTGATTGTTCACGAAGCACGTGTTGTTGGTTTTAATCTCATACTAGCACGTCAGCGTCGATTTATACTTCAATGTTGTAGCTATTGGTCTATTGGTGACGTTATTGATGTATTCAATAACAATAGCATGGTTTGTTGTTGGATGATGCTTACATTATGATGCTTACAACTGTTTTAAAAAACTATTAATAGACCAGGTAAAATACTAACAATGTTTTAGCACTCATTCTTCTCGGTTTTAGAAAATTGGAGTGAGTACTATGTATGGGGCTGACTGAAAACGTTGTAGATATATTTAATTAAAAAGGTAAAAAAATGTATTTTTGGAGACTAAATTGTATCCAACACAACTTGTAAGTTTTATTCTCTTTATGAGATATTTGATTTAATAAAATAATTAGGCACAGTATGATGACATAGCCCCAAGAGTAAGTTTAAGATCATTTATTTACTACCACAGTACAACTAAGCAGTTGAGGATTTCTTTGAAAGGCGATTTCCAAGTTTACATAGCAATCCCCAGTCTGAATCCAATCTTATCCATATTAGCAAGTCAATTTGAGATTTAAACATTAGCTGCGTTTGAAAGTATTGGTCTATGGGTGGAACGATTTAATGGAATCCGAAGGAAAAATATTAGTATTTAAGAAAATATCAGAAGAACTAAATGAAGAGTTTACACATTTTATTAGATTTTTAATTTTCGGTTAGAGAAAAAGAGTGTACAGCTACAGGTATTTTAATGAAATGTTTGACTAAAAATATATGTATTTTAACAATGTTAGGACAAACAATAAACAGATACTACTTATGGCAAACTTAGTGATACAATTGAACGTAGCATATGCAAGTAGGACCTCCGATCTAAGACACACAATACATCATCAGCGACATTCTAGCTGATCGCAGTCGAACCGGAAATATCTAATGAACCGGAAACCGGAAATCTCTTCTCCATACTTTCCCTTGCCATAAGTCATACTATATCAAGACTCTGTAAACATTTTGTGGTCAAATTACAATTACAAGCATTAGAATGATTCATTTTCTTTGATACAGTTTATCTATCACGTTGATCTTGAAAATAGATACATTTTCCATTAATTTAATATTGTTTCCAGCAATGGTGGTTGTTTCTTACGGATTGGGTAACAGCTATAGAAAACAATCACAAGTAGCTGATAAATGAAGTCAATAGCCAATTTGAAAATTAAACCCTTAGAAATTACTAACACTGTTGAGAAAATAGAAATAAGCTTTCAAATATTATCTCTCCACCTGGCTTGAGATGTTGCCAAATTCATCTAAAACCTCAAAGTGATTTCAAAAGCTTTTTAAAGCAACCCTGTTAAAAAAAATAATGGATAATTTTGAGAGATATTTTTTTAAACCACTGCTCTCGCTAACACAGTACTTGCAAAGAATGTTGCGATTGTATCATTTGGTGGTACAGTATTCATAAAGAGAGACATTTCTGTTTAAGGTCTGATCAATATTTATAATCGTGATTAATATAAATTGCATTTCAAATTAAACATTTCTGATTTAGAATTTAATTAATTGCGTTTCATATATTTTTTTGTTGTCTTAGGCCGCTAGGCACGAGCCTGGGATTGTTTTTCACATTACTTCAGGCTAGACCTAGGGGTTGCGGAATTATCACTTGAATAAAAACCATTGGTGATTTGGCGGGATTTGAGCCCGGGACCTCTTGGACCGAAGTCCCGCGCTCTAACCACTAGACCAGCTCGCTCCCCCACTTACGTTTCATATTAACACTCAATGTTTTCATACTATCTGTATCAAAATCTAAGGTGACCTTTTTATGTTTATGTGACGAAAAAGAATATTATCAGTCGATAAGAAGGACATTAAATACAGTTTAGTGAGACATTCTCCATATCGTTCCATCTTTACTGGAGATATCATGTGTTTGTGCATACACATGTATTCAGTTTACCTACTGAACAAGTGCAATCTACCATATAGTTATGGTAAAAGGAAATTTTATATTAATACATACTATAATCTTTTGGCTAGTAGTGCAACTGTTTTCCCACAACTACACTTCATTTACTATATCAATGAAAGTACGGCCATAGATTTAAGGTACAACTAAGCATCGATTTAACATTTCACATTTGAATAGGTGTCTAATGAATTAATTAACCTTTTAAAACAGAATTGCATTACTTTAGTGCATATTGTCCCGTTATGGAGGCTACTACATCTTGTACAAATTTATATTTTTTTCTGCCAACACACTAAGTTTTTAGGTTGTATTACAATAATTTCATTTGTTTATGTGTGAGTGCCTGAAAGAGGAATGTGCTTCCACATAAGGAGTCTGTAAAAAAAAGGTATCTATCAAAAAATGACTTTAAACTTGTTTTCCATTTAATTTGCTAATGGGAACAAGCATTTGTTTAGTAAGTGATTCAATCGTTTCGTATATTACGATTGTGTTAGTGTACATTATACTATCAATATGTCTAACTATTTACAATAAGGCAACAATAAGCTACAATCGATTAAACAATCAATAATCAATACATACTTTCGATATATATGCGATTGTTTACAATCAAAATAATTTTAATTATGCTATGTCATATCACGTTGTAAACTATAGGACTATAGGTTATTTCCAAATTGCCATTCGTATTGCTTCGATCAGAATTCAAAAGGTGTGTAAGAGGCTTACACAGGTTAAAATAAAACCAGTCGGTGACTGATACAAGTTGAATCTTGTTTGAGGTTGATTTAGGCTTATGATTGGTGTATGTCGATAATGCAGGCATTCTATTCATTGTGTGAAGCATTTAGGCAAAATATGAAATGGAGTAATACAATTGGTTTTTATACACTTTTGACTGTGTAAAATGTAAAATGCCTAGGCTTTCTATAGAATTCCCAAAGGTATTTAGGCAAAGTATTAAATAAAGATATAAAAAAAAAAAACTATATACTCTACAATATTAAAATAATTTGTGTATGGTTATGGATTATGTTACTTGGAGTATTCCCACTGGTATCGCATCAGCGACGTGGTCGTAAGGCTATTTACTTTTCTTGCTTTTCATCTATATACGGTTTCATTTCCTACTCAGGAATGCATATGGCCTAGATATATATTTCATCAACATTGTAGTAGGCCGCTTGACTTAAATGAGAGACGGAAATGTGAGAATGTTCAGTTCTTGGAACAAAGGTTTACAGTGTGTCCGTCTGTGGACTCCACATATTCTCCTAATGGTTTCGATGAAGGATGAAGATTCGTTTTGCCTCACTAACCACCGCAAAATACCAAACCATATGAAATTATGCTATGAAAGCAGCCATAGTAAACCTTAAGGAGAATCTCGGTGTCAACCAGCTTTTGTAGTCTAAACAGCAGGTAGGTGACGGATGACAGTCTAGGTGCTATTGCATTGACATGTGTTCCCCAATTAAGTTTCTTTGGTTAATTTCTATCAATCATAATGGAAAATGACCAATGAAAAATAAAGAAAAGTCAATGACACATTATACAAAAGGATAAAAAATGAGATGCAGCAGATTTGCACTTTTGGCGGGAGAAGATGTTGAATGTACGTGAGGTGACATCTCGTCGAAGTTTTCTGTCATTAAAAGAAGGAACTCTAATTATACTAAAGCGTAACTTAAATTCATCCAAGCTGTGCAACGGAACCAGACTGACGATTTAAAAAAATAACACCAAACTTGATCATATCAACAATCATCAGTGGGTAAGTTTAAAGGAGAAAAATTCTTAATTCCAAGAATGGTGATGATTTAATCTAAATTGCTCTTTCAATTCAAGTGACAACAATTTACTTTGTGTCTTGCTTTCGCAATCAACATTAATTAGGCACAAGGGCAATCCCAGACTATCACCGGTTAACTTAGAAAATGCATACTTTTTACACGGATACGATGCATACTTTTCTATGTTGGGTGCTCACGTGTTGGTAGGCCAGCAAACTTATATATTTATACACCTAATGAAGAAAACAAAAACATTGTTTATTCACTGGCATTAAAGTAAAATAAATATTGTATTTTTGTTTTTGGCATATCTATATATTAATTTGAAACGGTTTTTCTTTGTGACAGCTATTTTGAGAGAACGGCTGGGCGTAGAAACCCGGTAGAGGTGTCTAAAGAAAGTTCCTGGTCTGTAGATGAGCCATCAAAAGAGAAACATTGAGAATTCCCTCGGGGCTCTGCCCCAGTGGCCTTTAAATTCCCATCCCATGTTATTCTTATGGAGGAAAATGAGGTTTTTGTCACAGCTAATTTGGGAGAATGGCTGGGCGTAGAAACTTGGTAGGGGTGTCTAAAGAAAGGTATTGGTCTGTAGGTGAGCCCTCAAAAGAGAAACGAGGTGAATTTCCTTGGGGCTCTGTCCCAGAGGCCTTTAAAGTTTACTCTGCAATTTTGTTTACATTGCGACCATCTATATATTAATAGGCAAGCATGTTTCTTTAAAACCTTTTTTCTCAGCTTGTGTGCATCGTGGGGTAAATCTACGCATACCGTTAGAAAGCTATTTTCCTGTAGGTGTGCAGAATCCCTTTATAAATTTAAATAGGCTCAAAGATAAGCACAAAAAATGAGTTTAAAAATTTGCAAAAATTAACATGGATCTTATGCGTTGCCATGCTGGTGACGAAATAACAACGAAATATAAACAGAAATTCAAAACAAATGGAAGAAACTCCAATCACATGTTTTATTTACAGTGTGGGGTGAAAATAGAGAAGTGAGTACCGGTAAGTTTACATTACATATTTTTGGTCGAGTTTCGACCATTGGACGACCTCTCGTATAGATTAAACAACGTTCTTTTAATATTCAGCGTAATAACTCACATACCTAGCATTATAGATACCACAATAGGTCTAACTAAGTTAAGGGGGGAGTTCACGCCAAAAATGGCCAAAATATGAATTTTTACAATTTTTAATTTTTTTATTTGTTTTTATTATATATTACATTCTGAACATAAAACAGTTAAAACCACCCTTATACGATTTTTTTTTCTCATAAAAAAAATACTTTGAAGTAGCACTTTGTCAATTACTAAAAGCACCGTGTTTTGGTATTCGGTCGTTGCCAAAAATGGCCAAAATATGAATTTTTACAATTTTTTAATTTTTATTTTTTTATTATATATTAAATTCTGAACATAAAGCAGTTAAAACCAACCTTATACGATTTTTTTTCTCATAAAAAATACTTTGAAGTTGCATTCCGTCAATCACTAAAAGCACCGTGTTTTGGTATTCGGTCGTTTTTCAAAAGTTTACTTTTTTCGCATGGGAACATAAATATCTCAAGTTCTATACTACATAGAAGGATGAATTCTTTTTTATTTTGTTCAGTTTGACAAGATCTACAATCTCTAGCATGGATTTGTAAAAATAATGTCATTAAAGTATTTAAAAAAATAGTTTTTACCAGTTATTTTGTGGAAAAAAATATTTCAAAATTTCAAAATTTACTGTAATTTTATTTTATACTAGCTGTGTGCCCGTTCTACGCACGGGGATCTCACCATAGTCAGTTAAAACCTTCTTATATACTAAAGCACAGCAGTTGGTTTGCATATTTTCAGATATGCTGACAAAACTATTCCTTCGCAAATACAGTATCTGACAGTTTCAAGCAAAAACTAATGCTTCGCAATTAAATGTCACCCGGATCTTTTTGGTCCATATGTTAAATGCAATGATTAAACTAAAAAAACTGTATCAGCATTCTTGACACATACTTTCTCCCATAAGTTTGTCAACAACCTTTGGAAATGGGATTTGTACAATTTTGTTCAGAATTTAAAGGATTATAACATAATGGTTAAAGGTATTTAAGGTACTACCTCAAACTCATAATTTAACACTTTATTCGGGTTGACATTTTCATTTTCAAGGTGCTCTTGTCCTTTCCGTGAAATACTGAGAAATAAAGGACATTAATGCGTTACCAACAGACATACACACAAAAATACAGAACTTAATTAGGGAATTTGCTACGCTTTAAGCATAAAAAAGTACATATAAAATTAGTATTTGAAATCTTTGTTAATGTCATAAAATTTTATCATAACAATTTATATTTGCTATTGCTTGGACCGGAGATGACCCGAAATTCTGTCGAAATGCTATCTGAATCGGTTTGCTATATGAAATGAAGTACAGTAGGCCTACTATAGACGATTTAGATTGGTGATTTATAGTAAAAATTACCAAAATAGACCACGAACTATTGATACATAAACAACGTTCAAAGCGTTTGAACAATTCATGATGGTTTGCTGAATAAATGTTTTACTAAAATGCGTTATCGCTTAGCATAAACTAACAATTTGGAATCCAGACAGAAAAAGAAAAAAATATACAGTTAAGACATCAATAAATTGGATAGGCCTACGCCTGTAATAAATAAGGTGCAACACCACTAACTAATTTGTAAATTACTGTGATGTGTTGGTACGTAAAAATGATTCTTGCTGCTACCAATGGTTAAAAGGAAAAGAACCAGTACCGTACCAAAAACAACGTTTACAGTTAAGAACTGTAGTACATCCGACCAATTATATGCGTTAATCAAGGTTATTTATCTCTTGGTTTTGGATTTTCTCATAAAAAGTTATCGGCAATCAAAGTTATTTCCCATTAATTGCTTTATTTGTACACAACTCTTAATGTAAACTTATCGGTGTCAGTTTGAAAAAAAAAAACAACCTTATACAACATAACTTTCTGTTATTTAATAGATTACGTATTCTCTAAACAATGATTGCTGGTATATCTATTAACATTATAAGGAAATGTGACAAAAATTACACAACGTTGGGTTTTTGGACGTTTGTAATTTTATTTCTTAAGTACCTAGGTAGGCCGTGTATTCTATGGAAAAGTACCGGTATCAAGGATCGTTGTCGAAAAGGTTGTTATAAAAATAATTCTGTAAGAGTACGTACCCAAGAGATGGGCTATGGGCCTATTGGCTGTATGGTCCAGCGATTGCATCACACGGTGAGTAGGAACTATTAACTATATATAGTCAATGGTAGGAACAGAAAGTGACACATTGGAAAATTGAGCTTAGCATCATCCGTAAACCTCTGTTGGCTGTTATTGAACCGCCACGAGTTTTATGGCCGTCCCGAGATACTTGAACTGCCACGATCATTAGAGCGGATTATAAGGGTCAGTTTCGTAGGGTTGTAAGACAGTTGAACTGCCACGCGGGTTCTGCAGGTAGCGAGGGAACTTTTTGAAATATTTATCCCTCCAGTTTCCCACTTAGATATATGATGGACTAGGAGTCAAGTTTCGAGGCTACTGCGATCAAAAAACTGTGTACTTCCTAGTACAGAAACACAATGTTAAGTATTAAGGATTTCGTTTTCTCATAGTTACTTCCTATTATTATTTTTTTTTAGAAACATATTACGTGTTTATTATACTTCATTTGTGTGCCAACATAAAAAAAAAACACTTCAAAGATGTTTATATGTCAGTATATATTCTATATTTTATCACCTTTAAAATATTGAAGATACGTAAGCTGTTAGATTTGTTTTGGTTTTAGTTTCTTTATTTACTTTTACTTGAGTTACCATCTTGATTCTCCCATGGACTTTTTTCATTTCAAGGGAAATGACCGTACGTTTTTCTTATAATGTGGGATGGTGTTAAAACTTTTGAATTTTATTTTAATTATTATTTCAGCATTGTATATTTTTAAAACACAGCAATTGATGTTGCAGAGAAATGTTGCGTATATCCTACTCTACAATACGAGCTATGTCTGTTTGTTTGTCTGAATATAATATATACCCTGAAATCCAGCGGAAAGATTTTGACTAAATTATGGAATTAGGGACTTATAGCCCTAAAACCGTTATTGGTGACAGCCACTACGTTAAGAAAATTCGTATTTTGCTACACAGCTAATTTGAAAATTAAAAAATTTAATATTAACGTTATGAGTAATAATTAATGCTAGTTTGCGCAATTTTAAGCGATCATTTTCAACATCGTTAACAAAACATCTTACTAATATTATAAATGGGAAAGTTTGTGTGTTTGTTTGTTTGTTTGTTTGTTTGAAGTTCAATCACGCACAAACCACTGGACGGATTGGGCTGAAATTTGGCATCATGATAGCTCCCATTCCCGATTAACATATAGGCATCTTATCTCAAAAATCCTTTCGGCCTCCGCCCCAGTGGCTCTGTAGTTCCCCATGTTAACCTTATGAGTATTCATATTTCAAGGGAATTATAGAATTTAGTCTGCTGTTTCAACTAAAAAAATTGGTTCTGTGATATTCAAAAGCATTTAAGTTATAAGATTTACCACCCTAGTGGCAGCACTATATTTTTTGCATTTATGTAATGAGGACTGTCAGAGTAGGATTGTTTACAGTTATGTTTATGTTTTTAATGTCATGAATAATTTGTGATTTTTTGAGAATTTTTAATAATTTATTCTTATTACTTTTTAGGTGAAGTGGTAGAATATTATGGCTATAGTAGATGTGTAATACCATACCGTCAATTTGAAGAAGCAAATTTTATCAAACTTTCTTCTCCCCCATTACAAACGCATAACTGCAATAAGCATTTTAAACTTATATGCCAACCCCGTACGAAGGACGGGTACTCTGCTAGTAAAAATATAATTTATATAAATAAATATAAAATATAATTTTGTTTTTTAAGTGAACTGTCGCCATTACGGCTAAGAGCTCTGATATAAAACCAGGTTAATTTGAATCCATTACAGAATGTGCTGTCATTATACATTCTAGAACTCAATTATTGGTAATTTGACCGAATTCGTTTTGTACGTTAATTCCGGTCTTTGTGTTAGCCTCATTTTGGGCCTGAAATTCCAGCCCGTACATCGACATTTTTGCGAAACTTTAAGTAATTTGTACAGGGGGTAAAACTACAACTTGGCTACACAAATAATTTTTCTTTAGGGGGGTTGAAATTCCAGCCCGTACATCGCCATTTCTCTGAAATCTTAGAAATACGTACAGGGGGTAAATCTTCCGGGGATGCGGAATACTATCCCCCGGAAAACTACCCCCCCAGGTGAAACTTGACGTCACAAAATCTGCCAACTAACCAATATGGAAGCCGTATCCGCGACTGGAATACTACCCCCCCTAGACAAATCATGCTATTTAATTTTAATTTTAATTCGAGTAATTCCATTGGATAATGGAATAGTCATGTGGTGAATATAAAACAGAATTTCGAAATGTTACAGCAAGTTTGGTTGGTTAGGTTAGGTTAGATTAGAACTGTTTGACAACTAAATTTGAGTGTCCGTGACTGGAAAACTACCCCCCCGGTCTCTGACGTCAATATGACGTAGGGACCTGTTTGGGGGGGGGTAGTTTTCCGGGGGGCAGTCTTCCGGCGACCCGAACCCGAAGAATCCACGCATAGTATAGACGGCGTGGTATTCGGTATATGCCTAGATTTGTACATAACTGTTAACATAAGCATGCAGTGAGCAGGTAAATTTTGTTTTCGCGTAAATCCTCAACCTACAATTTGCATCTTTACTATTACGAATTATTTATTGATAACAAGCTTATATCAACTATAGGATGTTCAACTTTGATATTTTTATTTATTTATACCAGGCTTGTTTAATTCTTGGCTCTAAAATATATACCAACTATAAACCAACTAAAACATATAACAAACCAGTTATTTTCCAGGATTCCATGACCTAATGAGCAAAACTGATACAATACTTTCGATAAGATAGCTGTTTTTAATAAATTGTATAACCATGTTAAGAACTAATTATGACAACTTAAAAATATGTCAAAGCTAGCTTTAAATGCAATAAAGGAACCATGTTATGATTTACATTGGCCGCAATTCTTAGTCCACAATTGTATCCATATTGTCCGTCAGTTGTAAAAATAATCACAGTTCGATATACAGTATTACACAGTCAATATATCACAGTCTGTGATATATTTGATGTATAGTTGATAAGGTTGAAAACGATTTTACCTACAGTCACCCAACAAAGTTGGCTTCCTTGCAATGTTTATTATAGTACAGAAAGCTGCTAATTGCTGCATTTACTTACTTTGTCACACGGTTTATACTTTGTCGTACTATTCATGATTTGGCGCACACCAGGATTCAAACCAAACAACACAAAACAGCGTGGTTTTATTATGCACGTAATCTGGGTACGCTTGGAAATAGGTTGGATACACTTAAATATAATAATACTATGATAACTGTACTAGAGTTATTGTACTATGATAGCCTGTACTAATAACCTAATAACTACAGTTTGTTGTTGCTTGATTTATTATTGTTCCTTATATCTTAACTCTTATTCCATCCTATATCTAAGTGGGATAATGGAGGGATAAATATTTCAAAAAGTTCCCTCGCTACCTGCAGAACCCGCGTGGCAGTTCAACTGTTTTTCAACCCTGTGAAAGTAACCCTTATAATCCGTTCTAATGATCGTGGCGGTTCAAGTATCTCTGGACGGTCATAAAACTCGTGGCGGTTCAATATTTCCCCCTCTGTTACAATCACCCTCTGCAGTTGTGATTTTTTACTTCACACTTTACACAACCGCCATTGAAGAGTCGTCAATGAGTGGAACCTTGTTTCTAAGCTATTGGTGACGATCATTAGTAAATTTAAGTTTGCCAGCCTTATACAACACTGATTCAATATCTTCTTTCTGGTTATCAAAACTCCAGAACAATTTTATACACAAAGAATGTCTGGTTCCTGACCTGGATGATGCCTAGTTATTTAATTTACGATTACACTATATTATTCCACTTGCGATTAATTAAATCCGTTATGTCAGAAAAACGTTTTTAATCTCACTTGGATGGGATTTGCCTTCAAAACGTGATCGGAAATGGTTGCGGTGTTTGTAAACAACATTTGTAAACATTTCAGTGACAGCTAGAAAAAATAATCTTGATCCGAACAGCTGTTCGTTATTTCATAGATGATTATGTGATAAAAATTGGACGAAAACTTGACAAAAATCGCACAAAACTGCATTTTTGAACGTCCGTAATTTTAATTACAAAGTAGTGAGGCCATATTTTAATGGCCAAAGACACTCTCGCCAATCCAGTGAATACATTAAAATGACTTGGGTCTTGATAGGTACTCTCGTTTTCCTGGAGAAGATTGCGTAAAATGCCATCTTGAGTGTTGCAGAAAGACAGAAAGACAGACAGACAGACAGACAGAAATTTAGATGAGACTTGTTTCGGCTTCTTTAATGTATAAAACGTAAAAATAACCTAAAAATTTACGATTCTGAGCAATGTACAGACAAAACTCTAACTTTATTTATATAGAAGATAATTTCCTTAAACCCATGCTAGAGATTGTAGGTATTACTCTCAGGAACAGATAAAAAAAAAACAACTCTCTATCACTTTTAAAACCTGAGAAATGTATGTTCTCGCAAACCCTTGCAATACGCAAAAATCCCCCCCCCCACCATGGGTAGCGGAAAAAAAAATTTTTCCAGTTTTTTTTTTGTATGTTTTATTTAACTTCACCTTAAGGTGTAGTATGAGTAAAATTGGTTTGTAAATAAAGATTTTCACTTTTTATTTGAACTCCCCCCTTAAGAAGGTAAATAAATTTCAAATCACTATTACAGCACATTATCTAAAATAATGCACCAGATCTGTCAACATAAACCAAAAATACTTAGGAGGGTAAAGGTAAATCGGAAATAAACAACTTAAATAAGAAAATTGACAAACCTCTAAGGCATGATTGTTAACACTATGTAATGTCAAAACATACAAGACTTGAATTACTTTTTCAAAACAGCATTGGCCATGCTGCAAATTTTATTTTAGACTCAAATTTATTTAATAAACAGGATAACGTTTTGTGAAATATCTCTTTGATCACCACTTTAACCCTATTGTTATTGACAAAACAAATTTAGTTTCGTTGCTGAACGTGAATTTGTCGACGAATCTTGAATCAAACAATGACACCTCGTCGTACCACAACTGCACCATTCTGTAGAAGAGATCAGTTCTGTTTGCTCCATCTCTTAGAACAAGAGTGTCGTTCACGCTATTCTGACCTACTTCAGTTCCGTCCTTTAAGTTTCTACACTTATCGTGGGCCAAACTATCTCGTTCACAAGCGTTAGCGAATGCCTGAGCAATTTCTGCCAACTCGGAGTCCCATTTGAGTTTCATCATATTAGCAGCGCCTGGTTGCCCTGGCTGTTTACCCTGGGCGACCTTTTGTCGCATAAACACTATAACTTTATCACAGTATGATTTCATTTTTAAGAATAGTAATGTTATAATTAATTATGAAACACGTTATTGATTTATTTTAATACAACTGTTCATTTAGGAATTGTTGTTTGTTTACAAATATTACAAACATCACAGCTGGAATTAGTTATTAGCTGTAGTATTCATTTATTAAAACAAATCAGATGATAATATACCGTTGAATATACTGTACTAGAAGGTTGGCTTCCACGGCAAAATATGTACATTCAATCGTCGGCATTTGACAAATTATATCGTCGTTGGACCTGTGAAAATATTGAACAGCTTAAAAGATGCGTTGAAATATTCCAACTTCTGAGAAAAAGTCAAGTTCACAATACTCGGTTACAACATTTTATTTCTTTAGTATGGACTAGCTGTGTGCCCGTTCTACGCACGGGGATCTTATAGTAGTCAGTTGAAACCTTCTTATATTAAGATTAAGAGCAGCAATTAGTTTCCATATTTGCAGATATGCTGGCAAAACTATTATATATAAACCTTCGCAAATACAGTATCTGACAGTTCAAGCCAAAATAAATGCTTCGCAATTAAATGTCGCCCGGATCGTGTTGGTCCATATGTCCAATGATTAAACTTAAAAATGTTTTATAGATCCATGAAGCGTAGCCCTAAAGTAGGCCTATAATTGAAAGTTACTTTCCACATCGGTTAACTTAAACGTATTTAAAGTACTACCTCAACCTCACCATTTAACACTTTATTCCGGTTGACATTTTCAGTATCAAAGGTGCTCTTGTCCATTCCGTGAAACACTGAGAAATAAGGACATTAATGCGTTACCAACATACAACAAAACAACACAATACAACAATCCAACAAAGGCCACGAACTATTGATACATAAACAATATAAAGGCGTAAACAATTCATGATGGTTTGCCCAACAAATGTTTTACTCAAATAGGTTATCATTTTCTTAGCATACCGGGTAAGCTAAGATTTGGAATCCAGGCAGAAAAAGCAAAACTTATACAGAGTTAAGACATCACTTAAATTGAATACGGACGGCTCTAATAAATAAGGTGCAACACCAACGATATCTAATTTGTAAACTACCGGTTCTAAGGAAAAGAACCAGTACCTACGTAAGAACCTACCTAAGAATTACAGTAAATCGGACCAATTAAATACATTAATATCTAGCTTCGAGGTTATTGATCTCTTGCTTTTGGATTTTCTCGTAAAAAGTTATAGCGTAAACTTATCGGTGTCAGTTTGAAAAAAAGCAACCTTACCCAAACAACTTTTTGTTATTTAATAGATTACGCATTCTCTAAACAATGATTAGTATATCTATTAACATTAGAAGGAAATGCGACGAAAATCACACAATGTTGGGGTTTTGGTCATTTGTAATTTTATTTTTTAAGTAGGTAGGCCATGTATTCTATGGAAAAGTACCGGTATCAAGGATCGTCGTCAAAAAGGTTGTTATCTTACTAATATTATAAATGAGAAAGTTTAGATGTATGGATGTATGGATGTATGGATGTATGTTTGTGACAAGTGAACGCGAAAAATACTGGTCGGATTGGGCTGAAATTTGGCATGATGATAGCTCACATTCCCGATTAACATATAGGCATATTCTTATTTCAAAAATCCTTTCGGGCTCCGCCCCAGTGGCTCTGGAGTTTCCCATGTTAACCTTATGAGAAATGGAATTATTGAATCTTATCAGCTGTTTCAATTAAACAAGTTGGTTCTGTTCTATGATGTTCAATAGCATTAAAGTTACAAGGATTACCAACAGGGTTCAGCACTATTATTTCTTTTACATTTATGACAACAGCTAATTTGCAACCAAAAGGTGAGTGAGCGTAGCGAACGAACTTCAACCTGAAGGCAAGTGAGCGCAGCGAACGAGCTCCAACCTAAAGGTGAGTGAGCGTAGCGAACGAGCTCCAACCTAAAGGTGAGTGAGCGTAGCGAACAAACTTCAACCAGGACCTGATTGAGCCATGCGAACGAGATAATCTTGAAAATTAAGAAGTTAAACGGGGCAAAGCCCGCGGGTTACAGCTAGTGAATAAATATGTAGGCTTACGTACCCAAGATATGAGCTATGGGCCTATTGGCTGTATGGTCCAGCGATTGCATCACACGGTGAGTAGAAACAGAAAGTGACACATTGGAAAAGCGAGTTTAGCACTTCCTCTGTAAAACCTCTGTTACAATCACCCACTGCAGTTGTGATTTTTTACTTTACACTTTACACAATCGCCATTGAAGCGCCGTCAATGAGTGGAAACCTTTTTTGTAAGCTATTGGCAACGATCATTTCAGTGTCACAGCCCTATACAACACTGATTCAAGGTCTTATTCTTTCTGGTTGTCAAAACTCAAGAAACATTTTATACTCAAAGAATTTCTGGTTCCGATTTGGACGATGTCTAGTTATTTAATTTCATTTACGGTTACACTATTAGACTATATTATTGCACTTGCGATTAATTAAATCCGTTATGTAAGAAAAACGTTTTTAATCTCACTTGGTTGGGATTTGCTTTCAAAACGTGATTCGAAATAGTTGCGGTATTTGTAAACAGCATTTGTAAACATGTCATTGACAGCTAGAAAAAATAATCTTGATCCGAACAGCTGTTCGTTATTTCATAGACGATTCTGTGATAAAAATTGAACGAAAATTTGACAAAAATCGCACAAAACTGCATTTTTGAACGTCCGTAATTTTATTTACAAAGTAGTGAGGCTATATTTAAATCACTAAAGACACTCTCGCCAATCCAGTGAATACATTAAAATGACTTGGATCTTGATAGGTACTCTGGTTTTCACGGAGAAGATTGCGTAAAATGCCATCTTGAGTGTTACAGACAAAGGGACAGACAGACAGACAGAAATTGAGATAAGACTCGTTTCTGCTTCTTTAATGTATAAAACGTAAAAATAACCTAAAAGTATATAATTCTGAGCAATGTACAGACAAAACTCTAATTTTATTTATATAACTAGCTGACCCGGCGAACTTCGTATCGCCTAAGTTATACGTTTAATTTTCAAGATGATCTCGTTCGCATCGCTCAATCACGTCCTGGTTGAAGTTCGTTCGCTACGCTCACTCACCTTTAGGTTGGAGCTCGTTCGCTGCGCTCACTTGCCTTCAGGTTAGGTCGTTCGCTACGCTCACTCGCCTCCAGGTTGGAGTTCGTTCGCTACGCTCACTCACCTTTTGGTTGCAAATTAGCTGTTGTCATGAATGTAAAAGAAATAATAGTGCTGCACCCTGTTGGTATTCCTTGTAACTTAAATGCTATTGAACATCATAGAACAGAACCAACTTGTTTAATTGAAACAGCTGTTAAGATTCATTAATTCCATTTAACATGGGAAACTCCAGAGCCACTGGGGCGGAGCCCTTTTAAGAATTTCGAAACGGGAAATAGTTTACGTCCGATTCGCATACCTACAGAATTTACACACCAAATTTCATAACGATCGGTGAAGTCGTTCCGGAGGAGTTTGCAGACAAACACTGTGACACGAGAATTTTATATATTAGATAGAAGAAGATAATTTTACACTACTTTTAATGAACCAGCTGTTAATATTAAAATTGTATTCAAAGGTCTACTGAAACTTTCAAAATTAAATGTTTACATTATTATTTATGATTTTAAATTGATTCTCCACTGCATGCCAAGTTTTTTATAGTTTCAACAAAATGATGAATTTATGATACGTTTTAAATGTTTTGTTCAAAAATCTATGCTTTATTGCTCTTAAACAATTTGAAATTACAGTATGAAATTTTGTGGTCAAATTAATTATGGTTCATTCCATCCACGAAATACATGCACAGCCTTGTGTGATCGATATGGCCATTGCAAAACTACCCCATAAGTTAATCAATTAGCAAGTAAGTACAGGAGGATTAAATACATGGGTCGATGTGTCAAGAGAATGAATTAAAATTGCTTGGATAGAAGTAAAAATTTTACTGCTTTCTGGAGAATCAGATATTTGTATCAAATACAAAAAAGAAAAAGTTTTAATACGCATCCCGCTGATAAAATTCTGTATTTTTACTACCAAAGATGGTGATTCACTTATACAATCCAAATACGATCTGAATGATTTTCCCAAAGCAGATAGAACCAGTTATTTTAGTAATATTGACTCTTTCCAATATTATGTAGACGACAGACCAATTATATGAACTCCTTTCCCCATATAGTGAAAGAGGCTTTAACATGAACAAAAGTCATGAACAAGAAACAATTGTAAGACTACTGAAAAGCCTTTTGGGCAACCTAAAGCCAATGAAAGGACAGAAAATATTGAATTCAACGAATTCATCAACCAGGCACATTTTTTAAGGTACACTATCGTCTTACTCATAATTATGTTTATCCTCCCTAAGATTTTAATAACTTCACTCTATCCATCGCAGTTAGCTGAATTTACGTAAAACGTCAAGAGTAACCGTCGATTTCGACGGGATTCACCTAGTATTTTTTATTTCTTATAGTACAAGAACAAATTACCATTTAAAATAATGGTTTGTAAGTGCAGCAACGCCCGCCGGGTAACTTCTAGTAGTAGCCTATAATAATTAATAACTATGGATTTGTAGACTTAAATAATTTTAAATTTCTATAATAGTGTATAAGCCAATCGTCGGTCTCACTAAAGTAAGAGACACAACTTTCGGCTTCTCAAACAATCTCAACAATTAATCAAGAATCAAGAAAAAACGTCCGTAAATTAAGTGAGGTAGTCTTGTTTTTAGATACCCAACTTCACTGCGAGAGTCAACTGATATAAAGATGTCTTTCTTAAATAACACTGTTTATTTTTAAAAAAGTATTTCGTATAGCGGTGACAAAGCAAACTGCTAGCGCTACACTTAGCGACGAATACACGAACTACTAGGCCAGTTGCCTCTCATCTCCGCAGGAGCGCGCGTTTCGTTAGAAGTACTGTACCTACTTTTTAGGTTTTCTGTTACACAGGGAAGGTAAAACCTAGCCTAAAACCGGCAGAAGATGCAGGAACGTGAGGTGACATCTCGTCAAAGTTTTAAGGGCACAACTTTCCTGTTAAAGGGAACATTCATTATTATTAATGATTTCTTTACGATATATAGATTTTTTATTTTTTATTCGATATATTGATGTTAACAAATTGAAACTTATCAGCTGACAACTACGATAAATACATTTTGTCCAATATCAACAAACAATAAAAAATATATTGAAATGAAACTGTTCTAAACTAACCCAAATTGCTGTAAAATTTCAAAATTCCGTTTGATAGCCTATTCCCCATATGCCAGCTTTTCTGTTATCAAACGGAATTTTGAAACGGCAATTAATTTAGCCTACAGCAAGTTTTATTAGTTATGTTATGTTAGTTTAGAATAGTTTCATCTATATAAATAAAATTAGAGTTTTGTCCGTACATTGCTCAGAATTATATACTTTTAGGTTATTTTTACGTTTTATACATTAAAGAAGCAGAAACAAGTCTTATCTCAATTTCTGTCTGTCTGTCTGTCCCTTTGTCTGTAACACTCAAGATGGCATTTTACGCAATCTTCTCCGTGAAAACCAGAGTACCTATCAAGATCCAAGTCATTTTAATGTATTCACTGGATTGGCGAGAGTGTCTTTAGTGATTTAAATATAGCCTCACTACTTTGTAAATAAAATTATGGACGTTCAAAAATGCAGTTTTGTGCGATTTTTGTCAAATTTTCGTTCAATTTTTATCACAGAATCGTCTATGAAATAACGAACAGCTGTTCGGATCAAGATTATTTTTTCTAGCTGTCAATGACATGTTTACAAATGCTGTTTACAAATACCGCAACTATTTCGAATCACGTTTTGAAAGCAAATCCCAACCAAGTGAGATTAAAAACGTTTTTCTTACATAACGGATTTAATTAATCGCAAGTGCAATAATATAGTCTAATAGTGTAACCGTAAATGAAATTAAATAACTAGACATCGTCCAAATCGGAACCAGAAATTCTTTGAGTATAAAATGTTTCTTGAGTTTTGACAACCAGAAAGAAGAAGACCTTGAATCAGTGTTGTATAGGGCTGTGACACTGAAATGATCGTCGCCAATAGCTTACAAAAAAGGTTTCCACTCATTGACGGCGCTTCAATGGCGATTGTGTAAAGTGTAAAGTAAAAAATCACAACTGCAGTGGGTGATTGTAACAGAGGTTTTACAGAGGAAGTGCTAAACTCGCTTTTCCAATGTGTCACTTTCTGTTTCTACTCACCGTGTGATGCAATCGCTGGACCATACAGCCAATAGGCCCATAGCTCATATCTTGGGTACGTAAGCCTACATATTTATTCATAACAACCTTTTTGACGACGATCCTTGATACCGGTACTTTTCCATAGAATACATGGCCTACCTACTTAAAAAATAAAATTACAAATGACCAAAACCCCAACATTGTGTGATTTTCGTCACATTTCCTTCTAATGTTAATAGATATACTAATCATTGTTTAGAGAATGCGTAATCTATTAAATAACAAAAAGTTGTTTGGGTAAGGTTGCTTTTTTTCAAACTGACACCGATAAGTTTACGCTATAACTTTTTACGAGAAAATCCAAAAGCAAGAGATCAATAACCTCGAAGCTAGATATTAATGTATTTAATTGGTCCGATTTACTGTAATTCTTAGGTAGGTTCTTACGTAGGTACTGGTTCTTTTCCTTAGAACCGGTAGTTTACAAATTAGATATCGTTGGTGTTGCACCTTATTTATTAGAGCCGTCCGTATTCAATTTAAGTGATGTCTTAACTCTGTATAAGTTTTGCTTTTTCTGCCTGGATTCCAAATCTTAGCTTACCCGGTATGCTAAGAAAATGATAACCTATTTGAGTAAAACATTTGTTGGGCAAACCATCATGAATTGTTTACGCCTTTATATTGTTTATGTATCAATAGTTCGTGGCCTTTGTTGGATTGTTGTATTGTGTTGTTTTGTTGTATGTTGGTAACGCATTAATGTCCTTATTTCTCAGTGTTTCACGGAATGGACAAGAGCACCTTTGATACTGAAAATGTCAACCGGAATAAAGTGTTAAATGGTGAGGTTGAGGTAGTACTTTAAATACGTTTAAGTTAACCGATGTGGAAAGTAACTTTCAATTATAGGCCTACTTTAGGGCTACGCTTCATGGATCTATAAAACATTTTTAAGTTTAATCATTGGACATATGGACCATAACGATCCGGGTGACATTTAATTGCGAAGCATTTATTTTGGCTTGAACTGTCAGATACTGTATTTGCGAAGGTTTATATATAATAGTTTTGCCAGCATATCTGCAAATATGCAAACTAATTGCTGCTCTTAATCTTAATATAAGAAGGTTTCAACTGACTACTATAAGATCCCCGTGCGTAGAACGGGCACACAGCTAGTTTCAAATATATAGGCTATTATTTTTGCATAAACAAGATAAGTTCTTAATCCTATTCTCTAAAATGAGCTATAACTCAATAACTCGGTTAAACCAAGTATAACTTAAACATATTTGCTATGTCTGTTTGTCTGTCTGTCTGTAATTTGAATGCGTTTGAAGATATTAAAACAAATGGAATATGGTCAGTAAAGGAAAACAAAAATATCGATATATCGAAAATAAATAATCGATCATAATGAATGTTGCTCTTATCAAGAAAGTACCGATTATCTTTACGTGATCGTTGCGTAAACTACTATAACAACATTCCCTAACTACTTTTATCCTTAACGGGATAAAATAGATTAAATAACTTAATCTACAGCCCATAGAAAAAATGTTTTGCAATTTCAAATAAATTTACAAGAACATTAAGAAAATTATAAAACTTAAATTAGAGACTTGCAACCTGACCTTCTAGGTCTCTTAGCTCACCCAATCACAAATTAATAAACCTATGTTGCAAGAACAGTTACAGACAAAAGGGGGAAAAATATAAATTAAATTTTGGAAAAAGAAACTGTCGAGTAAGGAGAGAACATGCTATATCATCCCAACACAAGTGCGTACAATATTTTTTACAATTTAGAGATACAAAAGATTACTTAAAACATTAAGTGAATTTTAAATACGAATGTATTTGTAAACTGTTTATTTGTGAGCCAGAGTTAAAGGATATAAGCGATCCTGCTGTTAGGTTCACTTAAAGGATAAAGACTTGAGAACCATGATGTTTCTCTTCGCACGTCCTTTTACTGCCATTTGAAGAAGCTTTTAAAAGCAAGGACACATTTGTTAAAATGAATATTGTAACAGGTAGTGATTTTCCTTTATTTAAATATAATTATCATAAAAGATTTCATATTTAACTTGTTTACGCAATATAATATGTAAACCGTCTACCAAATATTTATTTTTAACTACACTACGATGTTTTTAGCCGTTTTACAAACGTTTATTTGAGTTCGAAAGCTACGTATTGCTGTCCATACAAGCTGTCGTCGTCATTTAGGGACCGAGCAGGTTTTTTACATCCCTAGGGCCAAAAATAGTCAAGTGGTAAGACCTTGTCCTGGGACCGATTTACTTTTTACGTTTTGAGGTCCCCAGGGGCCAAAAACACCATCCGTTCAAATTCTATAAGTTAGATCTGTGTATACGTTAGCACGGTAACTCAAGCAAAAATCATTCGAGTTTGATAAAATTTCAATTTGGTCCAAACGTGTAAACCAACTAAGCCTCTGTTTAATCAAAACATTTCTCGAACCATAAGTGCATGGTCCATGGGAACGGGGTAAATATGGTTTTTCCTATTTTCGGCCCTCAAAACATTAAATTTCTTTCTAAACCATTTAGAAGAGCTTAAAAAACAAATAATTGAGCTGTTTATTGTCTTCCCTGTATAAGCAAACCTAAGCACTTGTTAGAAGTAATGTTACAAACGTAGAATAGAAAATTAGAAAATAGATATGTAATATTAAAGTAGAAATTTTAGTGAAGATCTAGCAAAGAACTTATCATGCAGGCAAGGGCGGTCCTAGACATATATTTTGGGGGGGGGGTCACCGGGGGGCCTGGGGGGTATGGAATACCCCCCAGTAAAGGAGGGGGGTACGGGGGTTCCCCCCCGGGAAAAATTTGGAAATAACGTGCTAAAATGAGTGGTTTTTAAGCTATTTTGAGGACCTAGTTTAATGTGTTCAAGCTTCCCAGTTTATTTAAAGGTCAAAGAAATGTCTAAAAATAAACTTGTATAATGTCATGTTTTTGTATTATTGAGACTTGTGGTTTTAATATCAAAGGAATACCGCAACATTACAACACATTCAAGCATTATAATGATTTACGAAAACACCCTTCCAACTGGTGCTGATGTGCATACTAAACAGAAAATGTCCAAAATCAGACCAAGATTTCAAAAAAGAGAACTTATTTTATCTAAGAAGTGTTTAAGAACTTGCACCAAACACGACTGCATTATACCTGCCCAGTAAGCAACAGTTAACCTATAAAGTACACTACCCAACTAACGTTGCGTCGGCGTCCCGTCACTGCTACCGCCTGAAGAATTGGTTCTCAGCATTCTCATTTTTTTATACGCCAGTGCCAGTGGCATTTTACAAGTAGTCCAGGAGCTGAGGGGGGTTGAGCATGCATGAAAGTAGTACGCAATGTTATTGCTGATTATTGTAATATGGACTGTGGTGATCAAAATTACGTATGTCGCCTATTTCAAAAGTGGTCGATAAGGTGGGGGGGGAGGGGGCAAACATGGCGGTTTGCGCTATGCGTTAAAACGCTGATAGTTCGAAAACGGTTAAAGATAGAACATCGGTTAAAACGTCGTTGTAATCCTAAAAATGTGGACAACAATAATGGTCATTGGGTCCGAGGTCGTATCTCTATAAATAAACAAGTTATTGTATAAAATATGTAAAAATGGCCTTTTCGTGTAGATTTTTTACCGAAAGTATAATTAATTTGTGAGTGTCGCAAAGAAGTAATATCAAATATCTTTGCTGATAGTTGTAATATGGACTGTGGTGATACAAAATACGCATGTCGCCTACTTTTCAGGTGGTCGAGAACTTGGGGGGAGGGGGGCAAAGATGGCGGAACGCGCTATACATCGAAATGACTGTAGCTCGAGAACGGTACGAGATAGGACATCGGTTAAAACGTATTTTTAATCCAAAAAATATTACCAATAGAAAAGGTCATTGGGTAAAAAGTCGTATCTTACCTAATAAAAAACTTATAACAATAATAAGTTTAACAAAATCTACATCGTACAGCTATTTTTTTCGAAAATCGTATGGATTGTTGATAAATAATAGTGTAATTACTTAATTACTCGGCTAAATATTAACTAGATGCATTTTCTTATAATAAAAAAATATATTATTACGAATACATATGGTTTAAAATGTAAAACACGGCCTCCAAACGCCTTGGGGTTCGTCCGTTAGGTTGCGTTATAATTGCTGCTGTTTTTAAAATAATGATTGTTTGTATTTTGTATTTCATTATACACTGCGTATATAAATGAAATAATGATAAATAAATAATCAAACAAATAAGATAATAATTAAATATGAAATATAATATATAGTAGTTTAATTCCATTGTAAATATAAACACCATAAACTTTTTAAATTTCTTGACCGCTCTCATGCATTAATTATATATGGATGTATATACATTTGTATCAAAGAAAATATTTACAATTTTTTATTTGTATTACAAGTGCTAAGAGAAATTAAAAAGGTACCTATTTAAATTCAACAAAAAATATGAACAACCAGTGTAATTGTTATGGATAGAATGAAGAGATTTGCCGTATTTTTTATTATAAGGTATTTACTTTTGTAGTAATGTTTTTTATTTCATATAACTGTATTAAATAAGAATCTGTTACATAATCATATTGTGTAACATATGTGGATTTAATAACCTACAACATTATAATAATTAAAATTGGATTTGTAGTGGTAGTCTGTATTATGCATTTGATTGCATTTGATGCGGCGAAACCCCAAGTATTATATGTAGTTTGGAGGCCGTGTTTTACATTTTAAACCAAATGTATTCGTAATAATGTATTTTTTTCTTATAAGAAAATGCATCTAGTTAATATTTAGCCGAGTAATTAAGTAATTACACTATTATTTATCAACAATCCATACGATTTTCGAAAAAAATAGCTGTTCGATGTAGATTTTGTTAAACTTATTATTGTTATAACTTTTTTATTAGTTAAGATACGACTTTTTACCCAATGACCTTTTCTATTGGTAATATTTTTTGGATTAAAAATACGTTTTAACCGATGTCCTATCTCGTACCGTTCTCGAGCTACAGTCATTTCGATGTATAGCGCGTTCCGCCATCTTTGCCCCCCTCCCCCCAAGTTCTCGACCACCTGAAAAGTAGGCGACATGCGTATTTTGTATCACCACAGTCCATATTACAACTATCAGCAAAGATATTTGATATTACTTCTTTGCGACACTCACAAATTAATTATACTTTCGGTAAAAAATCTACACGAAAAGGCCATTTTTACATATTTTATACAATAACTTGTTTATTTATAGAGATACGACCTCGGACCCAATGACCATTATTGTTGTCCACATTTTTAGGATTACAACGACGTTTTAACCGATGTTCTATCTTTAACCGTTTTCGAACTATCAGCGTTTTAACGCATAGCGCAAACCGCCATGTTTGCCCCCTCCCCCCCACCTTATCGACCACTTTTGAAATAGGCGACATACGTAATTTTGATCACCACAGTCCATATTACAATAATCAGCAATAACATTGCGTACTACTTTCATGCATGCTCAACCCCCCTCAGCTCCTGGACTAAAGGGGTCAACGTGAGAATAAAGTTTTTGTGCAACGTTTTTGTGGTTGGGTCGGGAATTAAATCCGTCCCTTCCGCATCTAAGTCTGAGACACTACCATTTTGTTGTTGTTTTGTGGCTAGCAACATGCTATTGGGTTGTGTTCTTAAATATGATGTCAGGTGCTCTAAATATGAATACTATTTAATATTGTAAGTTTTGAAATTTGCTACGGTAATCATTGAATTACATTACTGTAATTACAAATTCCTAACGCTGAACTCAGATAAATTAATATTCAACTACCTTTCAAACTTTGACTATTGATACAACTTCTTTTCTTTATCCAATACCCAATTCAAGTTTTCAATCATCTGAGTTAAAATGAATTACAGTACAACATTAAATGCCGAAAAATTAAATAAGAAGAAGAATGCTGCCGAACGTCGAACGCCAGCATCGAACACTGCCGTTGCCATATATAGCTGAAAGCGTCCGTTGTCTGCCGATCTTCCCTACTTTTCATAACGTACAAAAGCATAGTCAGACTTGAACGATCCCAAGTTTTAGGTTAGACTTTGTAATTAGTCCTTTCGTTCGCTACAAGTGTAAAGACTACAACGAATTTAAATTTTTTAAAACCATTTGCAATAAAAATTATTAATGTTTCCCTGGTATAATAGTTTATGTATATAAAAAATATTTTGGGGGGGGGTCATGACCCCCCTGACCCCCCCCTGGGACCGCCCTTGCATGCAGGTTTGTTGTGCCTGTTACCTTTTAAAACTAAGTAAATAAGTACAACTGAAAATGGGAGTTTCCCATTTTCGACCCCTAAAACATTACGTTTCCCAATTTCTCTCGAAACAATTTTGAAGGGCTTAAAAACACATAATTTATTATTTTGAACTGTTTTAAACTGTTGTTTATAACAGCTAAAATAAAAATAAAACTGTTATTTTGAAGAAGAATAACAACACTTTTGTAGTTAGCTTGTTTACGAACATTTTGACCGTATTTGAAAAATTTACTTCTAACAAAACTATTAATATTTCACTATCAAACACGTTATTACCTTCCCTGTATTAGCAAACCTAAGTACTCGTTAAAAGTAATATATAAAGGACAATCTTTTTGAAAGTCTAATCAGGAAAATGGGGATTCGCTTGGTCTGCAGGATTGCTACGGCGGGGGTATTGTTTATTAATCTCAATAGTTTTATCTCAACCATAGATGAAGTATTTCTTCTGTCTCAACTAAAGAGCAAGGACCGATACAGCTAGCGCATCCTGACAGCGATGAGAGGAAACTGCCCAAGTAGTTTGTGCGTTCGCCACTCACAAATGTAGCGCTAGCAGTTTGCTTTGTCCCGGCTATTTATCCACTGTAGTTTACTTTAACTACTAATATCAAGTGTATACAAATTAGTAACAAAATTGGCTTGAGCTAAAAAGATAGATAACAAGCTATATATTGATAATGGTGTAAATGTTTTTCAAATTAAAGCCGTGGTATTTAACAAATATCCCTTTGTAACCATTGACTCTCGCAGTGAATTATGGTGTCTAAATCTAAGGCTACCTCACTTGGTATGTGAGTGTTGTAAGTAAAACTCCTCACAAACTAAATAGTCATTATTTGCAAAGCCGAGAGTCGTGTCTCTTGAGACCGATAATTGGCTTATAATAATAACAACTGGTCAACCGCCCGTGCTCCGCCACGGGAATATTGTCAGCAATAAAAGACATAACAATTAACAAATACTGTTTATCTTTGTATTTTATTTAGGGGCTGCTTAAGTTTTTACATGAAATAGAAGTGATAGTTGGCCTGTATAAACTATTTTATGTTAATCAAACCAATATATATTAGTTTAACCAAATTAATGTTTTATATTAATTAGAGTTACACTTTAAACTGTTTTTTGTTTATTACATTTGTTGTATGGAATAAATATAGTCACTTACATGTAAATCACGCATCAGCAGTGGGTCGCATTTCACGAATCTTTGACCCATTCTGTGAGTAACAGCTGTGTTTACGTCGTATATATAAAGTTGGGCATACTTTGATTCAATGTTAGAGGGTATTAACGGTCCAATCCGATGGTAAATGGAGTCCCGGATCTTAAAATTATATAGACTACCACTACCTACCAGAAAGATATTTATGCAAGTGTGACTCAGAACTCGCCATTTCAAATGCAGAGTTGTGTGATAGTATATTATTCAAATAGTTGTTTTTTCTTTTGACCCTTACTACTTTATTTATAGTCGCTGTAGCCCCATTGATAAGCTTTTCCATAAACTCAAAATGTTGATAAGGAGCTCATTTTACCTTCCTCTTGTGACAACATAAGGAGAATATAATTGTGTCCCTGTTAGTCTGATCTGACTCTAAATTCATAGATTTGCAGTAGTGACGAATCCAATTTAACGACCCCAATTCAAAAGAGTTGGCGTTTTTTTGTAGGGACTTCCAGAGCACATTTAACAACATTACTGCTCTTTACTTGTTTGGTTTGATGGTTCTCTACATGTTTTTTTCGTTTTGTATGTCTTTTTACGCCCGGTTAAGGATTACCTTTTCTTTTTCTTTTTGTACTTTTCACACCCTGGAGTTAATGATAAAGCTTTATAACGCTGTAATGACCCGAGTCAACATTGCCATTAAACATAAAGTCACATACTTCTTCGCCAGAACCGAAATCGTAAGTGTCACCGTTTCCCAAGCAACTTCCCTGTGTACTCGAAAAAAATATTTAGGGCATATTTCACTGATGAATTGTAGTTACACGTATCAATAACACCAAACCGAGCATCCGATCTTGATGAAACTTAAGGGAGTTGCTCTAATATTATGTGTCCGGGGATTTTTTAACAAGTATTTTATTTACAATCTGTTCTATACTAGAACAATAAGTAAATGTCTTGACAATTCAACATGAGTTAATTACACTCCAACGAATGCACTAAAATACAAAACAAAATGTGTTATAAAAATATTTTACTAGATTTGTAAGATCGATTGGATGTATTTTTCTTAACATACAGCTTTTCTATTACTGACAAGGCTAACTGCTAGAAAATGTTGATGATTTTATAATTTTGTTTGATAATTTTCGCTGATAAGATTAAAAAAAGAAATTACAATGTTTATACATTTTATGTCTATAAAAGTAAACAGTGGTTTTTTATGTAAAAATTCATAACAAATATTTATTTTTACAGGGCCACATGGCCCTTTCTTACACTTAACCTGTACTTATATACTGTGTAGTTTCTGTGGATTATAAAAATAAATAATTTTACATGTTTGATTACATATTTTAGGTTTTGATTTTAGTTTAGCATAGTGAATACATAATATATGTATGTATGTGCTTTCAACATTTCTTTAAAAAAACACATCTTATTAACTTACGTGCAGCAGCAAACCTAAGTACTAATTAAAATTTATGTTATTTAAAAATAATATCAATCTGACTATTTTAGGGGAATATTTTTGTTAAAATCCAACCAGGTAATTGGAAATCCTCATAGTCTACAGGTATGCTGTGGCGGGGGATGTACATATGGTCTTTATCAAGCAAACTAATCCAGTTAATATTTTTGAAGCAGTAATTAGGATAACACTAAAGGGGTGGGCCGCTGGCTTGAGTACCAACCCTCTGGAAATGACGGAGATGCCTCATTCCACCCTTATTTCTGCTTATATACAACTAAACTGCGATGAACTATATTTTAATGTCAACGATAAAAAGAAACCCTTGTATGTTTTTCAGCTCAAAACAAATCAGAATTTTTAGGAGGTTTCTTAGTGTTGATAATTTTTCAATTGAAATTTTAAGATTCTAAAACACAAAATGAAAGTCTATTAACTTTCATCCGTAAACGTACAGTGAGCGGACTATATTTTCACTGAAAGTTTGGCAGCACAATTTATAGGGCAGTATCATGTCTCAATCACTTATTTACATTAGCACAAGTCACACACAATACGACATGATATCTCTAATCATAACTAACAACAACAACACGTCCTCGCCGGTGTCTGGCTGTCATTGCCGTAGAGTCAAACTAATTGTACGTGGGAATTGAATGATGGTGTGAAAACCGAATAATCAATAAGCACATGACATAAAACCACATGTAAAACCAATTTTAAGTATTATCAAATTGCTCTATAGTTAAGTTGTTATTACCGTTGGTGGCACGGTAAGAGCTAGACCCGGGACCGATTTACTTTTTCATTATGATGTCCTTAGAGGCCATACACACAATTCTTTCACGTCCCTGAACTTGATAGCTCGAGTAAATAATTTTGGCTTGAAGTTGATGAAATTTGGCTTGAAGGTAAAAGCTGGATGAACTTGAATTAGTTGGCGAACCAGCAAGATCTGTTTATGGGAAAGGGGTAAGTTACTACTAAATACATAAACATGCCAAATTTTCAAATTTTTTATAAATGTTACCTATTTTTAATGAATGAATCTAATACGAGTCATAAGAGACATTTAAGTTTGGGTTGAAGAAAAAAAACAAAAGTATATTTTATTCAAAGTCACTTAAACAATTTTGGTAAAATCTCACAGTATTTTCCATTCTATCAGCGTGTGAAACTTTGAGTCAGTGATCAGTGATTAGTTTTCCATGGATGATCAGTAATACATTCATTGAAATACTGTGCTGGTAGCTTTAAATTTACAAACTGGTTACCCTATGATCTATAACAGATCACAGTCTTCATCTTCATGATAAGTTAGCTTTCAAACTTAGTAACAAGGATAGACTGACGATAATCATACTGACTTGTCCCAGTAACTTTACATGACTCCGGTACAAACCACGGACTTCCGGCACGGGAAGTTACTTAATGGCTTGATGGACATTACACTATGATGGTATTAATATTTAATGGTGGGCGGAAGTTTGGCATCATCAAGTCTGAACCATTCTTTGGTATTAAAAATAAATTTAATACTATTTTATTTTAAGAAATATTATTGACTATTGGATACAGAAGTTGTATTAATAGTCAAAAGAAATATCCCATTTTTCATGTAGCTTAGTGTTCTGTATATTTAAAAATAAATTAACCCTAAGGGAACTATCTGACGGGGAGAAAACAGAAAATTCTAATATTCCCTGAGTTATCAATCATTTGTAAAGTTTGACAACAAAATCTTCTCAAACACATTACCTACGGATCAGTAAACGCATCTCAGATTACACAGCTTGTATTGACCATCTTGTTTGTTGGATAACTATACTCTATATGGTGGAACCTGTCTTCTGACTCTTCGTATACCCGAGAACTGACCCGGGCCGGTTCCATCACACAGACTATACATATTTAATTTGCATTTTTAATCAGTGTGCTCTGATTAAAAATTGCATTTTTATATCCCAAAAGTTCCAACTAAAAAGTTACATTGCTTGCATTTTTTGAGGATTTTTTTCATGATTATACAACATACGGAATACATACATATTGTTTTTTCAATCGGAACACATACAAGAGAGGTTAACATGGAGATATCCCTTTGACCGTGACAATAGAAAGGTACAGATTTACATGTGACGAGCAAATCCCAGGAATATGTGCTTTGTTCAGTTGGCCACACTGGTATGGTATATGGACGAGTTGTGACTATGTGCAGTGCTTAATATACAATAATATATTTTTATATAGTTTTGTCTTTTGTTATTCGCAAATTTGGTCTTTGTTGTTCTCTTGATCTAATTGTAATATATTGAAAAACAGAGTTTTTACTGATACTAAATATTAGCAGAGTAAAAAATATACTATTTTAAAAAGTGTAAGCACAGTAGTAAATAATAAATAAACACAGTTTATTTAATAATATGCTGCTAATTAAATGGGCAATTTGAAACTGTTTAACCTTAAATGCAAATTAGTAGATTTTAATTTTAAAAAGAAATAATTTTAAAAATAATTGGGGAGTTATCTTAGTAGCGGTTAAATTTTATACCCAACGCTACACCTTATACACTGAAGACGTAGTATCGACCCTGAAACATGGTTGAAACGATACGGACTTCCGTTGTATATTTTACAGAACGTGAAAAATATTTCAACCTCCTCACGTTCCTGTCAATCGTATCAGCTTCGCAATCACTGAACTTCCACCGGAAGTGGAATCAATCACTGAAACGGATTGTTTCCTACCTGTATAAACTCTTTTACGACTTTTGCATTTCAATGAGGATTGCGGATTGCTTACATTCACTGCGGATTTCTTTTTCTGTAAAGGTCTCAGTGACCTAAATCCACACATCTGATTTCTTGAATGTTCATTATAACTAGAGCCATAGATAAAAAGAGTATAGCCACTTCTTTTAATCTATGCTAGAACTGTCAACAACATTGTAAAACAAAACTGGGAAAATGGGTTACTGGAGTATTAAAGTTTAAAATAATTATTTTCAATTAAATTTTGAAAAATATGAGTGGAAGAAGAAATTTACAAAAGAATAACAAATCAAGTTGTTGTTTTATTCTTTTCAAGACGAGTAAACCTACCATGATAGGATTCCATCGGTAGGTTTCAAAATTGAGAGGTTTCAAAAATGCTTGTTTAGCCGTACAAGAGATACTGAATTGAGATTCATTTGAAATATTACCATCACAACTACTGGTTTGGATTTATATGCAAAATTTACCCATCCCTTCCTTGTACTTAAGGTAATACAAATATGCACAGTTAACTAAGCGAAACAGAAATGCAATCCCAAAAAATTCAAGTATGTACCTACTGTATTTAAATTTATGATCTAATATGAGGATTTTGTGAATGTTTTATTTACAACTGCAATATACGGATTTTCTTCTGACTCCTGGACGGAAAGGAGATTGTATTCCGTCCCCCTAAAGAAGTAGGGGATCACTGAAAATGTGATCAAATAGATTTTTACGTAACTTTGTGCAGTTTTTTTTAGCTATATTTAAAATATTTCGAAAAATATTTAACCTACCCGGGACTTTTTGGACACCCTGTATATAGCGGAAAACGTTATCGACCCTTAAGCTCGTTGCTGTAGTACAAAAATAAGCACCAAGATATCGTGCAAGTCGTAATCTTGCCTTTCAAAAAGATTTTCGCTTCTCTAGTACAAAAAACAGCACCAAGATATCTTGCAAGTTGTAATCTTGCCTTTTAAAAAGCTTTTCGCTTCTCTAGTACAAAAAAGCACCAAGATATCGTGCAAGTCGTAATCTTGCCTTTTAAAAAGCTTTTAAACAGTGAACCTGAATACTTAAACTCGTAATAATCTGCGTTTTTACGAGTATTTTTACTGTAATGAGACATCTTGTATTTTACACATTTGCTCTATTTATGTTTAAAATATATTTTATAAGTTTATTTTTTTAACGTATTAAACAATATTTGAAATTATGTATTACAAAAAGAACTTAAAGCTATGTTATTTATATGTGTTAGTAAAATCGACTCAATGATAAGATTTTACATAAAAGATTCAGTTATTTATATCTATTAACAACTGGTTTCATCTACGATTTTCAGTGCTAAATAACTCGGAATTATTTAATTTTCTCAAAAAACCTGTTACCTAATTGGAAACTATTTTGCAGATGAAAAAAACTAGTTTTTATACAAAATAAATATTAATTAAGGAGTCAATTTGTCTGGAAATAACTTAAAACTTGCCTGTCTCTTTCATATAGTAGTAATTAGGATAACATTAAAGAGGCGGGTCGCTGGATTGGACCCCAACTCTCTGGAAATGACGGAGACAGTCTCTTTTATTCGTACTGGAATATACTACTTTGGATATAGTATACAATATCATACTATACAGGGTGCGGCAATGAGAACGCCACAATTTGTTTTAGCTGTCACATGTTAATTGTTGCAACAACGAATGATCAGCTGTGCTTATAACATCAATTAAACTATGCCATTTTAGTAAATATTGTGCCTGAGGCTATTAACACTGAGATTTTGATGTGAAAACCTATTTTTAAAATAGTGATTCTTGTGCAAAAACCCAGAGATTGTTTGGACCACATTCCATCCTTGGTCAACATGGCGCTGTTTCAGATTCGGAAAACAATGGTGAATTGGGTAAAATTATTTAGGATAAACGCTTAAACCTTAACAATAATCAATGGGTACCGCGAAACTCTTTGTACACCAGCAAATGTTAAAAGAGTGCGAGTCTCAGTAACTTAAATCAACGTCCAAAGAGATTTGCCAGGAAGCTTTTGTTATTGAAAGCTTTACGTTGCCTCCCTTTTATGGGGAGGGGGGGGGGGGTTGTTCTAATAAGCTTCTTGAAGTTCAAGGTTTTTCAATGTTACCCTACAGGTTTGCTGGAACCGAAGCTAATAATTGTCCAAAAACTAAAGTGATTCCTGAAGAAGTGCTGGAGGAGTATTTGATGGAGTTTTCAAGTGCCTAAAAATGAATGTCAAGTAGGACGTTACTTGCAGGATTTTGTTCTCAAGAAATGGAAAAATGACTTTGTTAAGTTAAAATGGCAAAATATAAGCTGTGTTTTGGTGTGCTATTTATATCCATAGGGTGAATATTATTGAGTTTGTGCTGCTTATAAATTGAAACGCTTTCATTGCCCCACCCTGTACAATTTAACTGTAATTAATTAATTTTCCAAAACCCCAAGAATATATTTTAAGCTCAAAGTTGGTAACAAGTTTTAAGATTTTTCTGTTGATAATAAAATCACATCTTGCTAATCATGTCAATTCATTAGAAGTCATAATAGATCAATAATAAATAAATTTCTTCAGTATAACTGGTACTGAAATGGATACTAGAAAACTATACTTTGAATATCTGTTCCACACAATACGTCAGTTCCAATGTCCACATAAAAGAAGACTAAAACCATTATAAAATAAAGGTTTACACGATTTTGTTATAGTTTATAGTTTGTTTTTTATAAGAAGATTAAAGACTTGCACACACGATTTGCAAAGAATCAGTATACGCATGGACATTTTGCATTATATTAGAAATGGGTAAGGTATTTCGGCAGACTCATTTTATATAGTATGTTAAATAATGATGACAAAATTCCCAAATTGAGGTTTAGTTTATATTTAAACAACGACGCCAAAGAGGCATTTGTCGATATTTATAAATTGGGAAACTATTTTCTCCACCTCTTCCATGATTTTATTGGTGGTTAAATACAACGTTAAAAATGCAACTATAATAATCTTGGTATTTCTTTTGATAAAGTAATAGCTAATTTAACTGTGGCAAGGAAAAGTTCTTCCAAAATTTGAGTTTTAGTGTCCAAAAGTAATATGGAAACATTATAAATTTAGTCGAAAATATTGTAATTTCTTGATAATAATAGCATGCGATGACAGAAAATGTTTATCCTAGAGACAATACCAAATTAATACTAGTCGTTTAATGTATTTGTTAAATAGGTCCGCTATACATTCGATTATATTTTGGGAAATATTCGCCCCTCCCTGCGGTGTAAAACGTTTAGGATCAATTGGATTTAGACGAAACCAATCTCGAATCATGTGAGACGTGAATACCTTCAAAAAGAATTTTGTTAGGTAACTTTTTGAGTTAGATTTAGCACTTGCGATAACAATGATTTCAATATCAAGATTTATTTGAGAGGTTTTAATTATAGGGAATAGGAAATAAAATAACATTTCGAACAGCAAGTCCTTACGAAATGCAAATTTAAAAAACGCAGTGCTAGTTTTAACGATAAACAATATTAACATTGCTTAAATAACCAATGATTTACCACACTACATTATACAACGGAAAAATAATAACATTGTGATTACTTAGTATTTAATTATGCTTTACTATTTAGTCCTATAAAAGTTTATAATTCGTTAAACATAGTTCCCAGTTGTTTACAATAAATGTATGAACATAGCCTATTCACAATATTGTATCATATAGTATACGTAAATAGTGGCTTCAGTTGTGAACCGAAAGCCTTCTTATTCTTCTTTTGCATATTACGAAGATATCAGCTGATTAGTAAGATATACTCGTATGACTGTACTTGTACTGGTTTCATTCATTGTTGTCTAGTTAGTGTCGTTGAACGGTGCGGCGTGTTTCGTGTTACTACATGTAACGTTCGTGTGTGTTTTAGTGTTTATATCGTGTAGTGATCGTGATTAGTGTTACAATAGTTAGTGTCAAGTGAAGTGTTTGTGGTGGAATCTAAAGGAAAGGTGAAGGATGGCGCAATACTTGGATAAAGGTAAATAGTCTTATTTCTATTCTATACTAATGCGTTAACTGTGATGATTTTATAATTTTAGAGTTAGTACAATTTTACAGTCAATGCTTTCATTACAAATCAAATGCATTTATTCGTTTGTATACATTTGATCATATTCCAATCCATAGGGGATTGTCATTTACGTAATTTGATTATTTTTAACAGAATGTTAATTAGTATTATTAAAGCTTTAATCGTCTCTAAGAGAATATTATTATTAACCTTAAATTAATCAATTAAGTCATATAGATTACGTACACAATAGTTTTGGGTCATGTTGTTAGAGTTTATGAAAATATCAATGACATTACATTACAGAGCTAAAAACATTTTATAAATTCCGAAACATTCAATACAGCGATAGATTAAAACACAAGAAGTAAATATGGAAGTACGTTTATAACGTAACTGCATATAAACATTCAACAGAAAGGTAAACCTAAAAACATTACCAAAAAAACAGTTAAGTGTTTAACCTAATTTTGTTAAAATACAGTGAGTCTTACAACGGAAATATTAAGCAACTGTAAACACAGATCCAGATGTTAATCAGCTGTTTGTTGCATTGTTGTTTCTCTGTCTAAACTACGACCGAAGTAGCCTGCAAATAATAGGCCTAACTGACTGATAAAGTCTTTTTGATCCTGTGAGTTACACTTTTTATAATGGAGTATTTGGTGATTATATTTTGTTTATTTATTATTTGCGTATACTTTTCGAATGTCTAATTTGGAACGTTGGATCAAAGTTTGTTATTTGGAGTTAATATTTATAAAAATGTTATTAATACAAAGATACTGTAATATATGACATACTTTAACCGATTTACAGCTATTAATTGCCAAGATACTTACATTCCTTAAAGCAGTACATAAATCTACACGGTATTACTAGAGAAACTATATAAATAAATTGATTTTTTGTTTATAGATGTATATTTTTGTAAATAAAGGGAATTTATTAATTTAGTGGTAATTTTTCGACGTAAACAATGTATATACACTTGTTCTTCGTAATAATTATAACTCATACTACATTGTTTAATCGGTGTTCTGTGAAAAACATTGAAAAGATAATTGATACGTATATTGACACATTTGCATAGCTACTACGATACCGTATTTATGTTGACAATCATAAAAAAACTTGGTTGTTAACTTAATTTTGATAGAACTTTTGCACTTTCCATTTTTAGTGATTTCCAAATATAGGGAAAACCCGTAGGTTTCATTGTCAGACCTAGACTCGTGGCTGATTTTCTTCGTTTTGATGTCTTCAGAGGCCAAAAACACCACCCGTTTGGATTACATTAAGGAAATTAGGATATAATTGAATTACAAAGAATGAAAATAAACTTTTTGCTGTGAATACAACTAAACGAAAAACGACAAAAGTCGCCAGAATCAAGTTGACTCTCACTCCCGTGAGCTTTAACTGAATCAGGACTGATTGAATCATGAACTCCAAAACTTCATTGAGAGATTTGTAAACTTACGCGTGCAGTCTTGCAAAACACACAGTCAATATGAAAATTCTTGCTTGATTAAATTTTTACGAGTGTTATTTTGCAAATACTATTATTGCAGTTGGACTATGGGAAGATAGATTTAAATAAATGAGTTCTTGATCAGCATTGAACGTGTTATTAAATCACCTCAAAGTACAAAAATACGTCAAATAACACTTGTAATAATATATTAAAACTTACACTGTTTACTCACAAGGTAAATACATATAAAAGATGGTGATCGATTTCGATTGGACACTCCAATCATCATCAGACCCAATAGACGAAAGTATTTTATTTTTAATTTGAATACCTATTTGTTATCAACTATGCTATTGTAGTTGCTAGTATTGCATTGAAAACATACTTTTTGAAGAAAGCCCATCGAAGAGAATCTAAGACTTTAAAAGTGCCAGAATCCCTCTCATATCTCTCCATTACCCGCCAATATTGTCAGATCCTGTAATGTGATGTCACCTCACGTACGTTCAACATCTCCCGCCAAATCTGTAACCCTGCTACAGCTGGTGTGCCTGTTAAACATTTTGTATGATGTTCAAAATCAAATGTTAAATTTCTGTTGCTTATGCATTTCCTATTAACATCTTCAAAAGTCTTCTTTATACGTTGGATTATACGGTTGATATAATGTTTTTTAGTAGATTGAGGGTAAGGACTATTTTAAAAGTCAGATTAATTTATTAAGTCAGATTGACAATCATATTTGTATTGGCTAACTCTCAACTCATTTTGTACTGAATATTGTTCTCGGAGCACTACTATTAGCTTATCTCAACTAATTTTATTTTTATCCATTTGAACTTCATGGATTTAGTTATGCATTCATTTTTACTATCACCATGCTTTCTGACACACTTAGGACATTTACTGTCAGCTGAAGGTGTCATAATGGAAAAAGTGTTTTGTATACCTAGTTGGGAATAATAAAAAAAAAAAACTGTATATTATGTAAGTTACATATTAATTGTGATAAAACAAGTATAAATGGATTGGAACCTTAACACAATGAATACAATAAAAATAACTACATTATACATTGTTGACTAAAGATGAACGATTTCTCAAGTACAGTACATATCAGGATCACTAACTAGCTGTCAGTGATCGTAATTGACATTAGGTTAGTCATAATGTTAAGAATATATTAATTTCATAAAGTCTGAACAATCTATGATAGTATTAATATAACATTGGAATTATATATAAGATATAATTCTACAGATACTGTAATATTAAGTGCGAATCTATCCAGGTTTGGGTTTCTTGTAGAGAATTAAAAATACTAACTTCATAGTCATGACGTAGCTTATATACAGAGGCTTTAGACTGTTTATAACTTGTAGAAATAAAATAGATACGACGTTATTTTTGAATTAGGCCTAGTAGAAAGACATAATTATAGCGACAAGTTAAAAAACATTTTTAATAATTTAGCTCTGAACATCTATTCCTCTAAATAGGATCCGGAATTTCCCAATTATTGAGGAAATCTGCAAGTCAATCGCTACAGTACCATGAATATAATTGAGTACCAAAACTAGATCTCAGTCGGAATTTTAGCAAAGGAGATTGTTTTAACTAGACTTTAAATAACTAATGAAACAAAAATTTCAAATATGTATGATTAAAAAACCATTATAGCGTAAAATTGTGTTATAGGTTCATATGACATTCGTGCTCTTAAAACTTAAGTAGGCTACCAATAAAAGGCTTGTAACATAAACTATAAAATAATTAGAGTTAAAAAGTTTCTTTCCTTTTTAATGTTTACAACTTGAGTATAGAGCTTAATTTAGGAATAGCAAATACACTTGGGAAATTTACTATAGAAGGAGTGTAACTGTATTTTTTAATACATAACTGAATACATATTACTACTCGTAGATAATAAGAGAGAGAATTCAGTAACCTGAATTTAATCTCTTTATTATCGGTAGCGGAACATATAGTTTTGTGTAGGACTGTAACAATTGATATGTAATGCAATATAACAACAGCAATACTAGAGTAAACATCACGAAAATGGTTCGATAGAATTTGTAATATTTGCTGGTTTATCTTTAATTTACTTGTATACGCAGGGTTTTGGTCTGATTAAATCAATTTATATAGGGTAGTTTTATGCTATCTACCTAAATTGTAATATTGTAAATAATAGACTGTAGTATATTTAAGCCTACGTACATACATACATTTCATTACATAATAGAACCAATAATTAAGTAACGAAGAGTTGTTGTATGTCTCGTAGGAAAAAATCCCTTTACAAAAAGCTATTTATGCATGAAAAAATGTAGTAGGCTATTTGAAAAAGGTTTATTTCCAAATTTACAAAACATAGTTCTAACGTGCTTATTAACACTTTTAATTAAATGTAAAATTTTCCCTCCCAACCCAAAATCGTTCAATGTAGGTACGATGCTTTTTTATTCATTGTTTCGATTTTACACGATTCAAGTCGTACAAAATAAAATTATTTTTTAAATAAAAATAAGTGACAACTAACTAAATTGAAAAAAGTTAAAACCTCTTTTTACCTTTTGTACTGTGTAGCAATGCTACGAAGCAGATCATTCTTGTTGAATATTTCATGTTTTTTGTGATAAACTTTATAATTTTAAAATATTTCGAAAAATACACAAAATGAAAATGCCTTCTCCCCCCAACTCAAGACGCAACACTTTTAACACAAAATGGTGTTGCCAAAATGTTTTACCAAACAATAGAATAGAAATACAGGGAAGCTTGTGATTTTGACGATGAAAATAATTTTGTGCTTTTAATTAAAACACAATTCTATTAAATTGTAATTTTTAACTAACTACTTCAATAAGTAATCGAATTGTTTATACAAATACATGTAGTTCAGTGACCTATCTGTAAAATAGCGGGTGATCAAAATGTTGAAATTAAATGTCCCACAACACAGGTGGGGAGGAAAGCTACACACTGAGCGAATCAAGTTGACACTTCGTCCCCTGGGAGAAGGGTGGCTCTTCCATGATTGGGTTGCGGTCTTTTAATTAAGAAATTCTAAAAACTGCTAAACGTGCAAGATTGATATGTTCTTGGAAAGTACTTGATTTCATACCCAATATGGGCAGTTTTCTTGTAATGCCAAATACTCGTATCTTTTCTGAAGTTACTAGAAAATGGTATAATTTAAAGCTTTGCAATTGTTCTTCTTGTTTCCGATGAAGCCACAACAATATCTTACTACATTTTTTTTGATTGACCAAAAGTAGTTTTGAAAAAAATGTGTTTATTTAAGAAATTTTATTTAGACAATTACATTCTAATGGCGGGTTTTATACACATCGTTGAAAGTTGTTTCAGAAATATATAAAGAATACTCTTATAAGTTGTGACAAAAATATAAATAAATTAATTTCGCTTTCATAATGTGAGGTTAGTATTTATCATTCTTCTATATTAGTCAGAAATGGAAATGTTAAATTTAGTTGTCCTGCATTATCATTGAACAAAGATACTAAATGACCTAATAATTAATGTACTTTTGGGTACGATGATAACAAATAACCGTGTACGTATTATCTACATTGTAATTTAAATTCTTAAAAATTACTAGAATTTAATAATTAAGTTGTAAAATTGACTTTGCATTCTTAATTTCTTAGTCGATGTTAAAAAGAAGTTTTATGAATGATGTTAGCAAACTCATTTAAGGGATACTAATAAAACTGTTTCAAGCGATAGGCCTTCGAAAATAGCCAATAACTAAAGCCAAATAATAAATTGAACTTGGCCTGAAAAAATAAAAATTTCCCAAGCCAGCAGCGATATTTTTTCTGGATAGTTTCGCATGCATGATTAACTAATTTTTTTTCAAACTATTCAAAATAATTAACGATAAAATATATCAATCATTTTATGCACTTGGCTTACTCCATCATAGTAAATTTTAAGTGTGTTTACTACTTATTACATTCAGAGCTTTTTATTGCAAATTATAGCAGAGAAAATCTGTTTATTTGTGTTGCTACGTCACGAACGTACTGTTGCAAACAACAATTTGCCCTACTAGTACCAAAGTTCTAGTTATGAACGTAGTTTAACTTATTTGCCAATATAGAATTTACGCATATTTCATTAATTAAAATGAAGTATTGAAATAATAAATTAGCAATACACACTAGTCAGAGAAATTTTAATTCAACACAGAAACACTCAAAACCTGATTAGTTTATTCAATAGTTGGTTTGAAGAGGCTCCCATTAAAAATACTGTAATTGACTCAGGAATCTATGTCATTAGGAGAACGTTTTTTCCACTAGTGACAACATAATTAATAATTGTGCTACAGTTGATGCTCAATGGTTGTGGACCAAAGGCTTTTAGCACTCAATATATTTAGTAGTATATATTTCATCCACGGGCAAAATATAGTCTAGCAAACCTCTTGAGGAGCTTGTGAAAAATCGTACCATAAGAGGTCTAAATGAAATAGAAACCAATGTTGTGAAACATGTTGTGGACACTTTTATCACCTCTCACTGGTTTGAGCACCCTAAAGTGTCAAACATTACACTCCAGTACCATCGATAAGTCGTCTGGACAAAACTATTTTCTTGGGATACGCCCACTGGACGATCCTTCTGGAACAAAGTGTCTGAAAGTGTCTAAGTATTATATTACTTTTTGTCTTTTCAAGATTGTTCTTTTTTATTACGCTCAAACTGTGACTTCTATAAACCCATTAGAATAATCTGATCCAATGACTGGTACACTTCACAGCCTGTATTGTTCCACTGTAAGTTCCCTATAAGTGTATAGGGAACATTACAATTAATTGAATGAACGAAGTGAATTCTCATACTGGTACGAAAAGCATCTCATGTAAATCCAAAAACTCGAGAATGACTACGTATATGAAGTTGATGTTTTGCACAAAGGTTCTTTATCATATTATCTTGGTTAAGTTCGTTATTGGAGATTATTTATTCAGTAATTATAATAAAATCCTAAAAAAACCATTTTAATTTTTCCCCATAAGAATAACATTAGGAGCTACCTTCTTCTTCTTTTTTTTGTTTACATTTTACGACCAACAACTTTGTTGTGAATTCTAGAGACCGAAGTGAATTATATTATTTCTTTCATCCATGGAGTAAACAGTGTATGTATATTATATTAGTCAATGGTTTTATGCATGGTAAATCTTTAAATTATAATTATTTAAACATTCATCTGAGGAAATATGGGATTTAAAAATATCCACTGAAATGTATTACAACCGATAAAAATATTTTTAGGTAGTTACATGTTTTAACGTTTTACATGTGTTTATGGTTGTTTGATATGTAGGCTTGAATTAAGACCACTGAGCTATAACTCAATGATTAAGACCGTAGTCCTTGGGCCGAACTTCATCACTTGGGTGGCATGATGGATTTCTAAAAATAAGTGGTTTTAACATTGTCTTGAGCTTTTTATATTATTAATTTTCAATATTATTGTTATGGCATACAATTAAATGCCTATGCCAATCAGGTTTTTTTTAAAGAGACATTTTTCATTTTTTCAAACTGTCTCTTTTTTATCGTCGTCACGTGGTCACGTCAAGTCGTCGTCGTCGCGTCGTCGTCGGTTCGGTTCGTCGGTTGTGTTTTTGTTTGTTGTGTTTTCTGTTGTCTGTTGGTTCTTGGCTAGGTGTTGTTTTGTTGGTTATTGGGTGTTGAAATTATAAAATAGTGAAAGAGTTTTGGGGTACAGTTTCTTAACTGGGCTACGCTAATATTGATTGAAACTACTATCGATTCGATTAGTAAACCTTCATGCGATTTTTTCACCCGGCATGTCAATGGCAAACACTATAATCTAGGCTAGGCCTAGATGAACTCAGGGAGGCATGGCCATTGGCCATTGATTGGTTAGACTAAGCAAGGAAGTAACTTAAATTACTGTGTATCGTTATTGTTAAGATATGATCTTTGAAGTGTTATATTGAAACTAGGCCTATAACTTAACGTTATCCGGTAGGCCTATAAGCTAAGTAAACTTAGGTACACTAACAAATTAGGCCTAAGTTATCAAGTGTAACTGACAGAGTGTTCCCTATCAAGTTAGGGTAGCCTGCAATCAAAGGTAATAGCCTACCTACCTTGGCCTTTTCTACAGTCTTAATTAATTCAAGTTAAAGGACCTAGGCCTAAGTTATAAAAGATAAATTTCTTCTAAACTTTAAATTGGAGAAGTTAGCCTATCTGTGGCCTTAAGCATGGTTTTCCTAGGCACGGAGTGCGTAAAAGCGATTAACACAGCATTCTGATGCACTTCTAGGTAAACAGTTAAGTTAACACTAACTTAAACTTAAATGACTGTAAGAGGCCTACCTAAGGCAAGAGGAGTCTATATATAAGGTAACATTAAGTTACCTTGATTGCCAAGTGATCCATGTAAGTCCAAAAATAGGATTACTCGCATTGGCGTTTCAACGTCAAAGGGTCATTGTCAAATCGTAAGTTACAAAAACTTTCTAAACCATATGGTCACGTCACAGTCTTTCCGACACACACAAAAAACACATTCAGGTACCAGTACAAAAATACATTTAAAAGTAGGCCTACTAACTAAGTAATTTATGGTAATGCGACAGATCTGCTCGCATGCCAAGACTCGACTACTCGACTGCCGAGCAGTCGAGTATCGGCATGCGAGCAGATCTGTCGTGTTAGCCTACCACAAATTAGTTAGTAGACCTACTTTTTAATGTATTTATGTACCGGTAATGTGTTTTTTGTGTGTGTCGGAAAGACTTTGACGTGACCATATTATGGTTTAGAAAGTTTTTGTACGATTTGACAATGACGCTTTGACGTCGAAACGCGCATAATCCTATTTTTGGACTTACATAGATCACTTGGCGATCAAGGTAATCTAACCTTATACATATTTTATCATCAGTGATTCAGAAAAACAAAATAACTTACATCATGAAGAGGAGTCTGTGTTTTGCACTCCGTTTCTGTGCCTAACTTAGGAAACTCCGGCTTAAGTAGGCCTACAGGGTGAGTTAGGTTTATCAGTTTGCAGTCAAGTTTCCATAATTACTGTACTAAAGCCTAAGTTAGGCTTAAAGCATTCATAGCTCATCAGAATCTATAAAAATTGATTCATGTGACTATTGTTCTAACTTAAAAGCCAGTTAACCTCAGAATTCCTCATTTAATAGGCCTAGGCATGGGTGCAGTTCCGGTAAAACCTGCAATATTTTATCAAATTAATAATATATCGATTATGGTTCGGTTCGATGAATTTTAATAACTTAACTTAAACTTACTTACTTAGGTCTAACCTAAAAATAATAACAAGCAAAAATGATCCAATTTTGATGAAATTTGGTGTAAGTTAAACGTGTCAACCTAAATTTATTCTAATGACTTCGCAAACCAGCATGATCGGACTATGGGAACTATGGGTTTATGGCAGTTTTATGGTAAAAATAAGTTTTTTTCCTTTTTAACCCTCCGAGTGTTATTTGTCGGAGTGTAGTGTTTGGTGTCGCTGCAGCGACTCACAAACACTGTTTACGGCGAAGGCTCTATGACTGACAAAATCGGATTGAACTGGATCGAGTTAGGTATCGTTTTATTTTACAGATTCAGAGCTTTCTCCGGAGGTCTGTCTCTAAGCGCTATTCATTTTAGTTCCAAAAATATTGTAGCAGACAGCTGACGTGCGTATTTGTAAACAGCTTGGTTATCCTCGGACCGATGACTGATGTGTTTTATTACGTTTATCATTGTTTTAGTGTTAAAAATCAAAAGTAGTGATATACGTGGTGCATTATAAGAAGATTTAAGTGATTTTGAAGGGCTGGTTGATGATCCTGAAGAAGTAGGTAGTGATATTGATGTAAATTATCAGCCAGATTCCTAGCTATGGTTAGGCTATGCATTCTTAGCTAAAAGCTATGTACCGAAATCTATTTTTTGCCCATAACTTATTTATTTGCAAATCTACTTCCTTATATTATTATACAGGGTGGCTGGTCATCAGTGTGACAATTTTTTTTTGGCTTAAGTACAAAGTAAATGCAGTGTAATGATGCATGTAAAAGGTTCCAAGTCCGAAAACTAACTTCCCCAAAGAATTATTTTATGTTTTTCAAAAATAACTATGTTTTTAAACTTAATACAGCTATTTCTCAATTACCTGTAAATGGATTTGAGTAGACAATGTCATTTTCGTGTTCTACGTTAAATTTTGAATAAGAATAATAGAAAATGACGGAGGATCAGTTGTAAAAACTCCATTGTAAATAGATTCAAAGATAAAAATTAAGATGTTTGATAAAAATTTAAAAAACATTGCTCTATTGTATTTGTTCACACCCTGTATACAAGAAAGTGTCCGAATATGTTAAAAACTGTGCCATTTTATAAGCTTTCTAACCATATGCTACACTATTGAGGTTTAGATATTCTGTTGTTTGTTTTAGTGGTATGAATACCAGAAAACAGGGTGTCTTTAACATTTAAAACATGGAAAGCCGGCATGTATTAAGCAAAAGTTGTATTTTTGTTTCAGCTTGAACAGTAAAAACAGTAAAAAAGTTCCCTGTTTTCTGGTATTCAAACCACTGAAACAAACAACAGAATATCTAAACCTCAATAGTGTAGCATATGGTTAGAAATCTTATAAAATGGCGCAGTTTTTAACATATTCGGACACTTTCTTGTATACAGGGTGTGAACAAATACAATAGAGCAATGTTTTTTAAATTTTTATCAAACATCTTAATTTTTATCTTTGAATCTATTTACAATGGAGTTTTTACAACTGATCTTCCGCCATTTTCTATTATTCTTATTCAAAATTTAATGTAGAACACGAAAATGACATTGTCTACTCAAATCCATTTACAGGTAATTGGGAAATAGCTGTATTAAGTTTGAAAATATAGTTATTTTTGAAAAACATAAAATAATTCTTTGGGAAGTTAATTTTTGGACTTAAAACCTTTTATATGCATCATTGCACTGCATTTACTTTGTACTTACGCCAAAAAATTTTGTCACACTGATGACCAGCCACCCTGTATATTTGTAATCCTCATAAAATTTAGAACAAAGTGGCTATTTTCAAATATTTATAGGCCTATAATTTATACAATGTCATTGAGCGCGAACTTATTTATTTTTTTTTTTTCAAAATATATTTTTTTTACCTAAAAAATTTTTTGAAACAAATTTTCCTTACGTTCTATGTATGATATTGAAGCCCATGATTTTCCAAACAAAATGGTATATAGAACAGTATAATTAACATTGTTTTCAAGCTTCTCATATCCGTTTTAATAAAACCTTGCAAATGAGCAAAAAATAGGCAGACATTAAGGCCAAAACAAGGGACACTCGGAGGGTTAACCTTACAAACACAAAATTTTAAAATGTCTTTCCAAAACCAATTTGTAGAGCTTAAAAAAACAAATAATTTCTTAATGAAGCGTTATTATTCGCCTAATGGTTACCCTGCACGGAGAAAATTCCAAAAAATAGTAAATTAAATTTCCTATATTATTCTTACGGGGAATAATTCAACTGTTGTAGTTTCATGTTTTTGAACATATTTTTATCAAAGCCGAAAGTACATTCGTTTCTTAAACTACTACCTAACATTTTACAATAAAAAACACTTCTATACCCTCCCTGTTGCAGCAAACCTAAGTACTCGTTAAACTAACCAAATTTAAATAGGTAAGTTAGCCTAAATATGATATTTTTAAGGAGACATTTAAGTGTACATACACAATCAGGCAAATGGAAATCTGGAGGTTTGCTGCGGAGGAGGTATTATTTCAAATTTGAGCGACTAAAAACGGAAGAAATTGTAAATTTTCTAACTGTATGCGGTAATTGACTTAAGTTATATTAATAAGGTTTAAGTTGAATTATGATAGTTATTGTTTGTTTTGTTTTTAACTTTCATAAAATAAATTTTGATTTTGGTTGAGTTCAAAATCAATAATAACTCAATTCCACGTTCAAACAACAAAAATATATTTTAGAAACAATGGCTTATATCGAACCGAACCAAAAACGATATAGCCTTTTCGTATTGATATTTAAAACGATAATATATCGCAGGTTCTCTGCGGAACTGTACCCCTAGGCATACTTCTAGGTTTTGAATTGGCTTGAAAGTATCACCACGAATAAATGTTTTATACCGTACATATTAAGCTTGATTCTAATATTACACCGAGTTAGGCCTAGGCTTATACTAATGGTTGACAGAGTGAGAAAATAAGCCATGAGTCGTAGTGGGAAATTTTTTGCTTGGGTTTATCCAAATAAGCAACTCTAATGCAGTGCCTTTTTTTAATAATAGCCTATTGTTAACGTAATTAAGTTAAGTCTATGATATTGCGTAGGCCAAGGCCATCTTGAATTGTAGAATAAATGGTAGTACCTAGATATGTTCAATTAATTGTGCTTCTAACATGCCTTAGGTAAGTTAGGCTATTAAGTAAAAATTTAAAAATATTTCATACTTGTGACCTTTCCTAGCCCACAGGTCACACACTTAGGCATAACTAAGGTAAAAGAAATTCCCAACTTAAGTTACCGGTATATTAAGCAATTAAGGAATAAAATATCTTTGCAATTTACCTTTACATAGCATAGTGGTTGTGGTGGGTATTTAACGCATGGGATATATAATAGGATACTATTACTAAAGTAAAGTGTCACCTATTAAGCTAGGCCTACCAAAGTTACCTAATACTTATTACTTATAGCATAGTACAGGGTACCATAGATAATGCCGGTAGTAGCAGGGCTTTCTTAGATATACCGGTAATAACGACAGAAAATTAATATAACGTTGAATGAAATATTTGAATCAATATTTATATCGAACAAACATTTCATGCGATAATATATCCTAAGTACTCTGTAAGACACTTAGTGATTTCATGTTTAGGCCTACAGCAAGCTTTATAAAATAAGGTTTTGAAATAAAAGAATAACGAGTACAGATACACAAAATATATTTATTTTTACAAAATCTACAACTCGTACACTCTTTTTCGAGATAACTCCCACAATTTTCGAGACATTTGTCATAGCGTGGTACAAGTTTGAGTATACCCTCCTCGTAGAATGTTGCGGCCTGTGTAGTCAACCATGAGGTAACACGTTCTTTCAGCTCTTCATCGCAGTTAAACCGCTGACCGCCAAGAAAAGACTTTAGATTGCGAAACAAATGAAAATCGCTTGGATCGAGGTTAGGGCTGTACGGAGGATGGTAAAAACATCCCAGCCAAAGCCCTGAAAAAGTGTCTCGTCATATTTGCTGTGTGTGATCAAGCATTGTCATTAAAGAAAACCACTCCTTTCGTAAGCATTCCTTGGCACTTATTCTGTATTGCGCGACGCAATTTCCTGAGAGTCTCGCAATAAAGATCTGTATTGATTGTTTGGCCTCCTGGCAAAAAATCAGTAGGCCTAAGCAAAATCCTTTTCTGTCCCAGAAAACTGTGCACATAGCCTTTCGAGATAGCAAGAATTACTTTGGTTTGATTTTTGCAAAAACGTAAGTTTAGTTAGTGTGCCTCCATTCCATTGATTGATGCTTGGTTTCAGAGGTATCATAAGAAACCCATGATAAGATTTGTCTCCCATCACTATCTGCAATGAAAATGTATCACCATTCTCGTCATAATGAGTCAAGAAATTAAGTGCACTGCCCATTTAGTGGTTTTTGCCCCGTTCAGAAAGGATGTTAGGCACCCAACGTGAGCGAAGTTTATAAAAGTCAAATTTTTCAGTAACATTCTCGTAAATTACAATTCTTGAAACTTAAGGAAATTCACGTGCAAGAGCTCATATTATAAAATTAAAGTTTTCTTTAATCTTCACATTGACTAATTGCACTAATCATTTCATTGTTTACCACAGATGGGCGTCCACTTTGTTCCTCATCATGCACTGTATCTCGCCCTTCTTTGAACTGTCAAACACATCTTCTCACCATTGAATCACTCACTACATTGTCCCCATAATAGATTTGTCGGTAAATGTCAATTGCTATAACTTTTTGTACAGTATTAAAAAAACAAATCACTGATCAAATTTCACAATCGGCTGGATTTTCAACCAACGCAGGGATTACGAACAAGCATTACGAAGTGTACGACAAAAAAAAACGAGTTCCAAATGGCGTAATTTCCTTCTGGGTGATGACACAGAGTAACTACTGCGCATGCTCTAACATGCGATCGCAGTGCTCCCCCGGAGAGTAGGGGAATCTTACTTTCCGAACTTACCTCGTATATGCGACGATGCGGTCATCGTCACAAACCGAGGTATAAATTTAATATTATACATCTAGAGCTGGTGTCTTTTGGTTCACAATACTCAACAGACCATGGACCAGTGATGCAGCAAAGAAAAAAAAACAGTTTAGCCAACCATTATATGATGCCACTAATTATCATATCCACAGACCAAGTAAACTGCTTAGTGTCTTGTTTACATTCTGACTGTGGCTAAACATTCACCTTAAGTTACAGCTGTTAAATTACCAGTGGCGATTCCAAGGGGGGGGGGGCACAGAGGCTGAAGCCACTCCCGGGAGTTTTTATATTGGACCTGGAAGTATAAATTCAAACATAATTTTTGTTATAAATACTTAACGGTGGTTTTTGAACATAGTTTATAGACCTTTAATGTGACTTTAAAAATAGCAAACTGTCTGGGCGAGGTGCTCTTGGACCCCCTACTGTTGAGGAACACCCCGGCAGCCCCCCATAACAAGGCCCCTAGAACCGCCACTGTAAATAACAATTCACATATCAATCTTAATAAAGAAAGTTTCAATTATAAATCAATCAATCAAAGTTTCTCAGCATACCAGATATTCTGACCTTAAGATCGAGGATCTTTGAAAATGGACTCTAGAAATAAATTAAACTTAGAGGGGGCAAAGCCCTAAAGGAAATTAAGAAATTGTATAAATCCACCGACACAGGTTTTTAAACCTAAGGTGATTATTGTTCTTTTTACGTTGTATAGAAAAAAATAAAGATTTATTTAAGAAAATATACCATTTGCAATCGGGTGTAGGCTTTCTGACCATACGATAATCCTATTAGTGACGCTCGGCTGACCTGTCAGCGCCACCCGTCCCTGCGTTGGGGTTGAAGATGAATAAGCGTAGGACAGTGGAGGGGGTAAGACGCCAATGTAGGGGAAGTTAGTGCGAATTGGAGAGAGTGAAAGTGATGTAGGGTGAAGAGAAGGAAAGAGGTAAAAATTCAGCCATAAGGATCGAACTGATCAACAACTCACCCCATTACATTGTGATCCAATGGTGTTTATAATTTTTTATGTGTTCAGTGGCGTCATTCGCCTATTAGGCGGCCTGATGATTGGAGTGTTCAATCTAAATCAATAATCACTTGCCTACATTTATGTAGGCAAATAGTACCTAATATCCACTGTAAAAGGAAAAAAAGAACTGTTGCGGAGGACCTTTGCGGTAATATTTATTTACCGTATTGTGAGTTAACAGTATATTGTGTAAATAGCCTAAATGTATCAATAGTGTTTTAGACCTCTCAGTACATACATTCTGTGCTTTAAGTAAACTGTTGATTCTTTATGAACAAATTATTACTAATATAATGGTTAAATTATGGTCAAATTTGAAAAAGAAGTATTTTATTCATAAAAAAGCCAAATATTTTATTATTTAATACGAACTTTTGTTTAAATGGTTACGTTTGTAAATCTTATAAAACAACTAATATAATATATATTATATTGAAGTGTTTTTGTAGGGTTATTAGTGACGATTTGTAAATTTAAAATTGCTATTTTATTTGTATGGAGAATAATACAGTAGACTCATAGTTGGCTTGCCTTGATGATGGTTGTTAATTGATAGTTTAATTAATATTGGCAAATTTGTTACATCTTATCTTATCTTATATCTTATACTTATTTAATACGCAAGCAGGTTTTTTGTGACAATTACTCCTCCGAAACTACTGAACCGATTGACATGTTTTTGGTGTCATTGGAAAGAGCGTAACGTGAAGTTGTGCAGGAAACTTTCTTTTTAGGGAAATAATTAGAGAGTGAGGCCCTGGGGCCCTTTAAAGTTTCGTATTTCTCCATAAGATTAACATGGGAAACAAACATTGTTATGATACTCCAGCTGTCAGAAATTAAAAGTGAAGAACATATGTTAATTGTAAAATTGTGACAGAGAGGTTATGCAGAAAATCAGGTAGTTAATGGTTATTTGGTGCTATTAAAATAAAACTGAAATTTGTAAACGTACTGGCGACAATGGGTGATGCAGACTACATTATCATTGACAAAGACCAACATGGACAACCTATTGCGGCTACAAGTGGGAAACATTTCTACAATACACTAAAAGCCAGACCAGCTTTTGAAAAATGATAAAATATTTACAAGAAATGTTGATTATATTGAACTGCTAAGTACATTGTGAGTATTATCATTAGTTACGTAATCTTTGAGTTTACTCTTTTAAACTCATCGGAGTTTATGACTTATTTGTTCTTATATAAGTTATTTGTTTTTAATAACTCATTTACTTCTTTGCGATTGCTCGATTTCGAGCAACATGTACACTAGTTTATACTAAACAATTAATATTTCACAAAAAATCTATATATTAATTTGAAACTGTTTTTCTTTGTGACAGCTATTTTGAGAGAACCGCTGGGCGTAGAAACCCGGTAGAGGTGTCTAAAGAAAGGTCCTGGTCTGTAGATGAGCCATCAAAAGAGAAACATGGAGAATTCCCTCGGGGCTCTGCCCCAGTGGCCTTTAAATTCCCATCCCATGTTATTCTTATGGAGGAAAACGAGGTTTTTGTCACAGCTAATTTGAGAACACGGCTGGGCGTAGAAACTTGGTATGGGTGTCTAAAGAATGAATCAGCTGTTAATATTAAAATTGTATTCAAAGGTCTACTGAAACTGTCAAAATTAAATGTTTACATTATTATTTATGATTTTAAATGGACTAGTGTTCATGTTGCTCGAATTCGAGCAATTGTAAAGTATTACAGGATTTGCAAACAAATAACAATCATACTAAGCTATCAACATTTCAACAAAAACACACCTACCTTCCCTGTAGTAGCAAACCTAGGTACTCATATTAAAATTAACTTAATGTTATTTAAATAGGGAAAAAATACAATTTTCAGGGAATATTTTTGTAGAAATTAAGCCAGGTAAATGGAAATTCGCTTAGTCTGAAGGTTTGCTGCGGATACACAATTTTAATAACAGCAATGATTGTAGAATCTAAATTATTACTTATATCCATAAATTTATATAACAATTATTTCCTGTAAAATATTATTACAGCAGCTCAACAATATTGGACAGACTCGGTCAACAAATGACGTAACTGAAAGAATCCAATACTAATGACATTAACATATAGTTTGATAGTTCCATTTAATCAATGTTAAATGTTTAAACATTCGGGCGAGTGACATATTTTATTTATGTTTATGATCCATACCATTCCTGTTCTAATAATCATGCAGTATTTTAATATATTTGGACCAGCTGTGAGGAATTGTGAAATCAAAATTATTTTGACAGTTAGTTCTGCTTGTTTACATTTTTAAATTTTGTGGGTTTGTTCTTTGTTACTATGGATACCATCAATAAATATTTCACTTTTAATTTCTGACAACAGCTGAAGTTCCATAACAAATTTTGTTTCCCATGTTAATCTTATGGATAAATACGAAAGTTTAAAGGGCCCCAGGGCCTCACTCTCTAATTATTTCCCTAAAAAGAAAGTTTCCTGCACAACTTCACGTTACGCTCTTTCCAATGACACCAAAAACATGTCAATCAGTTCAGTAGTTTCGGAGGAGTAATTGTCACAAAAAACCTGCTTGCGTATTAAATAAGTAATATAGATTCTCCACTGCATGGAAAGTTTTTTTTTATAGTTTCAACAAAATGATGAATTTATGATACGTTTTAAATGTTTTGTTCAAAAATCAATGCTTTATTGCTCTTAGAAAATTTTAAATTATGAAATAAGTGTGACTTATAAATTTCAAAGGAACATATAACTATTCCTTATCGGGTTAGCTTATACATATTGTAAGGTTGGCACTTGCCTTTTTTTTCCTACTTTCAATCACCATTTATTTTTAAAGTCAAGAAAGAACGCCTGAGATTAATTTATTGGTATAACAGTTTTTGATAATCGGGTTGAAAATTGTATCATAGATGAGTATGATGAGGATGAGAGCTGTGATCAAGTTTTGGAATAGACTAACTACGGAGTCTATGGTTTTGATAAAGTAGATGAACTATGTCAATTTAGGTATTAAAAAAAATGTGTACACAGTTTTTACTTTGATGTACACATGTAGCTAGGTTGAACAACGCATCTAAACCTCACTACATACAAAACATTCGGAAACACAACAGTGTCATCACATCTCATCGCATTTGCATAATGTGTTACCAATGCTGGACTAGGTTATGGATTTGGTTCCGCAAATGTTCAAGATTTGTGATAAAATTTCTTACAATTATGGTTCATTCGTATCCACGAAATACATGCACAGCTTTATGTGATCTATATGGCCAAGGCAAAACTACCCCATAAGCTAATGAACTATCAAGTAAGAACAGGATAATTAAATACATAGGTCGATGTGGCAAGAGAAGGATTTAAAATTGCTGAGATCGAAGTAAGAATGTTACTGCTTTCTGGAGAATCAGATATTTTTATAAAAAAAAGTGATTAAGATTTACTTATAAATCCGGATACAATCTGAATGATTTTCCTAAAGCAGATTGAATTAATGGTCAGTAATAAATATTGACTCTTTCCGTAACATGATAGACTAATTATATGAACTCATTCTCCCATATAGTGAAAGTGGCTTTGGTATGAAACAAACTCATGAAGAAACAATTATAAGACTCCTAAAAAACCTTTTAGGCAACCTAAAGCCGATAAAAAGAAAGGTAGGAAATATTGTGTTAAACGAATTCATCAATCACGTTTTTTAGGGAACACAATCGTCATACTTATTATTGCTTATCGTCCCTTCATATAACTAAGATTTTAATGACTTCACTCTATCCAACGCAGTTAGCTGAATTTACATAAAACCTCAAGATTAACCGTCGATTTCGACGGGGTTCCACTAGTACCTTATTACCTTCAAGACAAACGCAATAACATATAAAGATAGAAAACCTGATAAAAAATAACACTGGTATGACTGTTTTTGTGTCGCGTAGTATATATTTAGTTCTTATGATTCTATCATATTGGTTTGTTGGTCACATAGTTGCAGACAAGTACTTATACCACACGCACTATCATAGTTTTTTAGACACAGACCACAAAAATGCCATATCTCGGTCATTTTTAATTGGATTTTCTACGTCGATGTGTCATTACGTTTGTGTCAGAATTTACAGTAAAAAGCATTCTTGTGTTTATTTTAAGATTTACTGGTATAACGTTACTACTGTTAAAAATGTTTAAATGGCTGCCATATTAAATTTTAAATTTATAAATTGTAATATATTCTTGCAAAACTAATTAAACTAGCATTAACATTTATTTACAATTTAAAATTTTAAGTAACATGGATATAAAAAAACAAAATGGTGGCTCTGTGTGTAACCATTGATTTACAGGTGCTTTGTGATACTGTATTTATACATTCGTTATTAACACAGAAATTATATTCTAAAAGGTTGGTAGAGAGTTACTTAACACCCTATAGTTCGACAGAATTGTTATAACAAACTCACTACTAGATCATAAATGACCAGAAATATATTTTCATCAACATCATTAGGAGTACTGGTTAGATGACGTATTTTCTCGTCACACAATTGGTATTTGGAATGTGACGTTTGCAGTAAAGATTTGAATAAAACTTGTTCAATATCGTACAAAACTGTGATTTTATTATTTTGTATAAACAAATCTTTCAATAAGTCTTAATTTACGACTCAACGAAATAAACTATGACCAATAGTTGTATCACCAGCGTTGCCTTAGTTTTTGTGTTAAAGATGTTCGCTTATGAGGCTACCACGTAAAATCAAAACAATTGTTAGGTTGCAATTGAGGTCAATCACACTCTCGCAGTTACTTCCCTGCAAAGTGACCCGAGTGACCCTACGTAAGGAATATCTAAGAAATAGCAAATTAAATCCTTGTACGCTAATCACTTATATTTCCTTTACCTTTCCTAGTACTAAACACTGATTCCCTTCATTGCATTATTTGTTAACGGAAGTCCATTCAAATTCTTGCGTCGAATTGTTGTAATGTCAACCCTATCCTTCTGGGAACGTCAGACGTCCGGTGTCGCTGGGGGCAACAAACTCCATCTTCTATCTCGCTCTACCCCCACTCTAGCGCTTGCTACCCCTCAACTGCCAGGAAAGGCCATAAATCAGGCGATTAGCTTCAACAATACCCGGGTAGGATTATGGGACGACCTCCGTCTCCCTTTGCAATCATTAGCATTAAAATGACACCTAGACACCTAACTATTAAAATCTGAGACTTACCTAAGTTTTAAATTTGATAGGGTGGAAAAGGGTTGTTACACGAAATCCCTTATTGTTTTAAGTTTATGGATTATTTAAAATAGTTGTAGGCCTATGACTTTTTAGTTTGGTTTTTAGCTACTATTTAGCAAATTTCTCATATATAGAGAATAAGCTATTACTGTCTCAGGTCTGGGTAAGACCTAGACCTGGAACCACTTTAATATTTAATTTTGATGTTCCAGTGGCCAAAAACACCATCCGTTCAGATTAATATATAAATATATATATATATATATATATATATATATATATATATGTGTGTGTGTGTGTGTGTGTCCATAAGCACGATAACTTGAGTAAAAACCATCCAATTTCAATCAAATTTCATACAAACCTGTTTGGACGAGTTAGCACAGGAGCATGATCGAACTACGGGAACAGGGATTTATAGGTAAAATTTGGTTTTTCTCATTTTGGACTAAATAAAACTTAAATATTTTCTCTCTAAACCATTTTGAACAGCTTAAAACACAAAAAAATGTATACATTGAAATGTTTTTGTAAGGTTATTTTATACAGAGAAAATAAAAATATTTTAATAGAAATTCCCCTGTTATTCTTTTTGTTTTATTTTATTCTAAGCTATTAAGTATTTTACCAAAAAATACACTTTATTATTACCCTCCCTGTATTAGCAAACCTAGGTACTCACTCGATAACCCTAATGTTAATGTTATTAAAATACATTTTAGTGAAAATCAAATAAGGCAAGTAGAAATTCGCTTAGTCGGCAAGTTTGTTGAGGTGGAGGTAATTTTTTAGAGTCATATAATGAAAATTGGGATTTACTGAATGATAAAAAGAGTCCCATATAAAAAAAAAACAACTTTCTTTGATGTAAAACTTGAAATTGGGGACTCTCTAAAGATTTTAACCCTTCCAGGGCTATGGACGCATATATCCGTCAATCTTTGTTTACTTTCCGGGCTAAAAACGGATATATCCGTCCCGAGAAATTTCTTTTCTGGAACAAGGAAGAAAAAATATCCGTCCAAAAAACGAATTTATATACAATGTTTGTAATATGGTAATATAAGTTTTAAGATTGGTTTCAACTAACTTACAGCATAGCAGAATCCATGACTACAAGTTCTGTATTGAGTACTGAATTCTTCAGGTATTAGTTAGTGACTTGTATCTCAAGTAACAGTCTAATGAACACCAACAAGCTGTAGAAATTCTGCAGGAATGCCATCAGGGTCAGGTGCTCTTCCATTTCTAAGGAATGGGACAGCGGAGAAAATTCCCTCTTCCCGAAAGACTGGTAACGCGCCCTAATCTCCAAATTCCCTCGCTGGTAGCGGTGGGTGCTTTGGAAATAACGCTTCAATGATAGTAGCCACAGTGACAGGTTCCATGGCTGTAGTTGGTGATCAAGTCCCTAGCTTTTGGGTTACAATCTTGTAGCCCATCACTCAAGAATTGTTCTGGATGTCCTGACAGTTGCTTCCAGCACCTGACGTTACTCCATTTGATAGCACCATGGAGATCTTGCATGGCGGCCTTGTGCTCTGCCGATCTAGCATTAGCTTCAGGCCAGTTTCTGGCATGCTGCGCTGCTCGTTGGAGCTCAAGGCATATTCTCCGGCGTTCTACAATCTTGGGTTTCCACCAGTTAACTGGCTTCTTTCTGCGGTGGCGAAAATCTTAGGCATGGAACGATCAAATGCCGAAGATGGTGGGACGCATTGTCAACGTAGCTTGAAATTCGGCACTTCCAATGTCCCCAACAGGCTAATTTTTCATGTAACCCTGAAATGTGCCCTGGCAAAGACAACTGAGGTACATTGAGACGGATGAACTGAGCTGGCATATTGTGTATATGCCCAGCTCAGGAAAGTTCAGGAATTCCCTTGAAGTCAATTGCCTGATAAGTCGCTTGCAGAGTAGTCCTCAGAGACTCTCCTGTCAGTGACTGGTGGGCTACGGCTAGGGCTTCAGATGCCAGAGAGATGTCAGGGACCATCTTTCCATGCCGGGGGTGACGGATGGTGGAAACTTCACCTGTGTTTAGGATATAGAGAGTTAGCCTGGCTGCCATCTCTAAAACATACCGCCTTCCTGTGTTTGTTTCACATTCCACCACGCCAGCATTGAAATCCCTCCAAACAGTCACCTCACCATCGATTTTTAGGATCTCGTCCTTTAGAGAGTTGAACATTTGACAGTACTCTCCAATTGGGTGTGAAGTAGTAGGAGAAAAAAATGCTTGATATTTAGAAAATATTTACTCCTTTATAGTAATTTTGCATTTAAAACTATCTTATTATAATGACTTAAAATATGAATCTAAATTTATGAAGTTTTAAAACTTAAAAACATTTGTTTGATCACTCGCACAACAAAATCAGCAGTATCTGCTGGTTCAAAATAGTGTTTTCCCCACCACCACACCACACAAGGTTTAAATTCTCATCCTCATGTATTGTGATGATTATAATTCTTCTTAGTTCTTATGGGTCATGTAGGAGATGTTCTTACACACTGTTGTACATAATGCTGTTTATTTCTGAATGTTGTACAGCAATGAATCATCACAAATAATAATGTTGGAGATTTTATAGATTGACAAACCCATATTACTTAGCATTTTCTAGCAATATTGCTGGTTTTAGTAATAAATTGAAATACATTCTTTCTTTGATTATACATCACAGAATTTGGAAAGATTTACCCGTTCTTTTAGTAGATTTTCTCAAACCTGTCTTATGACCTTGGACCAAAGTTTCCATGCATAAACCAACTCCCTGATTCCTGGCCCTGCTTTAATGATACAAGCCCAAAGTGCAGTTTAAAGAAACTGCTTTGGTGAAAAAGTATTATCATACTGTAGATTAAACATACTCCCTTAGGGAGTTTGTTTCATCTATGGTATTATGGATTTGATAAGTGCCTTAATTAAGTTAAAACTTCTTGAGCAGCTAATCAACTGATATGAATGTGGTTAGCTCTACTGTTAAATAACATATTTGTATGTATGAAATGGTCTTCGTTCATTCTCATACGCGACTTCGGAGCGTACTCCTAGTTTTAGTTGGTTGACATAAACTATTAAGTATCTATTGAAGTGCCTTTGAAATCAGTCGACTCAGTGAAATAATTTGGAATCGTTTTCGACGGCACCTCAATGTTTTCCAGCGAGTATCATATGCAAAAAAAGCGATTTAAACTCTAAAAGTGTTGTAAAAAAATCATTTCTTCCTGGTTCACTTAGTATAGAATTTTCATGCTGAAGTAGAGTTTATATTTGTGCATGAATCAAATGGTCAAGCATGTATCTAGCAACTATAAAACTAACATAGAAAATACCATGATTTGTTTATATTAGAATGTAGAATTTTATATGGACTTAATGTTTACATGAATGAGGCCCTACTATCCCACTAAGTAGTAATCACGTGACATACACGGTAGTTACATTGTATTGACACACGAGACACGATCCTCACATTAGCTATGTTAACAGATGTGTCCAAAAAGCATTGTGACCTCATACTGGTGTGAACTCTGACCTTGTCAACACTTGTCTAATATGAAATAAGTCAAGATGGTGACTAAATTAATAAATGAACTTTGTCTAACTGTATAATCATATAGCGATCAGTTTGAATACGAAATTTGTTGCCTATTTAAGAGTGATCGACAGAATGTTCTGGCTAAAGATTTTATTTTGCAAACATGCCAACCTGAAGGAGTGAGTTATTTTAAATAGCATATTAAGTCGCGGTTGTAATAAAACATAAAATAATAAAATTTCAATTGTATGTAGGAGGAGACCCTAGATGCTAATTTAAATATGTTTTTTTCGGTACAAAAGTGGCTGCCAATAGTAAGTGTGTATTAGGGAAGTCCAGTTAGGGTTAAACCCACCATATTTAAATAAATATAATTATTTAAAATTTTGAAATAAGTTGAATCAATATTTAAGACATGCACAATTCCAGGCTAGAAATTTCACTCCTTTCTATCCAAAGGTTTCTTAAAACTTTGAACACTTCAGAGATGTTTTACAAATGCGAAACGCATTTCCATTGTTTATAGTCTTTTGCATAAATGATTAGTTTTTTTTAATTAATCAATCTTATAAGATTTTTTCATGAAATTATTAGTACCACTGTAGCCAGAGTTTGTACGAATCTGTTTGTTCTAAGAAGTAAACTTAATTTTACCCTAAGTTTTGATATTTTATTATTACCCATATCACGAATACTGCACACTCGTAATAATTTTAGATCATACTCTTAATAGGACTATTTTAAGCAAAATAATCGAATAATATTTTATATTTTATATGTGGTTGAATAAATCAAATACATTCGACGACAATCGGTGGAAACGTTCGCTTCCTAAACTTGCCCGCTTTACTAAATCCTCTTCCACTATAAAACGTCAGGGATCAACTGGATTTAGTCACAATCCGATATAAAATCATGTTGGAAAACATGAATACCCAAACCAACAAAAGGTATCATGTTTTGGGATACGTGATATTATTTAGGAGGTGTAAGACTGTAGTATTAATACTAATAAAAGGTGTAGGTCTACAATGGGATAGAAGCTATGCACGGAGAAAAAAAATAATTTAGTTATATAAACAAAAGAAAAAGGTTTGAATGAGTTTTGAGATCATATCATACCATTGAATCCTAATGTTTCCACAGGTACCTAGCTTAAAATATATAACGTTACTTAGTATTTAACAATTAACTGAAAAAGGATTAAGTAAATAAATATCATAACTAGCAGTACCAATAAAACCTCGTAGATTTTAATAAATAATGTGTCAAAACACATTCAATAACAAATCTATATTTTTGTATGGAGAAATACCAAACCACCAGAGATATTCTTCAAAATCAGCTAAATCTAGGCAGTGCCACACCTTTACAAACACACCGATGTACTGTATCGAACAATAGTGACAAATACAATAGTACAACAGCTGACCAGCTGATTTACAGCCAGTGCTGCCAACGTATTTCGTGCGCATACAACCTTTCTGCATGTTATGCGCTTACTATTTCGTGCGTTCACGTTGCAAATCTGGAGTGAGACAAAGTAATTAGAGTGAGACAATGTTAACATTGTCTCACTGATGAGCGAATTGGCCACTTTGCTTTCTCAAATCAGTGAGAGAACATGTACATTGTCAGGTAACTGTAGGAAAAATGTGTTTACATTCCTATTTATACGTCACAATGACTTTTGACCTTAATATTAATTTTTGTCTCAGTTATTGCTTTTTGGCATTTCTGCTAATCAAACCATAGGTTCATTTGAGTGTAACATCTATGAATTCCTCAACAATGTTTAATTTTTAGGCTATAAAGACACGAGGGGCATAGTAAATACTACTAACAGTTAACCATTTATTTATACTTTTTACAATAATTTGACACTACCTGCGAATCTTGTCTCATTTAGTATCTTGATGAAGTATTGTCATGATACAACCAGTGTAATTGTCAGTGATGAATTACCTTTGTGTTGATGTAGATGTATTTAGTATCACATCACGCATATGTTACAGTCACCGCGTGTTTGTCAACTAGTGTCAGACATGACAAGCATCTTATTTCTTGATAAACAATAATTGGAAATGTACTAAAATAATTTGACTATTGTAATCTTAATCATAAATGTTGAAATATATTCTCGGACTATTTGAAAGAATAAACAAAATCAGTGTCGTCAAAATACTATTTTGAAAGCCTTGCGTAAGTTAAAATGTTACACATGTAAAAGAGTATTTAAAATACAAGAATGCATTGCTAAACTAATTTATTATATTGTAATACTTAATATACTCTATATGAACTAAAGCCCATTTACTCTAGAGTAAAATGGGATATGGAGGCCTGGGAGAAATCCTGGGGAAGTGGTTTTGGTTCTTTGCAAATATCTGGTTCAACTGCAATCGTCGGTTAAAATATGACTGATTTTGTTATGTAAGTATTTTAGAACATATGTTTTACTAGCTGTAACCCGCGGGCTTTGCCCCGTTTAACTTCTTAATTTTCAAAATTATCTCGTTCGCATGGCTCAATCACGTCCTGGTTGAAGTTTGTTCGCTACGCTCACTCACCTTTAGGTTGGAGCTCGTTCGCTACGCTCACTCACCTTTAGGTTGGAGCTCGTTCGCTACGCTCACTCACCTTTGGGTTGGAGCTCGTTCGCTGCGCTCACTTGCCTTCAGGTTAGCTCGTTCGCTACGCTAACTCGCCTCCAGGTTGAAGTTCGTTCGCTACGCTCACTCACCTTTTGGTTACAAATTAGCTGTTGTCAGAAATGTAAAAGAAATAATAGTGCCGCACCCTGTTGGTAATCCTTGTAACTTTAAAGCTATTGAACATCATAGAACAGAACCAACTTGTTTTATTGAAACAGCTGTTAATATTCGATAATTCCATTTCTCATAAGGTTAACATGGGAAACTGCAGAGCCACTGGGGCGGAGCCCGAAAGGATTTTTGAAATAAGAATATGCCTATATGTTAATCGGGTATGTGAGCTATCATCATGCCAAATTTCAGCCCAATCCGACCAGTATTTTTCGCGTTCACTTGTCACAAACATACATCCATACATCCATACATCCATACATCCAAACTTTCTCATTTATAATATTAGTAGGATTATATTTTGTAATATGACCGTGAGGTTCCATGTGTAGCCTATCTTGTTACTTTTTACCAGACTCATTTAATTTTGTCCTTGTACGCTAGGCTCCGGTATAGTTTTTCTCATTTATTCAGGCTAGACTTAGGGATTGCATTTGTCACGTAGAAAATACCCATTGGTAAATGAACCTATCAGGGACCGAGAGTTCCGTGCTCTACCACTCTCTGTGCACTAGCATAAATGTTCTATGGTATACATCGACTGTCTTAACACCCAGTAGAATTACTGATTAAGTATATTGTATCACTCAATGGTTTGAAAAATGCTTAAGTTATTTTGTAATTATCCAAAATTTTGAAACTAGGCTTAACAATTGGTGAATTCAAATCTATTGAAACATTCCTGAGCATAATAAGGTCAATTAAAGATAATTAAACTGTTCAAAACGTTGTATAACCTACAAACCTAAAAGCCTACATAGTATAGTTGATTTGTAACACAAGCCCCGACCTGGGTAGATTGGTGAGTTATTAAGCTGCTAATCAGTGATGAAACACGATTAATTAACACTGACACGTGTTTTCATGGTTGAAACGTCCGGCAGCTATTGTGTTACCGCGCTTCCGGTTTTGTGTCATTGTTACCAACTGTTGAGCATCCGGACATTACTACCAACATGATGCATTGACAGTGAGGCACAATACCAAGGTTTATATTACTCGCTGAACAATAAACGTTCTCTAGTTTGTGTTGTAGTCATGTAGAATAAGTAGAATAATATGTAGGCTACTAGGTGGAAAACAAATAAAATAACGGATATCTCGGAATTTTGCAAAAAAGGTTTGAACCATTTCGATAAAAATTTAGTATGCATTTGTAGTTACAACAAACAAACGTACAACCCCTAATACTGTAAAATTACGGAAAAAATTATTACAACTTTGGTGATTATCACTATAAAATTTGAGGCCTATAGTTACACTAGGCCTACTTGCATTTGATAAAGGTTGCTAACATACTAATAGGGAAAGTATGTGTGAGATTGCTGATACCGTTTATTTATTTATACATAAGGTGATAACTGGACTTATTTAGTCATGCTTGAAAGGTAAGATTTGACTCCAACCAAAGGAACACTATATACACAGAAATTTTATTTTTACTAGATTACTGTAGTACATGCAGTCAACAGCCTTGTAAGGAGACCGTTGAAGGTTGCATGTTTGGATTTTAAATTAACCAATTTATGAGCCAAAATCAAACCAAATATAATTATAAATTAGAAATGAATTTGATCTTGGAAGAGAAATATAAATCATAGGCTATTGCTTTTAAATGTTGTTTTGATATTCAAAAACAACTCCGTGATCGTTCGTTTATGTCTGAGATATGTATTACAAAGTCGTATTCATTACGACAGCCATTAAGTAACAAATTATTAGTTGATGGTACATTTAGTGCCCCCCCCCCCTATATGTACATTAGTTAAAAATGTAAGCTGATTTAAATCAACTCAAATAAGTATTTAATGAAATAAAAAAAAAAAACTATTAATTTTCACATCATCTTAATTATTCACCTCAATTCTACAACTTGACATCTAATCTACAAACTGTGTTAACTACTTAAGCTCTAGATTATACAGGATATCTGCAAGTCAATGACGGTCTAAATGGAAACGAGGACCAAGGTCTAAGCGGTGTTAACTTTGTCTACATGTTTACAAGTTTTGAATATATTAATATATAGATCTTTAAAATCCTCGTAAATACTACATTTTAATGAAAAATATTTCGAGACGTTTTTGCAGAAATCCAATATTTCTGGTATTTTACTGGGTTTTATAAGGAAATCAACATTGCAATAATTATACATTTACAAAAAAGGAATAAAACGCCTGTAGCTACTGGTACAGTACCTACTTACCAAATTTAATCAAAATTGGACTTCATGTAGAAATGGATTTTCCGCCCAAAACACAATCGAAAATATTAACGTAAACAATACTTTCTCCAGGTACCATTTATAGGGAGAGAAAGAGAAAACAGCCCTTGCTGACTGGTCCATAGGGTGGTGGAGGGGCATAGTATTTTTTGTTCGTACAAATTCAATTAGTAGATAATTTTACTTTTCAAAATTATGTTGTAAAATATAAATAAATATCAGTACATCAAACTATAACGCAATGTTTATGGACGACGTAAGAATGTTTAAAGCTTTTCTCCGTTGCAAATAGCCTTATGTTTGTAGCATGAAACCAGTGTAGTAATTGTCAAGAGAATACTCAAAACAAAGAAAATCGTTGTTTTTTTTACCAATTGTGCAACCAAAACGTGTTGTGTATTGTTTTGTTCCGTGTATCGTGTTACTTTTGTTTCAACAAAGCTTCATTGTTATTCCTTTTGTCGTAAACGACAACTCCTATTCTAATGGTTCTTGTTGTTAAATATAGACGAATAATCGAAGACTGATAGTTTATTGTAAAACAGTTCTAGCTGTTATAACTAAATTATTTAGTGAAATTAGCTCTACGTACCGGTAGGAGAAAACCCAATTTGATTTATGTTAACATCCATATATAAATCCTAAAGTACCCATGAACTTTTGAGAAAACTACAAGTCACACCCCCATAAACCATGTACTTAAAATGTTCGTCGTGACGAGAAACCTATGCGCAAAACTATCCATTATTTCATAAATTACCCTTTAAGGTCGTAATTCCTTCTAACTTTCTAAACTTATGTAAACTTATAAACTTTCTATATACCTAATGTTACAAATTCCTCAGCTGTACTACTTATTTGTTTGTTATTCTTTCAATTTATTACCTTATTAAAATCAAGTGTGATTATTTGTTTGTATTTCTGAAGTATGTTTTGTTTAATTCAGCTTAACTTAACCAATCAATTGTTTTATTAATTCTTATGAAGTCAAACGGGGTGAAGCCCGTGGGTAACAGCTAGTTTATTTAAAGCTTGGTTTAACCTTACTATCTACAGGGTGATCAACTCAAGGAGGCCACCATTGGGATATTGGAAACGGTAAGAATTAGAGAAACCTTTAAAAGGGGGGACATTCCTTTATTTTTTGTGGCAGTTAAAAATATGATTTTATTTTTTCGAAATTCAGCCGCCATTTTTCATAATGGCGGCCAACTTTGAAATTTCTTATGGAACACCCTATATAGAACAGGCAATTTAAAAACATTTTTATTCTTGACATTTTTTCGATAAACCCACTCGTTTAGGAGTTACAGCCTATGGAAAAATGACTTCCGGTGTACATTTTACATCATGTAGCTCCTAAACAAGTAGGTTTATAGCGAAAATGCGATGAGTAAATAAGTCAAAGAAGTCTTAATATTGCATCAACATTCCATAAAGACCATAAAATACACAGTTTTCCACTTTTCAAGTTTGCCGCCATTTTGGAAAATGGCCGCCATTTTTAAAATACTGTAATAGAATTAATAGTTTTAACGAATTTTATGGTCTTTTTGGAATGTGGATGCAATTTTAAGACTTATTTGACTTTTTCACTTTTCGAATTTTCGCTATAAACCTACTTGTTTAGGAGCTACATGATGTAAAATGTACACCGGAAGTCATTTTTCCATAGGCTGTAACTCCTAAACGAGTGGGTTTATCGAAAAATGTCAAGAATAAAAAAGTTTTTAAATTGCCTGTTCTATCCGAAAACATGATAAAATATAGGGTGTTCCATAAGAAATTTCAAAGTTGGCCGCCATTTTGGAAAATGGCGGCTGAATTTCGAAAAAATAAAATCATATTTTTAACTGCCACAAAAAATAAAGGAATGTCCCCCATTTACTGTAAAGGTTTCTCTAATTCTTACCGTTTCCGATATCCCAATGGTGGCCTCCTTGAGTTGATCACCCTGTATAACATGTCAATTAAAAACACTTAACAAACAAATACTACGTGAGGTGAATTGCATCTACTGTAGAAAATGATACATTAAGGCAATACCAAATCCAATGTGTTGTCAGCAATGAATTACACTTCTGGACCCAGATTAAACGGTTACCTCAATTAATTGCCAAAGTTAGGTTCTGTGCGAATCCATATTTCCCTCTAAACCGCTTATTGGTTCAATTATCGTCAACTGTTGGTCCTATAATATTTTCAGCATTATTATGATTTTTACCTGTTCTAGTCCCAGTAATTTGTTGAAACGCTGATATGAGAGATCTTGTCAATTTATTTATGTATTTTTTTTCATCTCGATTCAAGAGTAAAAGCTAAAACCCTATAAACAAACGTAACCACAATAAGAACATTTGGGGTGAAATAATAATGCAGTTATAAGCGATTTTTATCTTTCTCAATAAATGTTGTGTAGCTTGTCTTCCCTATTCTACATTTTAAAACATTTAGTTTGAAAGTAGACAAAAAAACTAAATGAAATTGGTGTTATTATTTTGGTTTAAACTCAATTGTACTCTACCTACTTTTGATTATTAAAATTTAGTTTATACAGTTATCAGTATAAACTCTACATACTCAGAAGTAATTTTAGTCAAAATTCGTTCCTTTAGTTACTTAAATGTAATATGTGTTTACTAACTTTTTTATTTATAACTATTACATCGAAAGCCATGTGAAAATTGTGCATTTCAATAAGGTTCAAATCTTTTGCAAGACAAATAGAGAAATACAAATCTCTTTTACCTTTCAAAGATCACGCTAGTTTCAAACAGTTATTAAGTAAACAAATCTACTAATTTACAATAAATAGTTTTTATTGATTGCTGATCCGTACAATATAAACCAAATACCTACCTCAATCAGGTAACAATAAAAAATAAAAGTATCCTGTCCAATAATTATTTTCATAAACTGTTTATTCTCTTGTTTACAATCTGTCTTTGCTTAACCATTAACCTCACGAATAAGTTTTCCAATTAATATTTACTTCTAAACACGTTATAATCTGAGCCTTAAAAGAAATGTCATTTTTAGTTAAATCCTCACTCCACTAGATCATAAGCTTTACAATGGCACTTTAATCTTAAAAATCGGTTAAGTAGGAGGATGAAAAAGGAGTGTTACATAGAAATCCCTTATTGTATTAAGTCAAGGCCACACTAGATATAGGTGTGGCCACTAATATCTAATATCTAATATCACTAATATCTATCTAGTGCGGCCTTGATTAAGTATATAGAAGATCAGATACACCAGGTTAATCAACAGTTCCACCAATAGCTGTTTAGAAGTTTATACACAGCCCAGTCAATCAGAAACTGAGGGTAATCTAGAATCCAGAAGGCAGAAGAAACTAGACCACTCGCCGACAGCTGTTCAATTATCTACTAAACATCTCACGTTCTACGCCCGAAACGTATCTTTCGTTAAGGAATACCGCATTCAAACGTTTTTACAAACCTTTAACTAGGTACACAAAAAAAGCTAAAATAGTATATTTCATACGAGTGGAAAGTGAGTCACTACATTTTGAGACGGTATGTTTCACCATTTTCGCTCGTGTTTTGAAAGTTACTTTTCGCTACACTACAAAGATAATTATTTTCTTAATTAAAATAGACTTTGGATATTTATTTATTACAGTTAGAAACTTTTAAAACTCATAGATTTTTAGTTTATGCCTTCTATTTAAAGTTAGTATTTACATTAAAAATTCAGAAATATTGGTGAAGTTTTTATTTCAAATTTATATTAATTCCAATATTACCAGTTTTTCTTGAAGATAGTATTTACATTGATTGTACATTTTTTGTTGTTGCAAGAAATTGTTGACCAAATAACAAATCTTTGTTTGGTTACGTCGAAAAAAAATATAGTTAACATTACTTTTGCGTAGTAAACATTCTTTTCCTTAGTAAACAATGTAATTATGAATTTTTGCTGGTTATATGTAATGAAAACAGATAATTTCTCATTAGTGTAGCGAAAATAGAATATAAACTCCTGGACTAGTTTATTTACTATCACTTGCGTGATCATAATGGAACTAATTAAGTTTTCTCAGACTTCATACTTTGAAGTAAAATTCAATTTCTTAAAAATCGCCAATGGTTTTATTTGTTTTATGCATTCGTTTACTATTGTGTTACAAATATTTAAAACAAATCACCATTTACCCTATTAGTCCAGGACCTGACTAGGGTTCTGTGTGCATGTCGTGTATAGTGAATTTTACTTTTGCATTTCAATATAGGTGTCTTGAAGTGTTTTCCACTCGGGTGTCAAGTTCGCACCTGGTACGTTTTCGAGCTATGACGTCATCAAAATGGCGGCCATTGATTTTTTTAAATTGTATATTTCGCAAACTATTTGTCGGATCGGAATGAATGTTTTTTTGTTTGAAAGATAATTTTAAATGCTACCTGTTTTACATTTACACATTTGTTGTATGTTTAGTACATTCTTCGTAATTTTGCAAAAACCTGTATTTTTAAATATTTTTGAGTTGTTTTTGTTTGTAACGTTTTATTGATACAATTTATCAAAAACCACCAATGAAAAAAGTTGTAGAACATTTAAAAATCTTTACAAAAATACCAAATTCGATTACAAAACAACCTAATTTTGCGCAAAAACGCATATAAATCCGACATCGATGGCTGTGTTCGAGTCATATATAGACAGTTTTACCATTCAATGTTGATGTATGTGTCTAAAGAAGTGTTTTTAACTCGGGTGTCACGTCTGGACCCACTGCAGTTTCCGGTTATGATGTCTTAAAAATTGCTACATGTTACGATTTCACCAGCTATTTTACTTAAAATAAGACCATTACCCTCTTTTATGCATATAAAAGCACAACAAATCAATGTAATTAGTCCATAGGAATGTTTCCACTATATAAATACCCCCGGTGCAGCAATCCTTTCGACTAAGCGAATTTCCATTTGCATGGATTGAGATTTATATGCGTTTTTGCGCAAAATTAGGTTGTTTTGTACGATTTTCTAGTTTCTTGACGTGATCTTTTGAGTAAAGCATATCGAATTTGGTATTTTTGTAAAGCTCTTTTAACGTGCTACAACTTTGTTTTTAAGTTATTTCTGATATATTGTATCAATAAAACGTTATCGACAAAAATAACACAAAAATGTTTAAAAATATAGGTTTTTGCAAAATTACGAAAAATGTACTAAACATAAAACAAAAGTGCAAATGTAAGAAAGATAGCATGTAAACTTATCTTTCAAACAAAAAAAAGTTCATTCTGATCCAATACATGGTATGTAAAATATCGTTATTTTTAATATAGCCCTTTCCGCCATTTTAATGACGTCATAACCGGAAACTGCAGTGGGTGCAGACGTGACACCCGAGTTGAAAACCCTTATTTAGACACGTACATCAACATTGAATGGCGAAACTGTTTTTATAAGACTTGCGAACTGCCCTAGAGGCCGGACTAATAGGCGTTTTTGCGCCAAAATTGGTGTTTTTATGAGATTTATCTAGTTTCTTGACGTAATCTTTTGAGTAAAACATATCGAATTTGGTATTTTTGTAAAGATTTTTAAATGTTCTACAACTTTTTTCATTGGTGGTTTTTGATAAATTGTATCAATAAAACGTTACAAACAAAAACAACTCAAAAATATTTAAAAATACAGGTTTTTGCAAAATTACGAAGAATGTACTAAACATACAACAAATGTGTAAATGTAAAACAGGTAGCATTTAAAATTATCTTTCAAACAAAAAAACATTCATTCCGATCCGACAAATAGTTTGCAAAATATACGATTTAAAAAAATCAATGGCCGCCATTTTGATGACGTCATAGCTCGAAAACGTACCAGGTGCGAACTTGACACCCGAGTGGAAAACACTTCCTAAGACACCTATATTGAAATGCAAAAGCAAAATTCTCTATACACGACATGCACACAGAATTCTAGTCATGTCCAGGACTAAATCTTTCCCGGAACGTACACCACTTTCAGTGTTCGTTTACGATTTATTCAATCTCTTTGCTTTATCTTTAGGTCTAATCACATATTGTTTGGTATCATTGGAAAGGGTATAGAATCATCTGCAACTTTTGCAATGGGTGGTATTTGATTTTATCAGCGGTTAAGAAGTTATAAGCAAAACAATAAATATAATAATAATAAAAAAACACGTTTTTTAATATAGTGAGATAAATATTAAGTTTACAACAAAAGTGTAAATACAAGAAAGATAGGGTGTAAAAATATCTTTCAAACAAAAAATAAATCATCCTGATCCATTAAACGGTTCGCGAAATATACGCATTCAAAAATTGCTGAGCCGCCATTTTGATGACGTCATAGCTCGAAAACGTACCAGGTGCGAACTTGACACCCGAGTGGAAAACACTTCCTAAGACACCTATATTGAAATGCAAAAGTAAAATTCACTATACACGACATGCACACAGAACCCTAGTCAGGTCCTGGACTATATTGTTTAAATTAACTCTGCCGTGTTCCCATTTTAGTTGGTGTGTATAATAAAGACATCTTACATAGAAAGCACCAAAATTCATTTTTGTTTTGAAAACAATACTTGTTGCGTAGCTGATTCAGAGTTTAAACCTGGTAACTTTTTTGAGATAGATTCTATATATCATATTGTGTTTCAAATTAACATCTGCTGAAATTTGTTGTGCTGAGACGCCGGTGTACCAAGTCAACACTAAGAATGATACGCAAGTGGGAGTAAAGGAAAGACAAGGAGTATTGGGAGTGTGCCAGAGCAGTTGCCTGCTTTAAACATACAATAACTTTGGATTAACACGTTACAATAGGTAGAACATCCAACCAGATATCATAAAAATGTATTAATTTCCTACAACGTTAATGTAGCTTACAGATAACAATATTTTTTCCCAGCGGTAAAAATTACTAACTATTACCATACCACCTTATAGAAAATAAGAATATAAGCAACGAACAGAGGTATCTATTTCAAAGCTGTGCAAAATTGAGGTAATTTTTTTTTAATCAAACTGAAAGAAACCATCGAGTTTTTCTTAGTCTTTGCAGCAAACAATATACAACTTAAATATTACTTAAGCGCAAATCGAGCACTAAATCTTAACCAATTTCAACCAATTTTGTTGATGTGGTGGGACAGGGGACGTTATCACTGGTTGGTATTTTTCACAACTCGGGTGTCTTTTGCACACAATTACAAAACTGTATAGTCCTTTATACAATATAATCTTGCTTTAATCTTGTATATAAAAAAAACCTTTGCAAAACTTATAACAGCTAGCTTGATCCACTTAATTATATGGACCGAATTACACGCGGGTTGTACCTAAAGAAAGGTTATCGGTCCTGTATATGCGGTTTTTTTTCGTTTTGTGAATATTTATGTTAATTGGGTCAAAAAGTTAAATTCGAATTTTCTAATGGAGATTTAACATGGGGCTACTTCTTGTATATTAATAGACAAGCATGTTTATTGAAAATCTTTATTCTTAGCTCCTGTGCATCGCAGGGAAAATCTACGCAGACTGTTAGAAGTTATTTGCCTGTAGATGTGCAGAATAAATTAAGATAGGCTCAAAATAAGCTCAAAAATAAAAAAAAATAACTTTGGCCTTATGGGTTGCCATTTTGGTGACGAAATTATAACAAAATATAAACAGAAAATCAAAACAAATGGAAGAAATTTCAATCACATGTTTTATTTACAGCATGGGGTGAAAATAGAGAAGTTTGCACAATACATACTTTTGGACGAGTTTTCGATCACGAGGCGAGTTCTAATTGTTTTCTAATTTTGCCAACCCTTTATTTTTTTTGGCTAGAACATTCAGCTAACAAATATACAACAAATATTACAAACATAACAAATATAACAAATATTTAGCTAACATATTTCAAAAATGATTTTCGGTATCAATCCCAGTTTATTTTGCAGATAGCGTAGGTGCTGCAGCAGTAATCAAAAAAATTCCTTAACCATAATTTATAATTGGTCACATTAAACATTTTGTCAATTCCAATATGGAACTGTACAATAAAATAAAAATAATCTTTCGCATTTAATTGCCTAACAGAATTACCATCGATTACTTTCTTTTAAAGAGTATAGGACTGTTACTTAGTAAAAATATCGATAGAATAGCTTATCTTGTTTGGACTTGTTTGTCAGCACAGCTCTTGAATACAACGTTGGTTTGACAACTGCTTCAAATATCCACCTTCACAAACATGGCGCCGTGTTGACAGATTGTTACCGTCCATGGTGTAAACCGCATCTCCCAACAGACAGAAGAACTTTTCCATAATCATCGTAATGTGTTGGTGCTAGTGGACTATACTATTAGAATATTCTTACCACATATAGACACATTAAAACGCATATCTTCCCTATTCGAAATGTTATAGAATTGATAAAACTGTGAAATTTTTAGGAATTTGAAATGAAATCATGGTTATTTTTTATCACTCTGTATTCGAAAATAGCCCATTTCCATAAAGCTGAGATCTTAAAAAATCTTCAATTTCCATAAAAAAAAAGAAAAAAATAGTGTTCAGCGGCCTAAACCCATATGTGTTGTGGATGTTACGAGAATCAAACTTGACCCTCATACACCGAGGTAGGTCAGAGACGCTAAATAAATATATTAAACGACGTGAATTAGTTACAAAACAAAAGAAGTTGGCATAGGATAGACAGAACAAGACCATCTGCTGTAATTTATGGCTTAATTTAATGATCAAATGTAAGGTTTTCCGAATATGTATATGAACTTCATGCCTCTAAATAGTAACAATACATAAATGTCTTGGACAATACTAAATCGTGCTACCCACAACGACATACAAAGTGTACGTAATAACTGATTGCTACCATACCAAAATGGAGTAGATATTCAATATAAAGACTTGTAGTTGAAGTTCCAGCTTGTGCCATTGTTGCCAACTACGGAAACTCAAACAGAGTGGACAATACGATGTATCAGCCTTGGTACACAATACTAGTTTAAGTTGGTCACACTTTCATCACATACGTGTACAGCTTGAACACTAATATGAACATTAATCTTTATCTAAAGTCACAAGTGGGGAGGGTGACTTGTAGTAACTGCGCGGTGCTTGCCTGCAGAGAGACAAGTTAAATTGAATACTTACACACATCACCTGGGACCCAAGTTTGCCCACGCTGTCAAATTGATTCTTTAAGCGTTTGTTCACAAACTTGATGGCAACTTTTGTCTCTCCAAAGACTTCATGTGGAAAGTAATTTAGGGGTTTACGATGGTTTAATAAATTGTGGTTTGGAAGTCTGATTTTGTTTTATAGGGCTTCATATTGTGATAAAATAATTACAGGAAACTAAACGAAAGTTTTTTTGTTTTTTAATAAACCCTCGTAGTAAGTAGCACTTGTTTAAATTGACTGTTATTATAATAACAGCAAAAGTTATATATTTTTTATACAAAATCCTAAAAACTATTAATAAACATAAAAAATATTCTAAATAGTAAGTAAATAAGTTAATTTAAATATCAGTTGTATTTTCGTCTGTAATTGATTCAGTTAACAGCATACTAATAAACAACATATTGATATGAGTTTTGTGGTTCATTCATAATAAGGATTTTTCGTCTAGGATTGTTTTAACAAGAAACTTTAGTTATATACAAAGATAGCTTGGTAATACAGTATGTTAATTTAATGTATAGCGTCTCGTGTTCCTGGTCAGGAACCGACGATAACCTCTTTGGCGAAGGAGTGGGGGGCGTGACGTCACACTCTTCTCTTGAGGAAACACCATTACCGCAACGATACGAAGTGCAGTCATAGTCATTGGGGTACGTGGCATAGTGGATAGAATATTAGGCTGATGTCCTTAGGTTAGGTAATGGCAGTTTAAATTTATAATAAAAAAATTATAAATTAACTTTATATATTTTTTTATATAGACGTGAGGGGCTCTCCCACAATCCCCCAGTCGTTCATAGAAGAGGCTCTCATCGGTTTCTGACCAGGAACCTGAGACGCCAGTCATTTAATGGATTACCCTAGAAACTGATTCAAGGGTGTTCCTATGCAAAAAAGGCATTTATTTTATAACTGGGTAACCAATTTCTAAAAAATACGGGAAAGTAAAAATTGAAGATCAAAACATCATTTCATTTTTTTTTATGTTTAATATCTTCAAGGAAAATTCACTTTTGTAAGAAATGTATCAGCTTTACACTAAATAATATTTACATAGTTGACCCTAATCTAAAATATAACCGACTGCTTTCCTTGTTTATGGTATTAAAAGTCCAATACGAAAAACGTGTGGTGAATTTGGTAACCACATAATATTTTAGATTATACTTAGTATAAAAACATAACTCATGTCCAGTTAACTAACGAAACGCCTGTACAGTATAATAACACCAAGCCACAGATCATGGTTAAGCCTAACTTCATTGACATTTGTTGATTTACACACCAATAACGGGATAAAACTGCTGAATGTCATCGGCTCAAATGTAATAACTGTAGAATGGTAGTTTGTATTGTTTATTTGAATTTATGACTGTTATTACTAAGGAATGTGAATGATTGCTGTTGAAAATTTGGATAGTTTGATATAGTGTAAAACTGTATGCAAAAACTACAATGTTATGTACATTACGTGATTTAAAATATTAACGTTAAATTTAGAAGCTTTATTGGCCATGATATAACACATTATGGTAAAATTTAGTATTATTAAACCACCTTTTATCAGATTAAGTTTAATGTTGTTGTTGTTTTTTTTTTTTTTTTTTTTTTTTTTTTTTTTTTTTAGTGTGAGACTGCTCGATCTTTCATAAAATTTAAAATCATATTGCGATGTGGTTTAATGTTTTAATAACCACCTGGTCAAATTCCGCCAAAGGATTTTATGTAAATGGTATACCGCGACCCCCTATAGACCTGGCCTAAAGTAATTTGGAAAACATTTCGGGGCTAGAACCCCCGAACCATGTAATATTTTACAAAAGTCAAAAAAATAATACACTTTTCAGCACTGTAAATAGTACAAACTACAATCCAAATAATAGTACTGTATAATGAGTAGACATAAATTTGGTACTCAACTTTTATACTCAAATTGTGAAATATTTAAAATCATCAAAATACTATCAAAGAATCTTCCTGTACGAAAAATGATATTTGTCGACAGCTCCACACAGTTTTCCAAGTGAAAAGACAAGTTAAATTGAATACAGAAGTTATCTCGCCAGGGGTAGGAATTTGACAAAACTAGAAGGATCAGTTTTGTGTTATTTCCTCCTGTTATTCTGGCTGTAAAACGAATGTTAGAAAATTGCTGGTCTGCTATAACTTAATGATTAAATGTACAACATAAAGTTAGCTGGCCAGCTCTGTATTCTGTAATTCATGTTCAAACACTTGATTTATTAGAATGAAGTGAAAATGAACATTTTATACGAAATGAAAGAATAAAGGAAAAAATACACTATGAACAAATTTTCTAGAACACTTTGTACATTAAATAAAATGGTCGACTTAAAAACCGTTAGAATTAGTAAGCGGAATTAGCTACAAGAACATTTTAAGGGTTGAACGTTATAAGTAAATAAAAAACTAATAACATGGTAATCGGGTGAGTTTCAAAACAGACGCCGGACTTCCTTTCTGCAATGTGAATAATTAGGTTAATGGTTGTACTAAGCTTGCTTCTTGGTCTTTTATGGTAATTAAAGGTAGCTATATTGTAATTACTGTATATTTATACAATTTACCTAACAGAATAGGAAATACAAAATATGACTGCATGTGCTTGTTACTTTCTTAAGCAAAATCTTTTACTAAAACAAAAAATAGGTTATTCTTATTCAAATGATATTTCAATTGAGTTTAGGTTCTTTATGATACAGCTAAAAATATAAACTTTTGATTTGTTTTGATATTTATTGTCTTTAAGCGAATTCCCCTTTTGGGAAGTAGCTATTACCGCAGGTCTCATGGTAAGACCTAGGCCCGGGACCGATTTACTTTTTCATTTTGATGTCCCCGTCGATTCGTTCATATTCCCGTCTAGACGATAACTTGAGTAACTTTTGTCCGCTTTGATAAAATTTGGTTTGAAGATGTAAGTTGGGATAAAGTTCAATGAGTTCGCGAACCACCATGATCAGACCATGGGAACGGGATTTAACTGGGGGTTTTATACGGTTAAAATGTGGTTTTCTCATTTTTTACCTTTAAAACACAAAATTTATCAGTTTTTCTCCAGACCTTTTTAAAGAGCTGAAAAAACAAATAACTTAGTATATCAAAGTGTTTTGTACGGTGATTGGTTATGGAGAAAATTCAAAAATCGTTAATTTAAAATCCCCATGTTATTCTTATGGAGAATATTGTAAAATGTTGTAGTTGGCTTGTTTATGGATATATTTTGATCAAACTTGGCGGATTTATTTATTTCATACTAAGCTATTGATATTTTGATAAAAACCCACTTTATTAGTTTCCCTGTAGCAGCTAACCTAGGTAATCGTTAAACATAAATGTTAATTTAATACATAAATTAAAAATTAATCCAGGCAAACGGAAATTCGCTTTGTCGACAGGTTTGCTGCAGCTGGGGTATTTTGTAACTATTTTTAAGTCGTACTATAAACAAATTTAAAACCACATCACATCAAAAAATATATTGATGATCGGTAAATATTTACCCTGTAGCTCTACAAAGTTCATTTTCTAACTAGCAAACTGGAACAACCCATTGCTAGACTAATTGGAAATCCAAAACCAGATAGAAGCATTAAAATACAATGCGTTTAACGTGTTTTTACCTTATACAACATGATTTATACAATGTCCACAATAGGAGATGTGTGGCTATTGAAGGTATTGACACTTTCGACAAACGATGTCCTTTATTCACTCTTCTCCGTGAAAAATGTCGTATCTCGGGACTATAACGATTTGTTACCATATAAAATAGTATATTCTTATTTATCTGTAGAGTAGGGTATGTAAGAGTATTTCTACCCATTTAATAACTTATAACTAAACATCATACTACAAAAATATCTCATCATGTAATACAATTTGTATTTCTTGTCCATGCTTAAAGTCTATTTATTTTAAAGGCTTTGTCAATTTCTTCTCAGTTACACTGTTATTACATATGTGACTTGATAGCTAATGTCAATTACAACAGACAAATTACATACTCAGCATATTGGTAATTTTCGTCAGTCAAACTACCAATTGCCATGAGATATTGCTACATGATGACCAAAAAGGCATGGATAAATAGTTTACACTAATGTTAGAAATACTGAAAATTGTTTACAATGAGATGATCAATATAAATCTGTCATAAAAAAATGATAAAAAATTAACGTTGATCGCCACTGAAAAATAATTTAGTGCTTGGAAAAATTTGGATACGGACATAAAAATTAGATCAATTTTCATTTTGTAGTTTTCTTGAAACTTTGTTAAGTAGGTCTTGATAAAAAAAGTTACTAACATGATGTTTTGATTCTTCCATGTAAACTACTTCAAATCGCCATTTTCTTTTATCTTACCTGAAAAATACTTACAACTGAAAATTAATTTGGTGTAAGTAAAAGGTTTTTGCAAGGGGCGAGTTAAATATAGTTTTCTTAAGAAGTATGTAATAATAATATCCAAGCATAAAACAAGAAAATTATAATTACAACTCTTGATCAAAGACCTTTGACCGAAGTATAAAAAATGATATCACGTTTCACACGGTTTGGAAACCGCTCAAAGTGATCGATTAAAAATACTTCCACGTTCACGTCAATCAGTTAAACCGAACTTGGCTTATTGGAATCAAACACCGAGCTTCTATTAACCTTTCCGATCCTCTAGAACCCCTCTAGAATTGTGAAAACACTAAATACCATAGATTGTATTGTTTTAAACTTTTGTATAATCTAATAATACTTGGATTATATTAAAGTGTCATGTTTTAAACGACTTATTATTTGGTTGATGCAATAAGTGAACAATTTTAAAATCAAACCACCTAAATTAAATCGATTACAGTATTTTTATAGTTATTTCTAATAAAAAGAACAATGTGTAATGATCTTATACGACTTGTCACCTTATTGTTGAAGCTGTGAAATGCATACAATTCCAAGTATTTACGAATTAAGTTCGTGAATTCAGTTCACATTAGAAAGTTTGGGTAATACCAGTGGGAGAGCAAACTAATATAGTCTTTCTGTACCACAAACGCCAAAAATATCACACCCAAGAACCAAAAATGTTTTATGAGTGTTGTTTGAAAGAACTATGGAATGGATCACACAGTGAATTAGATTTATAACGCATTCCCTGTTGTTGTTGTTGTTGTTGTTTTATTTTAAACAAAATTAACTATTTCAACTCATTGTTTCAATAAGCAAATTTTAACAATAACATCACATTTATGTGTTTGTATTTTTATAAATGATACGGATTTTAACAGAATAGGTTTTAAAGGGAAAAATACGCCCGCCACAGAAAACCTGCAGACTGACCGTATGGTTTATAATTTTATCTGATGGTTTACTGAAAGATATCTTTTTGCAAAAATCAAATTTTCCTACTATTCACACGTCTGTCTGGGTTGGAAATTCTAGAAGGAAAGTCTGTTGAAGTGGTTTCCGGTTCATTTGACACATCCGGTTTAACCGCGATCGTCAGCCGGAACTTTGCTGATGACGACATTGTGTCCTAGGCTAATTTATTCGATTCTCTACAATAAAACTAGACGTATTTGACCGATTGAACATTGGGTTTTACTTAGGTCTTTAATACAATATTTCTTGCATATTACTAGTTCCTTTTATAGTTTGTATTTTTAGACCTGTCTTTTGACCCTTCGTCTACCAGACTGACCCAGGCCTTCTATTGGCTAGTCCCCAGGTAGAAAGCGGTTCAGGAGACAGGTTCCATCATGCAGGGTATAGGCTCTGATCATTTTCCAACGTTGGCTAAATGTACTCTACAAGGTTAGTACTATTTCCATGTTTTTTCACCTTACTCTATTTGCTCCAATTTGTCTCCAAAAATTAACATCAAATTTAATAAAAGTTATGTGACGACTTATAACCAATATAATTCTGTATATTCTGTCCCGGAACTCTCAACCAATATTTTAGGGCATTGTTCCTGGGTAAGAAACATATCTAAATATCATATTTAAATTGACCGGAAGTCTATAGTTACTCTCATAGCCGCCATTTTGTTTTTTCACTTATTAATAGTTTTATGAAAAATGGTTTATTATACGAAATTGAAACTTTGCATAACCATTTATGACAACTAGAAAAATCTACAAAAAAAATTATGAAAATTTTCAAAGTTCACAAAACAAAATGGCGGTCGTTTATAATTTTGTTTTTTAAACAACTAAAAGACCGTTCATTTTACAAAGATTTTACAAAGATTACACGAATAACTTTTTCAAGGAAAATCAATTACAAATCGATTGACCATTTTGTTTTGTGAATTTGGAAAGTTAGGCCTATATATTTTTTTGGTAGATTTTTGCTTGTTGTAAATGATTGTGCAAAGTTTCAATTTTGTATGTTTAACCACTTTTCAGAAACACATTAATAAGTGAAAAAAAAACAAAATGGCAGGCATGTGAGTAACTATGGACTTCTGGTCAATTTTAATATGATACTTAGATATGTTTCACCCAGGAAAAATGCCCTAAAGTATTGGTAGAGAGTTCCGGGACACACTGTATAACATATACACATTCACGTTTAGAATGATGATAAATAAATTAGATAGTTTTACGTACATATTAATAAAATATTTTTTATATCTCCCAAGTAAAGGATTTTTAAATTTAGCGAACTGTGTTAATTATTAATTCTTTACAAAGTGTTTAAAATACACATACTAATAGCAAACACATACCCTCATGCAAATGAAGCTAGTTTACAATTTGTAATTACTACGTTAAGAATAAAAATTTAAAATCTATTTTCATTGGGTAAATTTAAACGGGGTTTTTTCAACAGTTGCATAGCATTTATTTTTAAATAAATTCAAATTGCTTCTATTATATTGGAGTATTGTGATTAATCTGTATGGTTATGAAATGAAATAATTTAGGTAACCCAAAACAAAGCTTGAGAAAGAGCCGTGAATAATAGCCACTCTCACAAAGGAGTGTAAACTGTTATTAATTGTTTTGAGGAGGAGTGAAAATAAATCTAAAAGATAAATTCCAAGTTTCCTGTTTATTCAACTGCAGATTAAGTCTACTTATCTTGTGGGAGGGTAAGGCTGTAAATTGTCATTGTGGTTGCGTTTGCAGTAAATTAAGTGTTTGTACTTCAATGTATGTATTGTTCTTTTTTAGTTCGTTATTTGGTGATATTGGTTTTTTGGTATTTAATGGGTTATTAGGGAAATTTTCATTCACTATTAGTAATAGAATTTTACTAAAAACACAAAAAATATTATCAAACAATCCCATCTAAAGCTGGATAATCGTATAAGATAACCACACACAAGATGTAGTCAGAACATCATGCAAAAATGAAAATTATTCTTAAAAAATACAATATGTTAGAACAAAGGTGGGTACGAACGAAATGGACACGTATTCAAATGGTGGGATTCAAGTGAGATGTCCCACCAACTGGTCATACATAATAGTCACATGCCAGTATGTATTGTGTTTTTAAAGTTTGTTATTGCGAAGGAAACGTAATTCATCAATGGCAAAATCATCGATATTTTCCTATAGCTAGTGTCCTATAACAACCCCTTCTCTTAAGGAACCTCCTACTGGTGTCAAATGAACCTTTATCCTAACCATTTGGCTACCAGAGTAACCTAAATTACCTAACTGTTAAAAGAAGTTATTTTTGGAAGTAAACGTTGGACAGTAACAAGAGCAAGGTTTGGACCGTTCCCTAAAACAACGTTAAATATAGGGAGTAAATAGACCCCTTACCCTAAAGGAGTAAATAAACACAAAACAAGTAAAACATATTTTGGGAATAATATTGTACATACGAGATAAAATTTTGTTAAATTTAAAATTCCATCTATTTCTTAACTACTGCTGTGTTTATTTTTAGATACTGGTTCTATGACCGTGCAGGTTAGATATTTTTTCAAAGATACTTATTATTTTATCATCAAACGAAGAGATTAATCATTTACAAACTTATATAATCAACTAACTGAAATGTAATACTACTTCACAGTAATCACCTACACGTCTTTCAACTCTCTACCAATCAACGTGCGCTGCGATCAAAGGAATTTCATTACATAACTTCAGCCTCATCATAACTATTTCCATTTCACATATCCTGCGGAAATCTAACACGATCGAACTTTCCAATAGCTTTGCCAAAGCGAATGTAAACTGCAAACATAGCATTTTATATTGCGGGATGGTTATATTTCTAAAAATATTTTAATATCTTGAAGTTTTGGGAAACAAATTTTAATGAATAATTGTAAGAAATTTTAATCTTATGTTTTCAGCCTCAGAATAGCAAAACACAATTGTTTAATAGCATTAAGTTTAATTAAAAAAGGTATAGTATTACTTGGATCTGCCAGAGTAATCCAAAGGTTTTTTTATCCGAGTTTAAAAAACCGTCAATAAACGATAGGGATGTATAGATGTGTAGATGAATCATGTTTAGTGAAATTATTTATGAAAAGCAATTCCCGTCCTGTTTCTTCTATAAATGAGATGATCCATTGTTTTTGTGATTTCCACACATTTCAAAGAGCCAAGCAATAATGGAAACTTTCTTTGAATAGATTAAATATATAATCCTGTTTTTACCAAAATCTTTACATAACAAGAGACCAAAGAGTCATGATGGAGTTAGTGGTTTATCAAGACAAGACAATGTTAATAGATGGTGGTTGTTGATAGTTTCTCAAGAGACTGGTCAATCTAGGCAACAATTAAGTTATCTTCTTGCTTAACAATATTACATTTATGTAAGGGCGATATAATTAAGTTTTAGAAATGTATTTAATATATTAATGGATACAATACCCTCAGTGTTTTAGTGTTGCAAAGAATTCTCTAAATATATTGGAACATAGCGTTGACAACTTGGCCATATATTATGCCGTTGTATCATTAACGAAAACACGAGAAGGGCGGATTTTGTCAGAAGAACTGACACAAAAGGTGACATTTTAATCGAAATGTATATAAACTTAGTTATACCATAGATTAAACATGGTATGTTTAATCTATGGTTGTACTAACTCGTAGACTTAACAAGTTGGACTGTAAAACATAGTTTTGTAATTTGATTAAAAATAAAATTTATTCAAACGATACTTATGCTTGTTCCAATTAGTTTTTACATATGTGCCTAGTAAATATTTAAAGCTTATAATAATTAATAGTGATTTTTCAATAGTAAGCTGCGATAGTGTTGGATTGTAGCTTAAATACTGTGCATGTAATTTAATATGTGACCGTAAAGAAATAAAAATGTGATTCAATCTTCAAAGAACTACATAGCTACAACTTGACATCTAATCTACAAACTGCGTTAACTACTCAAGCTCTCGATTATACAGGATATCTGCAAGTCAATGAAGGTCTAAATGGAAACGAGGACAAAGCTATAAGCGGTGTTAACTTTGTTTACATGTTTACAAGTTTTATTAAATTATTAATGTAACTTTCTATAAAATAATACTTGGACTAATGACTGCTTTTTATTAACATTCAGAACTACATAGCTACAACTTGACATCTAATCTACAAACTGCGTTAACTACTCAAGCTCTCGATTATACAGGCTATCTGCAAGTCAATGAAGGTCTAAATGGAAACGAGGACCAAGCTATAAGCGGTGTTAACTTTGTTTACATGTTTACAAGTTTTATTAAATTATTAATGTAACTTTCTATAAAGTAATACTTGGACTAATGACTGCTTTTTATTAACATTCAGGCATAATCTTATTAATGAATTACCATTACTGTTGACTTAGTTCTTGAGCTGCAGGATTGTATTCACAAGAATAAAGGCAGAACAGGTAATTAATATAATAACCGGAACAAAAAATAAATAAATAATAAATAAGCATAATCATTCTAGAGTTAATATTGACTGACACTTTTTTGTTTTTCTTTTTACTTTATAGCCTTATTGTTAATGTGTTACGATAAAAAAATATATGACAAAATAAAATTGATACGAAATTCATCGAATTTTAATTTTTCAGGATAACATCGTTGGACCGAGAAAATGGTGAGTATCTTACAATTTTAACTAAGCAACTAAGCTGTTGTGTAGATAACCACATTTTAAAGCAAATTAGTAATTAGGCCTACCTTTTAGTTATATATGTATATCAATGTATTTTGACAGTTTAACTTGAAAAAGTAATTTCAAGTAAAAGTAAGTAAAAGTAAATAACAGCATGTGTTTAGCATACCAATAAGCAAATTTGTGATAAATCTCGTAGAAAAAAATAGAAAACTACCAAAAGTTGATTTTACGATCGTAAGAATATGCTTATTTATGTTAAAAAATGTTTAGGCCTAAATAAGGAAAAGAGATTTGCAAATTTAAGTATCTTATTAAGTTTGAAATGTTCATCCAATCATTAAAAAGGTAAACCTAATCTTCAAGATGGTTATTTTCAATAGTTCGTCACATTTTACCAAGTTACTTTGTATCTTTTGGTAGTATATTGAATGTTTTTGTTTGTTTCTTTGTTACATATAAAGTATGCAACTTTTGTCATAGAATACTATTTATTGCTGGTCTGTGTCCAAGCACTTTTACAGCAATAGTTGGCACTCTTGTATCATAAAATAAGTATATTGTCTTTCGACAATGCCCGTTGGAATTATCCAGAAATGTTGATTATATTACATAACACAAAGAAAATAAAACCTGTTATTTACCGTTTAAGATATATTTTATGTAATAATACAAACAAACAAAATTCCCCCTTCCGGTTAATTTTTAAAGTAAACTGTTTAATTTAGTGGGGATTTCGTTGTTATATGTTAATTATATGCTTCCAGTCCAAATGTACGACCATAATAACTTATATTCTGATAGTCTGTGAAAGTTTTACAATATACTTTTGGAGTGCTTAAAAGTTAAACAAAATTATTTTAAGAGACCATCTTTTATAATGATTTGATACAAATACATGCTTACTTTGAGTACTTATTTATATGACTCAAAACCTCCTGAATAATAATGCAGACAATTCCTTTACCTCTTGAAATTATTTAATATGCACATTATTGATTGTACAAGAAAAATAATTTATCCAAAAATATCACCAACTGTTCAGCAATCATTGTTTTAAAGTGTTTTCCACAAAAGCTCAGTCCTCCCAATTAGGTCGTTAACTAACATTCTCAAAACGTAGTTAGCGTTTAAATCCCAAATTGACTTGCTAATATGGATTAGACGAGATTCTAACCGAAGATTACACAGCGGACCTGAAAATTCCCTTTCGAAATAAATCCTAAACCTTAACTGCTCCGTTACAGATTTTACTTTGGCAATAAACGATGTAATTTAAAATCCATCGTTGTAGTTGTGATAGTAATTTTGTAGGTTGAGCTAGGGCATTACGTTTTGCCGTGTTTGATATCCATGCAAGAATTTATATATTTAGCTTAACTGGGCTTCAATACTTTTAGTTTTTGAATCACATTTTTACAAACACATATTATATGTTACCACCAATATAGCAGCGTGCCACAGCCAGGCTACAACACTGACATTAATTACTGAACCTCAACTTGTCAATAACTGTCAACAGGTCTAGAGTGTGGCACCACTGAGCTCAATTAAACATTGTTTAGGTTTGTACATACATAGTTATTATCAGTCACCGCCAATATAGCAGCGTGCCACAGCCAGGCTACAATACTGACATTAATTACTGAACCTCATCTTGTCAATAACTGTCAGCAGGTCTAGAGTGTGGCACCACTGAGCTCAATTAAACATTGTTTAGGTTTGTAGATACATAGTCATTATCAGTCACCGCCAATATAGAAGCGTGCCACAGCCAGGCCACACAACACTGACATTAATTACTGAACCTCAACTTGTCAATAACTGTCAACAGGTCTAGAGTGTGGCACCACTGAACTCAATTAACATTGTTTAGGTTATAGATGCATAGTTATTATCAGTCACCGCCAATATAGCAGCGTGCCACAGCCAGGCTACAATACTGACATTAATTACTGAACCTCATCTTGTCAATAACTGTCAACAGGTCTAGAGTGTGGCACCACTGAGCTCAATTAAACATTGTTTAGGTTATAGATGCATAGTTATTATCAGTTACCACCAATATAGAAGCGTGCCACAGCCAGGCCACACAACACTGATAGACTATTAATTACTGAACCTCATCTTGTCAATAACTATCAACAGGTCTAGAGTGTGGCACCACTGAGCTCAATTAAACATTGTTTAGGTTTGTAGATACATAGTCATTATCAGTCACCGCCAATATAGAAGCGTGCCACAGCCAGGCCACACAACACTGACATTAATTACTGAACCTCAACTTGTCAATAACTGTCAACAGGTCTAGAGTGTGGCACCACTGAACTCAATTAACATTGTTTAGGTTTGTAGATACATAGTCATTATCAGTCACCGCCAATATAGAAGCGTGCCACAGCCAGGCCACACAACACTGACATTAATTACTGAACCTCAACTTGTCAATAACTGTCAACAGGTCTAGAGTGTGGCACCACTGAGCTCAATTAAACATTGTTTAGGTTTGTAGATACATAGTCATTATCAGTCACCGCCAATATAGAAGCGTGCCACAGCCAGGCCACACAACACTGATAGACTATTAATTACTGAACCTCATCTTGTCAATAACTATCAACAGGTCTAGAGTGTGGCACCACTGAGCTCAATTAAACATTGTTTAGGTTTGTAGATACATAGTCATTATCAGTCACCGCCAATATAGAAGCGTGCCACAGCCAGGCCACACAACACTGACATTAATTACTGAACCTCAACTTGTCAATAACTGTCAACAGGTCTAGAGTGTGGCACCACTGAACTCAATTAACATTGTTTAGGTTATAGATGCATAGTTATTATCAGTCACCGCCAATATAGCAGCGTGCCACAGCCAGGCTACAATACTGACATTAATTACTGAACCTCATCTTGTCAATAACTGTCAATAGGTCTAGAGTGTGGCACCACTGAGCTCAATTAAGCATGGTAACTATTGAAAAAGTATATATTATTTTACTTTGTGATTACGATTATAAAGCTATTCTTAACTCCCAAAGCCAAAAAGACTTTTGAATGGGTGGGTCAAAGCACTCAGTCAAAGTGTCAAAACGAGAGTCTAGTTATTTTGGGAACGTTCTTCGAATGTATTAACTTTGTACCAATCTTTTTACAAGGGGGTTTAGAGGTCTAGGTTTAGGGGGTATCTTATATAAAATGAGACATGTTTATAAATAGTTTGGCCAGTTGACGTAGTGCTCTTTTTGTGAATAGAATATAATATGGAACAATTATGGCTTACTTTTTAACCATGCTGCTTTTTGGAACCATGCTTACAATTTAAGAACTTCTTATAATCTTCTAGTCCCTGTCCACTGTACAACCTTTTTTCAAAAAAATCTCCGTTACAATGCAGTAAATATCTTCAACCACCTTCCAACGCATCTAAAGGCAGTCAGACCATCTGAAATTCAAAAGAAAGTTAAAATCTTTTCTATTAAATAAGTGCTTCTACAGCGTCCGTTACTTCCTGACTGACGGCTAGATTCTTGATTTTCCTTTAGACAGAATGATTTGTAAATAGTATGTTTAAGTTAATTTTATTATTTTTAGTTCAATTCCAATGCATATTATATTATTTTGACCTAACCTATACATGTAATTGTGTCTACTTGGTTCAATAAACGAGTTATTTATTTATTTATTGAACACCAACGGCAAACACCATTATACATTAAGTAGCTACAAATAGGAAATATTATAAAAAATTAATAATTAACAGAGGAGTAGAAAACAATATTTAAAACTAATTATTACATGGCAAAACAATGGGTATTGATGTTACAGAGAAATAACAATGTATTGAGTTATTTATCAACTTAAGTTGGAGTGTATTGTAATAATGGGCTTACCTATCTATCTATCTATCTATCCATCTATCTATACTATTATAACATTGAGGTGGCATCTCTCTGTAACTAAACATCTCTCTAAACATACATAGCCCAAATTAAGATCAAAGATTGTCCTCATACTTAGAAATGCCATCGGAATTTTCACTTCCCTGAGTTCCTTTCGGGCAACGCCCCTTGGAAGTTTTGAGGTGAGATTTTCAAAAGTAAATAATAATTGGTCTCCATGGAGTTATAAGAAAATTCATAAACTCTGTTTACCTTTGCGTTGACATTTCAATGTATTCAGTCCAGAACGCACAATTTGTTTTTCAGGATTAATTTTGCCAACAGTGTCATTTAGAGGCTTCTGATTGACTATAACGAAGGTTTAGTAATTGAATTTTTTTTTGTTCATTGAATAAAATTATAAATGCTTCAAATTCAATTTTATATTTTTTTTATTATGAAATTAAACCATCATAACCTAACCAAACCAACCAAACGTGCTGACAATGAAAAAATCTAATGAAGGTTTATTATAAAAAAATAGTTCTGTTCATAAAATAAAATTATAAATGCCTCAAATCCTATTTTATAATTTTTATTCTAAAATTAAACAATCATAACCTAACCAAACTTACCAGACTTGCTAATAATGAAAAATCAAATGAAGGCGTAACAGAAAAAAATATTTCTGTTCATAAAATAAAACTATAAATGGGTCAAATTCAATTTCATAATGTTTTAATTATAACATTAAACCGTCATAACCTAACCAAACCAAACAAACTTTTTGATAGTGGAAAAAATCGAATCCAAAAAAATAGTGATACGGGTGGGATTCGAACCCGGGATCTTCGGATCATAATCCCTACACTCTATCCACTACACCACCGAGGCCGTTGGTGTTAACCGTATCGTCGCGGTAATGATGTTCCCTCAGCCAATCAGAAGCCTCAAAATAATACTGTAGGCAACACTAATCCTGAAATAAAAATTCAGCGTCCAGCACTGCTAAACGCTTATTTTACAATTTTAGACAGCTGACAAATAAAATAAAATATTTTACACAACTATGTGGTAGGTTTATTTATGTAATTGATTATGGAAATCAAGAAAGATTCTATAACCGTAAGTTATGAAAATTATGTTATTGATAAATTTTAATGTTAACAGGACAATTACAATGTAGGCCCTACGTCATTCTTTTTTTATTGGCTTTTTGTTTATAAATTCGATCTATTTAACAAATGTTTGGATTAGGCGGTATAGTACATCTTTCCGTTCCGAAGCACGGGTACAGCAGATAGTTTTCAATAAATTAATGATATAAATCATCTAAAGACTTTCTTATAACGAAATACTACGTAATTTATAAGTTTATATCGCAGCAAGAACCCCCTCTTGACATCTTACTCAATCTCAGATGTTGATATCCAAAGAGTTACCGTTATAAAGGATCTGGGTGTTTTCTTCCGTCACGACATGGGCTTCTCAGACCACGTTGATAGGATTTGTAAACAGGGCAACAAAATGTTGGGCTTCATCTCAAGATCTACCCGTGGGATTAACAACCCTGATGCTCTAAGAACGCTGTACTGCGCTATGGTGAGACAGATTGTGGAGTACGCCAGCCCCGTGTGGTCACCCTATGCTATTGGTGAAAAAGACAGGCTGGAAGCATTGCAGAGACGTTTCATCCGCTTAGTGGGAGTTCGCAATGGCTTTAACTACGCGGACGTCCCTGTCGTTTCTCTCTCTTCTGAACTGCAGCTTGTATCTCTTGCGGTGCGCCGAGACTTGGCCGACTTCATGCTCCTACTGAAAATAATCAGAGGTCTTCTATTTTGTCCGGATCTCCTGTCAAAAATTGACTTCAAAGTACCGTCTGGCACTAGGTCTAGGGAACTCTTCGTCCGAAGACACTACAATACGTCTTTCGACTTCCACAGCCCACTAGCTCGTCTTGCCAGGCTTGGAAACCGTGTTGCTCCGGACTGTGACCTGTTCTGTGACACAATTTCTCATCTCAGAAGATGTGCTACGGAAATCTTCACTCCTTGAACCTGTACGAGCGTAAACTAGGCCTACTTCCAGACACAGATTTTCACCAGCATTTGTTCATCTTGTGATGTAGGCCACATGTAAAATTTGTAAAACTGATTATTATGTTTGTTCCTGCATTTTTGTCAATGTAAAATTATTTATTGTAAAACAATTATTGTAACGAATTTGTCAATTTGTATGTATTGTAAAATAACTTAAACTCTTCTTGATCTCACTCATGCACTACTTGTTGCCATCCAACTTTCTATTTAAAAATTGTAAATATTTGTATTGTTAATATTTTTGTTAATATTGATATTGTTACCACTATTGTTATTGTTCACTATTTGTTCACTACTTTGTTGTGAGTTGTTATGTTGTGAATGTTTTTCATTGTTAAGTGGCTATGCCGTTGGGAAATAAAATAAATAAATAAATAAATAAGTGAGTGGATGAGTTAAAACTCAGATTAATGATGTCTCATTAATTCTCTCATTAATGAAAGATCAAATTTCTTTTTTAAGGGGATTAACCTTTAAACAGTGCCATTTTGAAATATGAAGTACAAAGGTATATTCAACGCCAGGTGGAGCAATATATATTTAGATAAAGAAGATCGTTTTATCCTGACAATGGACCCAAGTCTGAATTATTGGAGCTTTGATTTTCATCCTTTGAAGAATATTTCCACTTATCTCCATTTTCTCTTTACAGAGAATTACTTTATAGCAATTTATTTTCGCCGGGCTATGTTACAAGAGTCAGTTTGCTTAGGTAAACGTGTTTAAAAAATAATTTTGAAACATAGTCACAGCTGCTTGTGTACATATTCATACATTTTAGGGGTTTGGCAAGCTTATTGTCTAAATATTATTTTAAATCCAAATGATATAGTTACATGATGTCTTAACACATGCCACGAAATCTATTTACTAAATTATAAATTTAGGTGCCACATGCGTTTAAGAATTTATTCATATACATTTACTATTTGATTGGTTTTTTAGATAATCATTTTTAAACCTACTGCAGGAACCGTTGTAGCTTGCACTAATAGCATAGTAATAATTGTAGGGTTATAAAGGTAACGGATACGCCAATAAGATAAAAATAGTCCAAACTAAAGGTGGGAAAACTCATAATTCTGGCATAGTCATAGTCGGTACTCGTTACTTATTAAATCTTAAATGTTTATACTAGTATTCGTAGAGGCGTTAAGACAAAAGTGTATACTATATTTCATCAGCGATGAATAACACCAATGATAACAGATTAAACTGAGACCATTATTAATTTCCAAAGTTTGAACCTCTGGTTATCCACATTTCCTCACTAAACCACTTATTAGTTTGCTTGAAGGTTCGTATGATTTATTTGACCCATTTATGGCTTAGGTAATCATTGGACTATTTACGTAGCAAACTTAAATTGTATATGATTAAAACTTGTATTAAAAACTTTAGCACATTTTTGTTTTTTCAAGATACAAATAATGTAAACATGGTTTAGCCATTCTAGTTGTTACACTCCAAGCTTCGAAAAGGATAGAGAACTCTGAAGAAAATAAGGTTTTTTTCCGTATGTCTGCTTTATAAACCAGTTACACATCCATAATTATTTACATACAAATTAACCATTCATTTTTTACCTTGTTTAAAACTGTTTCTATTTAACTCAGCTGAAAGTAAAACAATACCTCAAATAACACTAGCAATAATATATTTAAACATGTACTGTTTACTCCCAAGACGGTAAAGACATATAACAGATCGATTTCGATTGGACACTTCAATCATCATCAGACCCAATGACAAGAATGCCAATGGCGTCCTTTATATATTATTAGCTATCTTGGTACTATTGGCTTTTTTATATATACCCTGGTAGCCAATAGTATATAAGAGACGCCATTGCGATTCTTGCCATTCGCCTATTGGGTCTGATGATGATTGGAGTGTCCAATCGAAATCGATCATCACTTACCATCTTTCATATGTATTTACTATCTTTTGAGTAAAGAATATTGAGTGTAAATATATAATTACTAGTGTTATTTGACGTATTTTTGTACTTTTAGGTAATGTCAAAACACGCGTGATCAAAAATTATTTTAATTCAGGTAAGAGGTTACATTTTTCTAGGACCCTGCCTGGAATATTTAACTAATCTAAATAACATAAATGTCCAATGGTTAGCGTGATATACAATGAATGTCTTCGGATTAGATATTTCTACGCATTAAAATATAGTAAAAGGTACGAATTGTATTTACAATTTTGATCTCATACTTTAAAACAATTTTCTACATTGACCACACAGGCTACAAGCTAACTTAAAACTATTTACCCTATAAAACTGATGTAAAAAAATTTGGTACTCTTATTTTTTCATGTTTCTCTCTCAGTTACACCAATAGATAGTTAAAAGTATATCCACGGTTCAGCCAATCAGAAATTGTAGATAATCTAGACGGGAAGAACAAACCGAAACGATCGCCGACAGCGGTTCAATTATCTTATAAACTCTTCACGTTCTTCGCCCCAAACGTATCTTTCATTAAGAGATACTGTATCTGGCCCTTTACTAAACACTTGAAATTCACACAATGAATCACAGTAAAAAAGAAAATATACAGTATGCTTTTGTCCCAGTTAATTTATCAGTGAATGACTTTTATAAAAGTTAAGTCAAACTATACAAGTCCAGTTGTAATAGACCTGGAAAGCGAGCTGGTCTAGTGATAGAGGTCGAGGCTTTGGTCCCTCATGTCTCGGGTTCAAATCCCATCAATCGCCAACGGATTTTTCAATGTGATAATGCCACTACCCTCTAGGTAATGCCTGAAGTAAAGTATAAAACAGTTGCAGGCTAAAACATAGTAATACGCTGTAATAAACCATTGCATTATTTTAATCTTCAGGAATTTAATAAAGCTCACACTGTACCTTATTAGATTTGTAACATGGTTCTTTTCTACAGATTTATTTTTCATCCTTTGTATGGGACGGTTAACACGAAAGAAATAACTTGCAGTCTAAATTAAATGACGAAGGAGATTACTTAATTGCAATGCAAGATATTTGGTTAAGTTTTTCAACCATTTAAAGTATAACTTTTGTTAATCTTTTGTGTAACAGTATAACCGTAGCTTTCAGTATACTGTAGTTCTTTACGTTCAAATTATTACAAACTTGGTTTATCACTTAGTCCGTTAAAAGCAAACAAATTTTCGCCACATTGCTAAATTCTGTATAATTAGATCAGTTATCATCACAAATTACTTTATTTATTGCAACTTTCTTTATTGAAAGCTATTTACTAAAATTTTTGCAAAGGGTAATTCACATTTTTTGATGGTCATTGTAGTAGTTTTGTTTACAGTGTTCAGTTATTTTATAAACCAGTCTTAAAAATAATGTCTACACCATATTTTAAACTACTAAAAATATATAAATTGAGTGTAAAAAAAACACAAACATCCATAAACATGAAGCTGGATGAAGCTGTTTTGAGTTTAACAAACACTTATCACTGTACAAGGGGAGGGACAATTGCTTCCCATTAAGTGGTGTTATATTTCAGTTTAATCGTCCAGGGTTTATCTTCATTTACTTTGTATATCCCACTCGTTTCTTTCTTTGTATAAGCTCTTTAGTTGGAACAAAATATAAATGAACATTACTGTTAATAATTGTAACGAACAAATCCTTACAGTATTTATGTTGGAAATAAATTATGTGAAGGGATAACTAACTATATTAAGGTAGGCTGCAAAGAGAGGACACAAAAGAAATCGCATTTCATTATTGAGATATGTGATATGTGTGATATGTGATACTGTGGCTTCAGTAATTTCCTGAAAAAATATAAATTGATCCTTCGAATCTGATGTGCTGCCATAATTACAAATAATATATACAGTAATGAGAAATAAAAAATTGATGATAAAACTGCCAAGTATAATATAAATAAGAATACGATGTTTCTATGTCTTTAACAATGAAAAAATTTTGAACGTTCCATAGGATAACACCAATTTTACTCTTAAATGAAAATTAAATTTTATGTAAAGTCACAAGTGGGAAGGGTGACTTGTAGTAACTGCGCGGCTCTTGCCTGCAGAGAGACAAGTTAAATTGAATACTTACACACATCACCTGGGACCCAAGTTTGCCCACGCTGTCAAATTGATTCTTTAAGCGTTCGTTCACAAACTTGATGGCAACTTTGACCCTCCAATTAAATTAGGTAAGAGTAATTTAGAAAGGTTTTAATTTTAGATTGCTTATTTTTGTCTAATGATCTTATTTTGCTCTAGGCTAGGGAAAAGTGTGAAATGTAGGGAAAGAAGATTTTGATCGATTAGCTTAAGGGATTTCACAGATACAGATAAAGAAAACACAACATTATGAATTTTTAAATCTTAAACTTACAAACAAGTAAATACTTACATTAGAAAAACTTAAAAAAAATGAAAATGTCATTAACAAAATAGAAAAAAACTGAAATATATGAGTTTTGATAATATTCTCTGAGAAGTGCTACTATTTAAGAAAAAGTAACAAATGTAGTTAAAAATTTAAACGATTGTACCGCTATATGGGGAACAAGAAATATAACAACCATATTGAAAGTGTAAAATCACTTTTGGTTTAATTTCATATAAAAAACCGATTTTACTTAGAATTTTCCAGCTGTTTCATATAATATTTTTACCATTAAAGAGACAAATTAGCCTATTTTAGAAGTTTTCCTGCATTAGTAAAACGTCATCTACCTTTTTTTGTTTGTTGTATATGTACTAAGCTAACTAACAAAACACAGTTTGTAATAACAATATAGTATTTGTGAATATACATTGTCCAAAAACCATGATTCATATGTCATAGGGTCATTTAGTAACTAACAAAGGTAAATCTCCCAGTTGGTTGATGTACACCGCTAAGCAACAGATCATAGTAAAGCCTAACTTAACTGACATTTGTTGATTTACACACCAATAACGTGATAGCACTGCGAAAGATCATCGGTAAAAAAATATAGAAACACGTGAATTGTAACTTGCATGGGTAGTTAATCTGCTAAATGGTAAGAATTACTTTGTAATTCTATGGTTGTTTAAACATTATTTTGGAACGAAATAACTGATAACACAATATTTTTCCTTTACAGATAATGGATATTTAATACTTCAGAGGAACTAACTATATCGTTTGTGCATGAGTATATTTGCATATTTGCATATTTGCATGTATATTTGCGTGAGCCCACTTAATGTTATTGAATTTGGTAAATAATGTTCTTTGTGACCAAATATGGAGCGATTTAAATATATGTACTAAATTCCAAGCGTAGCAAAAATATTAAATAAAAAAACAATAAATATTTATGAGATACAGGATTTGATATATGCTTGGGGTTCTTTTGTTAATTTAAATTGAGTAACTGGGGAAGACAGATTGGATTTCAAATTTGCTAACACTTCATAGTAAGCGTTATCCTGAACACATTGCAAATACTGAAATAATGTATGACATGGTACTTGTCGAAGAGAAATTTATACTTAAATACCTGATATGGTACAGAAAAATCGTATTCAATCACGTTGTGTGTATAAAGGACAATGTACTATTATATAAAATAAGTCATTATTAATAACATCACACTTTATAATCGTTAGATAAAAACAGCCATTTAGTATAAATATGTTGCATATTATAGAGGAAAATACGAATAATTTGCATGAACATTTTAAACAAACAAACCTACTTCACTGGGCAGATAGGCATTAGAGAATTACAATAGGCCTGACAAATGCACCTCGTTACCAGATAATTATGAGGATAGTTAGTTTATCTTTTGTATTCTGGCTAGCTTATCTTGCACCATTATATTCAAAATTGGATGTGTTTTTTCTGTCGTCATAAAATTTGATATGAGTATTTTTCGTATATAGCTAATACAATTTCCAATTAAATGTTTTCCATGCCAATAATACTTTAGGGATTATATATTTACTAAAATTATATAACAAAACCTAATCGATAATTGGAATTGTTTTGTGTTTGAATTTTCGAAGATGTTCTTTCAAACGTGCAGAATTAAGACATGAATAGTTTCGTATACACTAAAAGATTTATATTTAAATTTGAGAAGAAATCGTTGTTCCCCATAAAGTATAATTTATATGGTCTTTTTAGTCATACGGTAGTAATAGAGAATGAAAACCCCGGAAATTGATCATAGTAACACAATTAAAGCAGTACAAGTTGTGTAATCTAAGTAATAATAAAGTCACGTCAAAGTATTATCCTAGGATAAATGTTAAGGTATATGTATAATAATAGTATTCACATCGGGGTTTATATGCAAAACGTATGTCAGCTCTCAATAATAATTTTTACATGATATTTTGTTAAATCCTGTTTTGTTCATATGCTATACGAATAGAAAGTTGATCTAGGGCTTTTGCTAAGGTATCCTACAGACACAATAACAAACGTCGTAACTTATCATTAATTAATGTTACGTTCATTTTTTTAAATTATTCACGTTTTCCGTTAAATACAAAGCAGTACAATGAACATGTTCGACCTGCTTACTAGTATTGATGAATATTTGTTTTCAATGGTAATAGACACTCCTTTAAAGATACTTACTGGAAACAGTTTTCAACGACCATGAAAGCAAGTTTCTCGTTTGAGGCGAAGTTAAAAGTTTACGCTCCGATTGCGTTAACTAGAACTCCATTAGAAGTTAAAGTAACATTGTTCTTCAGTCTATTCATTAGCTTACAAAACATTAAGTAAACATTAGGTATAATTTAAAGTAGATAAGAATTTTGTGTATGGTTGTAGGAACATGTATTTGGAATGTAATGAGATTAATATTAATTTTTGTTTACAACTCCAAGAAAACATAATAGAAAAGAACGAATGTAATAATTCTATTCAGGCTGAATTTCAAAATCTATCCTAGGAAATCATAGAATTGGATTTTACTAACTACTTGTAAATATTTTTGTAGAATAAAAATGAAATTTGAGATGTATAAAACGTAACGGATCATGTCCCTTGTTTTTAATGTGACAGTTGCTTAAGCATTGTTGTACACATTTAAATAATATATTTGCTGTAATTTGAATTTTAAGGTTTAAATTTGAGTAGGATTGCTGGCCTGAATCCTACTCTCTAATAAACTTTATAAAATTATGCTTTTGAATAATTTTACCTACGAATAACAAGAGTTCCTACTTAAATTAACCAACAAAATATTTATTTTATTACGCCTTACTCTAGAAATACAAAATATAAGTATTAAAATATGTTCTTTTAATAATTATTTATTACGTTACTGGAACTGATTTAAGGTATCAGATATATTTGTTCCAATGTATAAAAAGTTCTCGACCGATCGGCTCAAACCCCAAATCACGTTATACAAATATCGTTATATAAATCTGTTATCTTTTATAGATTATGGTTGCAGAACTTTGTATAAATATTCATTTAGTAGTATGGTTGAATCAGTACGAGATGTTGATGAATATAAGAAAACTATTATGTTAATTAACTTTCCTCATTTATGATTTGGTTATTGTAAATGAATAATGTTCAATATTTATGACTATAATTAAATTAGGTACCCTAAAAGCTATTTTACCTGAGTATAATATAAATGTGTCCTCCAGGTATGGGTTAAAACATATTCATAATACTTCATTTACTGATTAAGGCTATTAACATTTTATAGAGTCATATTCCAAAATGGCCAATTCTCATTCTAGTTAATGATATAAATAAATTGGAATTTCTATGTTTGAAAGCACGTTATTTCAAATCATATTCAGTAAAAGAATTTTAGTCAAATATGTGTTTTATGGACTCGTTAAAGTATTAAAATATCCTATTGTTTTATTATTTTAATGTATGGGCCACTAACATTACTTTTGCCAGTTACAAGTCGTTTTTGTCAGTACAATTTGCACTTTCATAAAGAGTTACACCACAGCCACCTCTAATATAATGTAATAGAGGTGGCTGTGGTTACACACATGCAGACCCCATGTAGAGAGAATTGTATTGCAAAAATCAGATGGGTTTCAAATCAACCCGAATCCAATACACAGATTGGTTTAAACTTGACGTGTGTAGATTGACACCACATTGATTAGTGACGTCAACGTCAATACCGCGGACAGTCAGATTGAAACTTGACATTGACGGATCTGATATTAGTAACGGTGATATTTGTGGTTGTAGTTTATATTTAATTTCTGTCTACCTATTATCTAGTACATAGCTTTATTCAGTATTGTTATTGTAAGTGTAAATTATAAAAATATGTATAAGAATGGTTTTCTATGAAATAATCTGCGCTTCTTCAACTAAGTACCTTATTCTAATAAATTAACTGAGTTATCATCAAAGGGTAGTGATTTGTATCTATTTATGACATATGTTAAGACATGTGCGTTATTTAAATCACCCTTTAATTGTCTAATTGAATTAGTAGGTAGCTAAACTTGAAAAGTTAAAATTAATTCACAATTTTTCAAATACAGGCCTAAACATATAAATTAATGCAAAATCATGAAGCCATTAGATGGACACAGTTAAATAATTTTAATTTATAGAATTTCCAAATAAATGTATCAATATTATTGATTAGATCAATTCTCTCTGAGTAAATTGAATCTCAAGCACATTTATAGGAAAGCTGATAGGCTTACTAGAATTCCTGTTATGTTCTGAATGTCTGTGTTAATGTCTTCAGTAATTAGTTTTGCATATTGCATCAGTTGGAGTGTTGTTGGTTCGGATTACGTTTCGGATAGTTCATTTACATATTTTAAGAGACAATTTTCACATAGAAACTGAATGGGGAGTGTTTTAAGTGAAGTATTTCTGTAAAATATTTCTAACTTATTGATTTGTAAACTAATAGTAATTTTACGTTCGCAAAAGATATGAAGAAATTGTACGTATAATATTTGCTCAAGGTATCCAGTAAAAATATCTCTTTAAAATATATACGTTAGATATCTAAGAATTATATCTACAGAAACCTTAGGATTTGAGTAAAAAGAGAAAATATCAACTTAAATTATTGGCGTTAAACATTAACAGAAATTGTTTACAAACATTATCTGTTTTAGGTACCAACGGCAAATATCTGAAGACATTATTAGTGATAAGTATCTCAAAAAGATTATCTAAAAATATGTAGGGATATTGACGTTGATATTTTACCATTAAAAGTATTAATTTGAAAAATCATTTTTTCCATCTTAATACTTCTATACCTGTTTACACAAAATTTAGATTTAACTTACACTTTAGCATTGTAAATTTAATAGGATATTTGACACGCATAACCCAAAAACACATCAAACTCCTTTTACCGATACAAAATAATTCGATTCGTTCTTAAAATTCATATTTTTTACATTAACTTAAAAACTAAAAAAAATGATCAGAATAAAAACTCGTAATACAATACAATAGTCGTAATATTTTATGGTAATAATAACTAAATACTGTACCATACATCTTGTTTCAGGTCATGTTTCAAGGTATGAATTATGTAACCTTTCTGATAATACGGAATTCCGACAACAAATTCTATGCAGTTATGTGAATACTATAGTGATACACTGAATTATGCGTGTATAACATGCATTTGATATTTATTTAGAAACGTATTTATGCTATTGAGAGTTATTCAATAACAATTAAAACAACTCTATTGAATTATTCATTTATATAGATTTTTTATTGGTGATATTTCTATAAACTTTACTTTCCTACATTATTTACGGACTCACCCTAATTTTAGTCGAGTGATATCAAAGGTTCGTCAGATCATATTCTCAAACGCACTCACATAAACACATTACACATAATCGTCATAGAAAGTCCAAATTTTTATGGAACAATATATAGTACTAGACAAAAGTGAGTTTGAAGGTTTAATTAAAGGCCACAAAGTTCACCAATGAACAATAACTCACTTAAAAACGTATAATTTAAATACTACATTCCTTTCATTGAATTACATTACAGTTGCACAATTATTTGGCCCCAACCTTCTCCGACTAATCTAAAGTGGAAGAAACATAGTTCCTTTTATAATTAATATGTACACAAACAATAGTACCTTATAATCAAATAAACACCATAACATCATTGAAAAAAATCAAACAACGAAAGAACTGTTGTGGACAAACAATTCTGGTCTTTTTTTAGTAATGTCCACCAACCAGCTAAATATGTAAAATTGTGTTTACAAGTTGAAAATAAATACGAAACTTGACTTGTACACTTTAATATAGCGTGTAAGCCACTAGAGAGCATGACAACCAGTGTTACAGAAAATGTCAAAAGAATACACGAAACCAAGAGATTTTTGGTTTTTATGATGAGTGTTGTTGAAACAAGCTGTGGTGTGTTCTACATGGTAAATTAGTTTAGCTTGTTACTGCATTCTCGTTGTGTTTTTAAGTCAAGAGGAATAGTTTTTAGGATAAAAAACACTATCATGTTTTTCATTAAAAATAAAATGTAAACTTCCATGGAAGAAGTTACATGGATAATCCGATTGTTTTTATAATAACTAAAACATCGTTAACATAAGTCCCGGTAAAGTTAAAGGGTTGTCCCTAGATTAAGATAATTTACTACCAAGATGAACATAGTTCATAAGCTAATGCAAATGCCTACGCTATTGAACGATTGTTTGGATGTTCATTGGTTAATATTATTTGTCTTATGTTGATTAAAAAATCTATTATATCCTTTTTAGAGTTAAGTAGTCGGACTAGGTAGGTGTTTTACGTAACTATTTGATTTTTGATATATGTATAAGCTTTTTTCAAACATACTAGAAATTCAACTAACTTACCAAACAAATGACATGTTAGTCGCGCATAAAAATTCTAGGAAGAAAGTCTAGCGAAGTGGTTTCCGGTTCATTAGACACTTCCGGTTCAACTGCGATCGTCAGCTGATGATGTATTGTGTCCTTGGCCAATTATTTCTTGATCCTCTAAAATTCACGATACTGTAAAATTCAATTCTTCCACGCAGGACGTGAAAACTCTTGGCACATAACAATGTAAAAAAATAAATACCTATGCAAATATGTTATAAATACAATCAAGATTACTCCATCATTTTAGAAACGTTCGATGTGATCACATTTGATCACATTTAGTCGCTTCTGCGAGTCAATTTGTTTAATGTATAAAAATGTTTTATTTTTGCACAAGAAACTTAAAGCGTTGACTATATAACACTACAGTATTATATAATACAGTATTGTTATATAGTCAATGCTTAAAGCTTAATGAAAACCGTACAGCAGAATGAGTATAACATTCAATGTTAGGAATTTAAACCCTACAACGGTCTTAAAAATTACCTGAAAGATGGTGGATAAGTCGTTGTTATGACCAAGGATAGAACGAGGCAACAAGCTTGGTCAAATGCAATGATTGCAGTTTTAATTGGCAGTTTTCAGCAATTTTGCTTACAATATAACTGTTTGTGAATACAACATTGCACACACAATATTGCTTAGTAGTATAAGTAAAATAGTCCACAGCTTAAATCACAAGGAAAACATAGATGGCAATCAATCAATCATACATACACAGATCACCAAAAATAGATGACAAAAATAACGATAAATAATTTTTATATTGCAAGCATAGGAAATATATCAACCAAATCTGTAATACAAAACATATAAACTTAGTTACCATCATATTTTTTTGCATCGAACAAAGTATAATATTTAGTTTTTAAAGCATTTTACAGAAAAATGTTCAATTTTACTGGATAAAACGTCAAATTATTGATTTGTGTGAAATGGCTATAATTTAGCAAAACATAGTTGATAGTTTCTGGCCAAAGTCGGCCTGAGTGCTCCGGGCGCTACTGATTACAGACTATTGAGAAAGCTCTCTCTTTACATCGGATCATAAGTAATAATTTGAGGGCTCGTCCTTCCAAATTGCGATATTCATGAAGATGTAGACTCAATTTTGGGCCCCGCTGTTGACAAAAGTATTAGTTACTATTTTTTCAAAAAGATTATAAACTTGTCTTTCAGAACAAATGTACATTTAAAATTATCATGAGGAGGTTTTCTTTAAGTGAAAATATGTAACTTAAGGATTAAGGATAACATTATCATGATTAACATAGGATTAACATAGGATACTTTTGCATTTGGTCCCAGAATGAATAAATTAAACCATGTTTCACTTATATATCCCCATACACTTGTAATAATTAATTGTTGGTTATGTTTATTAGCCTACTTAATATGGGTATTAACGACTGATTTACTGGTTGAAATCACTAAAATTAAGGTTTTAATCATCAAAACAAACTGGTCCATCTGAAACACACATTAATCAATCACTAGCTCATAGGAATGAATCACTAACACGCATGGGTCAAGCATTAACTTACAGAAATAAATGTCAAAACAAAATTTACAATCACTGAAGAATTAATCACCAACATACAGGGGTCAATCACAAAAATAAATGGATGAATCTCAAATACCCTGGAGTCAATCACACGAAACTCAACTCTATCTATCGACGTTTCATCAGATCAAAGGAATTCCATTACAACTTTTGCCTCTTCGTTACTATTCCCATCAAAGACTCTTGCAGAAATCAGACATAACTAAACTTTCCCACAGAGAATACAAACTGCAAACCAACGTTTTTTAATAGCAGTAATGTTAAAGAATCTTTAGTAATTATACCACCCTTCCATGTGAGGGGAATTTTCTCTTCCTTGTACCCTCCAAACTTTATCAAACCTCTCGCACCCTAAAATTTGACTCACTAGAACCATTTACTAAAGCGGCCCTGAACACCCACCAGACTATTCCACTTGTCAAAGGAGATCTTACAGAAGGAAACTTCTTTGTGCTCTTGATGGGTACAGGAGGTGAAGATGTCTTAATTTTTTTACCAGTGGAAATCCAAAACAAAAGGGCTCCATTCCAGTGTTAAGCCAGTTTTTTTCTTATCCGAGTATTCATTTAAAATTTTGTATGCGGTTTGTAAAATAGCTAAGTGTTATATCGTATCGTGTGGCCCGGAAACAGTGAGGAATGATAATCCCTAAGAGGCAAAACCCATACTTTCCAGTTCCCACTCCGTTTTCCCAGCACGGATACCTGACGTGACCGGGGTTGCCCGTGGCAGTGCAGCAGAGCCTGTCAGCCCGATCTATGCACCAGTGCCGCGCTTCTTCGTGACGTGTCAGTCCAGAGAACTGAAACGCTATCGGACTGAGGCTGTTTTAGGACTTCGACCTCTTCAACCAATCCTGACAAAGGACCGAAGTGGCTGGCTTCTCGGGAACCACTGAAAATACCTTTCGGTAGCGCAGAGCATAAACCAACCCCTGCAACACAACAACAACAACAACAACAGAGGCACTCCCAGGGATTCCCAGTGAGAGCGTCGGTCACCCATTTAGTCGCCTCTTACCACAAGCCGGAGAAGTTAAAGGTTATATTCTCCGGGAAACTGCACGAGAAGGAAGCCACGATATGTACTTTTAAAACACACCATATATATAATTACCATACACACACATTTCTGAAAACTGTGATATCATTATACTAACTACTGTATTATCAAACCGAAGAAATAATACCTGGTAAGAATATAATGCTGGAGCAGATAACGAATCGTTATAGTCTAGAGAAACGACATTTACAGAGAAGAGTGAATAAAAGACATCGTTTGTCAATACATTCAATGGCTACTCACTTCCCCTCTTTAGTATTGTAAATGGTTTTGTATCCAAAGGTTGTATGGAAGAAAGTAAAATGTCTATTTCAGTTTAGCTAGTATATATGAAAAAGTAAATAAGAAAATCACTCAAATATTGCTTTAAATTATTTAGAAAGGTAACCATCTTCTTGAAAATTACAAAATATGTTTCATAATGCATTTTTAGTAAACGGTACCAACATAGAATTTATTGGATGTAATAATTAATTCAAATAACATAATAAGATCTGCCATAAACATTAGCATTAGGAAATCAAAGTAAATGAAAGCTTTACAAAATACTACTAAGAAAAAGGTTCGTTCAAATATTGGAGACGATTATACAATTCCACCTTTTAATGTTTTGAATTAATAATAATAAAAGTTCACATTCAATTGATGGACAAGTCATTGCATAAAAGATAGTTTCATTTAATATCCGTATTTCCATATTTTATATCATTTAAGACCCTTGTTCCGATTTACTTTGTTATTTTTACTCTGATCATTGTGAGAGCGAATGTGTTTATTTTAAAGGACTTATCAACTGTTTATATCAGTCCTAATATCCTAAAAAGACTTCGGGTTTGAAAACTATACGGTTCCCAAAGCATATATTTAGAATTTTGACATTGAAAAGTCAACAATATTACAGTTAAATTTAGGAATATGACTCTATTAATTCCGAAACATTTTGATTTGCATACGACTTTATTCTTACGAAAGTAAGTTTTATTTTGATATGCAAGGGAGGCATACCACGTAACGTGTTACATGTTACAAATTACATACGTATTCTGATCACGTTCAAGTAAGTAGATCTCAGAGAATTGTAATTTCAAGATTTCTTGAAACGAAGGTAACCTCAGTCGCAACACACATAACTAAATAATTTAATCAGTAATTTTATTAAAAGCTTTATTTCCATAAAAATTACTGATTAAATTATTTAGTTATGTGTGTTGCGACTGAGGTTACCTTTATTTTGATAATTTTATCTTGGCTGATTTTGAAGTTAATATATTATTAGTTCAATTCCCAAGCAGCTTATTGACTGTAAAATAGGCAGAGGACTAAAAGTATTTTGAGGGAATAGGCCGGAGAAACAATGTTACTGTAAAGGAGTTAACGCAATCGGAGCATAAACTTCAAAGTTTACCTCAACAAGTAAGTCGCTTTCATGTTCGTTGAAAACTGTTTTAAGTAAGTGTCTACTAATGCTGCATTAAGGAGTCTATTTAGTCATTTGCAAACTTTAAAAATTCCTCTTGATGTTTTTTAACGTTATACCGACGAATGTTTTGGTCGTTTTTTTATACGCCAGGATTTTGTATTTAATATAAATTCGTGTTCAATTTGTGAAATTTGACACCCTAAACAGTCTCAATGTTTGTGAGCTTACAAATGTAAACATTATAATTTAATGTTAAAATAAAATATTAACCTAATAGAAACATTTTACATGTAAGATTCGACTAATTATAAACGCATTGTATAAAAACCGGTTCTTTTAATTCAAAACATATTTTTAAACCTTAAAACACATTATTATGTTTTATTTGATTAATTTATGATTCGTAAATACAAAAGTATTGGAAATACGATAATGGTGAAATTCATAACTCAATGTCATTTTGGTAATTCTGCGTGGTGTATTAAGTAGCCTTATTATTGTATCTTACTCTATTTCAATATAAAATAAAACTAAAAAGGTATACAAAAATAAATGTTGTACATTATTGGATGCCGACAAATATTTATTGGATGTAAGTTTTATGGTATGGTAAAAGAAAATGCTTGCACAAATGTTTAATGGCATAAAACCACATCTTATTTGTAATACAATGATACAAGAGTTAACCAGAATACAAAAGATAAACTAACTATCCTCATAATTATCTGTCAACGAGTTGTTCTCTGCCCAACAATAAAGGGATTTATTTATCTTGAAAAAAGTGTATTTTGTTGCATAGTAAATTATTTATAGGCTTTTACGTACAGTATTTTAAATAAATGTATGACGTGTTACTATTCAGATCCCAATAAAGTAAATCATTTTTATATCTTGATTTCTTATCTTTATAAAAATCATCTTTGCCAATCTTATCAAAAAGGGGTTCATATAAATAATACAATTCAATGTAATGAATGTCTAATGATCAAATGGATAATCCAATTGACTACTTACGTGTTATTATACTTTTCACAAGGCTGTTATGCAGTTTTGGAAGTTTCACGTTATTGGTATTGTAAATCATTAAATATCAGTGAAAAATAATAACGATCTGTAGCTTTCCAGGTTTATACAATACTGACGCAGCAGCCCACTTTATTTGTTAACTTTTCCATATTGCATGGTTTTCACGCAATACTGTATATTAAAAAGTATTGAAATCTAGATACGGTTTGGAACCGTAGTAAGTTAGTTGTTGTTTATTATGGTATCTGATTTCTTAGCTTTTATTGTCTCTATTGTTGAAGCGAATAATACAAGTACCAATTAAAATTCAATTAGTTTTATTAATACATTTAGGATATAACATTACTGGAAATGTCTCCAAGATTTATAAAGTAATGAATAATTGGTTTAAACAGTGCAATTGTGCATCAAATCAACTTACGCATTAATTTAATTGCGTCTAACCATAGCACCGAAGTATAATTTCTCCATCCTAATTTTATATTTTCCCAATCAGTAGTTAGTATTCTTGTAGGAACCGGAAACTTTTAACTTCGAAACAAACGAGTTCTCTAACTGAATAATGCGTACGTGTATTTCCTAACAAGTATACATTCTTAACGGTGATAAAATCATAAAAAATATGTTTAAAAAATGATGAGAGAAATTATTATTTTAAAATAGAATATCTTACTAACATTTCAAATAGCAAAACTTTTACATTTGAACATGCCTTCAAAAGACAATCACATCAGAACACGTAAAACAATATATTTTCAATTGATTTAAGATTTTAAGGTAATATAGACGAAATTAGATTTACCCATTTAGTAAGCTGAAAATGATATAGGATTATTACAAATTTTCTTTTCATACAGCAAGTTCTACGACTATTATGAAGTTGATAACTTTTTATTTTTATACGTCATGCTGTTAGAAATTTTTAAACATACCTTATTCAGTTTGATTTCATGTCTTCACAAAACAATCTAATGTATATAAATTTGATTCATTTTCATTAGCCTATCTGTCTACGAACTCCTGGTTCCTTTGTAATATTCGATCTTTCATTGAAGGTATCCTACGTATTTGCATATTTTTTTTAATTTATGGAGATAAAGAAAATGATTAACCATTCAATGCTATTATCCACATCCAAATTTTCCTTTGAGGATTGGATGATTTTTACTCTCCCCATTGAGCTGGTTACAAAGTTCGTATTATAAATAAATTAAGTAATACGAAAGGGATTTCTAAGAAATGGTTGAGGTTTATAATTTTTAATACACTACGTATGTTAACAGAATTACATAATTATAAACTATTCTGTTTTATAATAGAAATAATTATGCCAAATGTACTCATTCGATTTGTTTAAACCCTTTCAGACAAATGTATGCTCTGCTTTAGACTCGTTTAAGTATTTTTAGACTATTGAAACAGTTTTCACAATGTTGTTTGGACTTGTTTGTCAGCACAGCCCTTGAATACTCCTCTGGTTTGACAACCGCTTCAAACACCCACCATCACAAACATACCTTTGTGTTAAATCAGTGTGTACAGTTGGCAGAGTAACCACGCTGTCTAGCGTACAGTGAAACAGAACAACGTAATATTTTCGAATTCCAGTGCAATAAGAATATTGGAGGAAGCATGGATTTCAACAATTCAGCATAAACTATTTTGTTTTGAAATAACAATAAGAACCACTCTCTAATTTTTAGTTTGAAATTCTGGATAATTAAGAGTATGTAAGGTTTTTAAACAATAGAATGAGTAAATGAATTATGATTTACAGAATAGTTGACCCTTAAGCATTATACACAAAAAAAAACAAAAAAAAGGTACATACTTCTTTTTTATATTTTTAACAAATTAGGAAAGACCTTGCTTTATAATGGATCGCCTAATTATAAACGCCTAAAATTTTAACATTCTACGATTTGGTCTAGCCTAGTGATTAAACGAAAGCTTAAAATAGTCTTGTAACACAAAAACACATATACACATATTATTAATAACATATTATGTTATTGTATTTAATGTTTAAGCAAAACGGATAAAATGTAGTAAAATTAACACATTAAACTATTGGGCCTGACGATCATTGGAGTGTCCTAATCGATCAGCATTAACATTTTTTATGCATGCGTTTTGTTAAAACAGTATAAGTGTAAATGTATGTTTCAAGTGTGGTTACATGTATTGTTGTATACTTTTCGTAAAACCAATAGCACTTACTATGCTGATGAAGAAGTAATAAAGTAATTAATACCCCCACCTCTGTCAAACTGAATGAACAGATCTATATTTCAACTAGATTAGATTCTACAACTTTAAAAGGAATTGGTTATCATAGGTGGATTTCAATATCCCCTATTCCTATATTGAATATCCTATTTGTTATCTATGCGAAAACAAAATTTATAATCCTACCCCTACGATTTTGCATTAAATTGTCAAAGTTTGAGATTTTAAATCACTTTCACTTTGCAAACTCAAGAAAGAGACAAAGCTGGAACAAATTAATTAAGAGGCTTCCCAAGGAAGTGAGGTAAAGTTTGTTTGATTAATTACCTTATTGATTTTCGGTAACCCAATTTAAACGGTTGAGGTGAGAATCAAAACTTCTGAGTAAATTTGAACTACTTCTTTATACATGATTCTAGATTTTGATAAGCTTCTCATAGTTTTTTGAGTTATTATACTCTTGTCTACTATAGAGTAGTGTTATTTTAGTTTATGCTACTGTACTAGTGTTTTTAGAGGGATAAATATTTATTTTTAAAAACGTTTCTTTATGTACATTATTCAGAGATTTGTTTTTACTGTTTATTTAGTTTTTTTTATTAAACTAGATATGGTAATGGTATTTGTTCGCTCAGGCTAATGAGATCTAAAACTTACATTTGACAAAAAAGAAAGGAACGAAAAAACTAATATGATTATTATAATGAGTCCAGAGTTCATTACCGTTATTATCCTTTTAAAATTTTAAAGTTTGAACTAATTTAAAAAGTAAATCGTTTAAAATGTAATTTCTTAAGCCTTAGACTGTATTAAGCTTCATAAGAGTGTGTGGGTGAAAATGACAACATGTAACAAAATGGACACATTGGTGAGAACCAAACACGTGTTATTTAATATGCTACACATAGCAGTGAGTTTCAGTTCCACACTTGGTAAAAACAATAGCATTATTATGTTTTCCTCTGTATTTCCCACTAGAACGTCCAAATTCTGCGTTGTTGTAACCCAAGTATACCATATGCAGCTTTGTAATAATTTTGAAGTTACATGTAAAAAGAAAATGCTATTAGTCTTTTCTGCATTGAAATGAGATAAGCTGTAAAGTAAAATTAGACGTGAGTGAATTTTAGGTTAAACATAACCTTTACTTAACCTTTACTATAAGGGTTAAAATAGTTTATTGTTAAACAGTTGGTCATTAAATTTGTAAGGGTGCACATACAAGCATTTGAGAATAAGATTAAGCTGGTATTGACTCTATATTTTGGTTAAGTAAGGCATGGGCAGGATTTAGCATTTTGACACCCCTTGGCCCTCGGGTACTTTCCTAAAAGCATTTACAAGAAAATTATACCAGGCCTATATTTTAACTGCTGGAACACCAATCCACGATGCAAATTTACTATTGTAAGTTTTGGTCCTGAGCTAAACGAATGCCATCTTAAAACACCTTTAGCAATTTTATGTATTACAAATTGGTCTTAGGTTTGTGGGACCTCTGCTTGAGAACCTTACGGTAAGGCTAATTAAGAAAAGTCTCTTGACTTAAAATGATGAGATCCTATGATATCTACAACTAACTATTGCTGTCTAACTGCAACTGGTGCGATTGTTTTTAATTAAATATCATATGACAGAACAATAGATTAATTTTTGCAATAAATTTTTAATGTGGGTAAGCTTTTTGGCAACCAAAAGGTTTGCATTTTCTCAGGTACACTTAGCTCAGGAACTAGCTTAAAATACTGGTGCAAATCCAGTTTATAATTATATATTTATATATTATTTATATATTATAATATAATTATATATTATATATTTTACATATAATTTTATTGACGTACGAAGGTAAACAATTAAAGAAAACGTGTTCCTTTCTGATCATATTATTAACAGTCGTACTTACAAGACTGTTTGATCAGATCAATCAACTGGAAATCGGTAAGTATGCAGATTTCATGTGGATAAGGTATTTTTGATTACTATTTTCATGTTGACAATCATAAAACGTACATATAACTATTATTCATCAAAGTGAAAGTCAAATGGCTATTATTAAGTAATTCTTTGTAAAGAGTAAATGGAGATAAGTGGAAATATTCTTCAAAGGATGAAAATCAAAGCTCCAATAATTCAGACTTGGGTCCATTGTCAGGATAAAACGATCTTCTCTATCAAAAAATATATTGCTTCACCTGGCGTTGAATATACCTTTGTACTTCATATTTCAAGTAAAACTGTTAATACTGTATAAACTCGTAATATGAGTATTATGACTGAAATATTTTTCATTGTTGAAACTAGTTGAATAAGAATATTTTACTGTTATTGCAATAACTATTTCCGTATTTAAAAACAAAACCACATTCAACATAGATTTATATAATACAGATCATTCAAAAAATTTCTTCACTAACATTTTTTCTCTTCTTACAAAAAACCATAAAAAGGTGTTATAGGGTTAGGAGTTTTATGATGTATTTCAGAAAAAAGCAAATTCCCCATAAAAATATCAGGGTTTCTACCTCCGCTTGCCCATGATAAGTGTTCTTGACAAGGCAATGGGAGAAAGTATGTGTCAGATTGCTGATACAGTTTATGTATTTTTATATTCTTTTGAGCAAGACGACGAAACTAATTTGATGATATAAAATTACCCTTTTCAACCATACACACAAAATGACTACATTACATTCACTAGTCGAACTGATAATATTTTCTTTGTGCTTTGTTTGGTTATTTTGACTACAAGAAGTAAAAGTCAAATCTCGCTGTGATATTGATCATCAAATAACTCACAACTGGGAAATTTCATAAATAGCAGGAAAGTCATTGGAGGAGTAAAATCACCATAGATAAATGTTCGCTTTTAAACCTGAAAAACGTCAAACCTTAGCTAGAAACAAAATAGTTCGCTGAAAGATTGCCTGGACTGCCACGTTTACACATTGTAAGGTATCTGTACGCTACATTAGGTTGATGTGGTCTATTGAGGTCATACGGTACATTAGACTAACAGTAGAAGAATAGAGTTAGGGTTACTAAAAAAAATTAAACGTAAACATTAGGCACATCCATATTGTGATTGGGCCTTACTTTTACATCTTTACTTTTGAAATTCTTTTAATAAGTGTACTTCAGGTATAATTTTTGCCTAAGGTTTTTGTGATAATTCTCATGAACCGTGGTGAGTCATTACCGAATCCTGTTAGGCTGAAACTTAAAAGAATTGACTTTCAATTTGTTTTTACTTTCATTTTATGCATAAAGAAAGAAGTGCAAATATATATAATAAATTAGTTTTTACTACTGTTGAACAAGGTGTACTACTTATGTAGGTATTTGCATCTGGCAAAATCTACTGGAGCACATTAGCTAAGAATGGCGAAGAATTGTTGTATTCTAAATCATTGTAGGCTGAGTTTAAGTTAGATTTGTAGTTTTCAGCCGCCAGAATATTTAGGAAGGGCTTTTGGTAGAAAAAATCAATGGTGTCTATTTATTTAGGAAGCAAACCATGACCTACTCAAGAAAGACATGAAAAAAAATAAATGCTACCAAGAGGAATTAATTTGTGTATTTTACACTGAGATTTATGTATAGCACCTTTATTAAGAATGATTTTTAATCCATAAATGTACGTCTAAACAAAACATGGATTAATTCGGTTGTTAAAATATGACATTAGACATTAGCTTAAAGTATCCATTATAGTATTTTTCTTTGGTATACTTTTTATTAATAACTAATTGTAAGCAATTAGGCTACAAAAGATAGTTGAAATAAATAAAATTAACCCGAGGCAACTTATATTGCTCGATAGGCATTAGTATGTCTCGAAATGTTAACTATGTATGTACAAAGCTAAACAATGTTTCATTGAGCTCAGTGGTGCCACACTCTAGACCTGTTGATAGTTATTGACAAGATGAGGTTCAGTAATTAATGTCAGTATTGTAGCCTGGCTGTGGCACGCTTCTATATTGGCGGTGACTGATAATAACTATGTATGTACAAAGCTAAACAATGTTTCATTGAGCTCAGTGGTGCCACACTCTAGACCTGTTGATAGTTATTGACAAGATGAGGTTCAGTAATTAATGTCAGCATTGTAGCCTGGCTGTGGCACGCTTCTATATTGGCGGTGACTGATAATAACTATGTATGTACAAAGCTAATCAATGTTTCATTGAGCTCAGTGGTGCCACACTCTAGACCTGTTGATAGTTATTGACAAGATGAGGTTCAGTAATTAATGTCAGCATTGTAGCCTGGCTGTGGCACGCTTCTATATTGGCGGTGACTGATAATAACTATGTATGTACAAAACTAATCAATGTCAATTGAGCTCAGTGGTGCCACACTCTAGACCTGTTGATAGTTATTGACAAGATGAGGTTCAGTAATTAATGTCAGCATTGTAGCCTGGCTGTGGCACGCTTCTATATTGGCGGTGACTGATAATAACTATGTAAGTACAAAGCTAATCAATGTTTCATTGAGCTCAGTGGTGCCACACTCTAGACCTGTTGATAGTTATTGACAAGATGAGGTTCAGTAATTAATGTCAGCATTGTAGCCTGGCTGTGGCACGCTTCTATATTGGCGGTGACTGATAATAACTATGTATGTACAAAGCTAATCAATGTTTCATTGAGCTCAGTGGTGCCACACTCTAGACCTGTTGACAGTTATTGACAAGTTGAGGTTCAGTAATTAATGTCAGTATTGTAGCCTGGCTGTGGCACGCTTCTATATTGGCGGTGACTGATAATAACTATGTATGTACAAAGCTAATCAATGTTTCATTGAGCTCAGTGGTGCCACACTCTAGACCTGTTGATAGTTATTGACAAGATGAGGTTCAGTAATTAATGTCAGCATTGTAGCCTGGCTGTGGCACGCTTCTATATTGGCGGTGACTGATAATAACTATGTATGTACAAAGCTAATCAATGTTTCATTGAGCTCAGTGGTGCCACACTCTAGACCTGTTGATAGTTATTGACAAGATGAGGTTCAGTAATTAATGTCAGCATTGTAGCCTGGCTGTGGCACGCTTCTATATTGGCGGTGACTGATAATAACTATGTATGTACAAAGCTAAACAATGTTTCATTGAGCTCAGTGGTGCCACACTCTAGACCTGTTGATAGTTATTGACAAGATGAGGTTCAGTAATTAATGTCAGTATTGTAGCCTGGCTGTGGCACGCTTCTATATTGGCGGTGACTGATAATAACTATGTATGTACAAAGCTAAACAATGTTTCATTGAGCTCAGTGGTGCCACACTCTAGACCTGTTGATAGTTATTGACAATATGAGGTTCAGCAATTAATGTCAGTATTGTAGCCTGGCTGTGGCACGCTTCTATATTGGCGGTGACTGAAAATAACTATGTATGTACAAAGCTAAACAATGTTTAATTGAGCTCAGTGGTGCCACACTATAGACCTGTTGATAGTTATTGACAAGTTGAGGTTCAGTAATTAATATCAGCATTGTAGCCTGGCTGTGGCACGCTTCTATATTGGCGGTGACTGATAATAACTATGTATGTACAAACCTAAACAATGTTTAATTGAGCTCAGTGGTGCCACACTCTAGACCTGTTGACAGTTATTGACAAGATGAGGTTCAGCAATTAATGTCAGTATTGTAGCCTGGCTGTGGCACGCTTCTATATTGGCGGTGACTGATAATAACTATGTATGTACAAACCTAAACAATGTTTAATTGAGCTCAGTGGTGTTACACTATAGACCTGTTGATAGTTATTGACAAGTTGAGGTTCAGTAATTAATATCAGCATTGTAGCCTGGCTGTGGCACGCTTCTATATTGGCGGTGACTGATAATAACTATGTATGTACAAACCTAAACAATGTTTAATTGAGCTCAGTGGTGCCACACTCTAGACCTGTTGACAGTTATTGACAAGATGAGGTTCAGCAATTAATGTCAGTATTGTAGCCTGGCTGTGGCACGCTTCTATATTGGCGGTGACTGATAATTACTATGTATGTACAAAGCTAAACAACGTTTAATTGAGCTCAGTGGTGCCACACTATAGACCTGTTGATAGTTATTGACAAGTTGAGGTTCAGTAATTAATGTCAGCATTGTAGCCTGGCTGTGGCACGCTTCTATATTGGCGGTGACTGATAATAACTATGTATGTACAAACCTAAACAATGTTTAATTGAGCTCAGTGGTGCCACACTCTAGACCTGTTGATAGTTATTGACAAGTTGAGGTTCAGTAATTAATGTCAGCATTGTAGCCTGGCTGTGGCACGCTTCTATATTGGCGGTGACTGATAATAACTATGTATGTACAAACCTAAACAATGTTTAATTGAGCTCAGTGGTGCCACACTCTAGACCTGTTGATAGTTATTGACAAGTTGAGGTTCAGTAATTAATGTCAGCATTGTAGCCTGGCTGTGGCACGCTTCTATATTGGTGGTGACTGATAATAACTATGTATGTACAAACCTAAACAATGTTTAATTGAGCTCAGTGGTGCCACACTCTAGACCTGTTGACAGTTATTGACAATATGAGGTTCAGCAATTAATGTCAGTATTGTAGCCTGGCTGTGGCACGCTTCTATATTGGCGGTGACTGATAATAACTATGTATGTACAAAGCTAAACAATGTTTAATTGAGCTCAGTGGTGCCACACTATAGACCTGTTGATAGTTATTGACAAGTTGAGGTTCAGTAATTAATATCAGCATTGTAGCCTGGCTGTGGCACGCTTCTATATTGGCGGTGACTGATAATAACTATGTATGTACAAAGCTAAACAATGTTTAATATAGCTCAGTGGTGCCACACTCTAGTACTGTTGACAGTTATTGACAAGATGAGGTTCAGTAATTAATGTCAGCATTGTAGCCTGGCTGTGGCACGCTTCTATATTGGCGGTGACTGATAATAACTATGTATGTACAAAGCTAAACAATGTTTCATTGAGCTCAGTGGTGCCACACTCTAGACCTGTTGATAGTTATTGACAAGATGAGGTTCAGTAATTAATGTCAGCATTGTAGCCTGGCTGTGGCACGCTTCTATTTTGGCGGTGACTGATAATAACTATGTATGTACAAAGCTAAACAATGTTTCATTGAGCTCAGTGGTGTAACACTCTAGACCTGTTGATAGTTATTGACAAGATGAGGTTCAGTAATTAATGTCAGTATTGTAGCCTGGCTGTGGCACGCTTCTATATTGGCGGTGACTGATAATAACTATGTATGTACAAAGCTAAACAATGTTTCATTGAGCTCAGTGGTGCCACACTCTAGACCTGTTGATAGTTATTGACAATATGAGGTTCAGCAATTAATGTCAGTATTGTAGCCTGGCTGTGGCACGCTTCTATATTGGCGGTGACTGAAAATAACTATGTATGTACAAAGCTAAACAATGTTTAATTGAGCTCAGTGGTGCCACACTATAGACCTGTTGATAGTTATTGACAAGTTGAGGTTCAGTAATTAATATCAGCATTGTAGCCTGGCTGTGGCACGCTTCTATATTGGCGGTGACTGATAATAACTATGTATGTACAAACCTAAACAATGTTTAATTGAGCTCAGTGGTGCCACACTCTAGACCTGTTGACAGTTATTGACAAGATGAGGTTCAGCAATTAATGTCAGTATTGTAGCCTGGCTGTGGCACGCTTCTATATTGGCGGTGACTGATAATAACTATGTATGTACAAACCTAAACAATGTTTAATTGAGCTCAGTGGTGTTACACTATAGACCTGTTGATAGTTATTGACAAGTTGAGGTTCAGTAATTAATATCAGCATTGTAGCCTGGCTGTGGCACGCTTCTATATTGGCGGTGACTGATAATAACTATGTATGTACAAACCTAAACAATGTTTAATTGAGCTCAGTGGTGCCACACTCTAGACCTGTTGACAGTTATTGACAAGATGAGGTTCAGCAATTAATGTCAGTATTGTAGCCTGGCTGTGGCACGCTTCTATATTGGCGGTGACTGATAATTACTATGTATGTACAAAGCTAAACAACGTTTAATTGAGCTCAGTGGTGCCACACTATAGACCTGTTGATAGTTATTGACAAGTTGAGGTTCAGTAATTAATTTCAGCATTGTAGCCTGGCTGTGGCACGCTTCTATATTGGCAATGACTGATAATAACTATGTATGTACAAACCTAAACAATGTTTAATTGAGCTCAGTGGTGCCACACTCTAGACCTGTTGATAGTTATTGACAAGTTGAGGTTCAGTAATTAATGTCAGCATTGTAGCCTGGCTGTGGCACGCTTCTATATTGGCGGTGACTGATAATAACTATGTATGTACAAACCTAAACAATGTTTAATTGAGCTCAGTGGTGCCACACTCTAGACCTGTTGATAGTTATTGACAAGTTGAGGTTCAGTAATTAATGTCAGCATTGTAGCCTGGCTGTGGCACGCTTCTATATTGGTGGTGACTGATAATAACTATGTATGTACAAACCTAAACAATGTTTAATTGAGCTCAGTGGTGCCACACTCTAGACCTGTTGACAGTTATTGACAATATGAGGTTCAGCAATTAATGTCAGTATTGTAGCCTGGCTGTGGCACGCTTCTATATTGGCGGTGACTGATAATAACTATGTATGTACAAAGCTAAACAATGTTTAATTGAGCTCAGTGGTGCCACACTATAGACCTGTTGATAGTTATTGACAAGTTGAGGTTCAGTAATTAATGTCAGCATTGTAGCCTGGCTGTGGCACGCTTCTATATTGGCGGTGACTGATAATAACTATGTATGTACAAAGCTAAACAATGTTTCATTGAGCTCAGTGGTGCCACACTCTAGACCTGTTGATAGTTATTGACAAGATGAGGTTCAGTAATTAATGTCAGCATTGTAGCCTGGCTGTGGCACGCTTCTATTTTGGCGGTGACTGATAATAACTATGTATGTACAAAGCTAAACAATGTTTCATTGAGCTCAGTGGTGTAACACTCTAGACCTGTTGACAGTTATTGACAAGATAAGGTTCAGTAATTAATGTCAGCATTGTAGCCTGGCTGTGGCACGCTTCTATATTGGCGGTGACTGATAATAACTATGTATCTACAAACCTAAACCATGTTTAATTGACCTCAGTGGTGCCACACTCTAGACCTGTTGATAGTTATTGACAAGATGAGGTTCAGTAATTAATGTCAGTATTGTAGCCTGGCTGTGGCACGCTTCTATATTGGCGGTGACTGATAATAACTATGTATGTACAAAGCTAAACAATGTTTCATTGAGCTCAGTGGTGCCACACTCTAGACCTGTTGATAGTTATTGACAAGATGAGGTTCAGTAATTAATGTCAGTATTGTAGCCTGGCTGTGGCACGCTTCTATATTGGCGGTGACTGATAATAACTATGTATGTACAAAGCTAAACAATGTTTCATTGAGCTCAGTGGTGCCACACTCTAGACCTGTTAATAGTTATTGACAAGATGAGGTTCAGTAATTAATGTCAGCATTGTAGCCTGGCTGTGGCACGCTTCTATATTGGCGGTGACTGATAATAACTATGTATGTACAAAGCTAATCAATGTTTCATTGAGCTCAGTGGTGCCACACTCTAGACCTGTTGATAGTTATTGACAAGATGAGGTTCAGTAATTAATGTCAGCATTGTAGCCTGGCTGTGGCACGCTTCTATATTGGCGGTGACTGATAATAACTATGTATGTACAAAGCTAATCAATGTTAATTGAGCTCAGTGGTGCCACACTCTAGACCTGTTGATAGTTATTGACAAGATGAGGTTCAGTAATTAATGTCAGCATTGTAGCCTGGCTGTGGCACGCTTCTATATTGGCGGTGACTGATAATAACTATGTATGTACAAAGCTAATCAATGTTTCATTGAGCTCAGTGGTGCCACACTCTAGACCTGTTGATAGTTATTGACAAGATGAGGTTCAGTAATTAATGTCAGCATTGTAGCCTGGCTGTGGCACGCTTCTATATTGGCGGTGACTGATAATAACTATGTATGTACAAAGCTAATCAATGTTTCATTGAGCTCAGTGGTGCCACACTCTAGACCTGTTGACAGTTATTGACAAGTTGAGGTTCAGTAATTAATGTCAGTATTGTAGCCTGGCTGTGGCACGCTTCTATATTGGCGGTGACTGAAAATAACTATGTATGTACAAAGCTAATCAATGTTTCATTGAGCTCAGTGGTGCCACATTCTAGACCTGTTGATAGTTATTGACAAGATGAGGTTCAGTAATTAATGTCAGCATTGTAGCCTGGCTGTGGCACGCTTCTATATTGGCGGTGACTGATAATAACTATGTATGTACAAAGCTAATCAATGTTTCATTGAGCTCAGTGGTGCCACACTCTAGACCTGTTGATAGTTATTGACAAGATGAGGTTCAGTAATTAATGTCAGCATTGTAGCCTGGCTGTGGCACGCTTCTATATTGGTGGTGACTGATAATAACTATGTATGTACAAAGCTAAACAATGTTTCATTGAGCTCAGTGGTGCCACACTCTAGACCTGTTGATAGTTATTGACAAGATGAGGTTCAGTAAAGCCTGTGTCACACTACGCTACTTTACTAGCAGCTAGCGAAATAGCAGCTACTAAGTAGCCAATGTGACATAGGCAGTAGCAGCTACTAAGAGTAGCGCGCTAGTGAAATTTTACTAGCATGGAAAGTTGAACATGTCCAACTTTCCGTGCTACTAAACTGCGCTAGTGAGTCACGTGACCAACTAGCAGCTATCAAGTAGCGACTGTCGCCCAGTGTGACAGCTTCAATAGCAGACAAGCGGCTACTTGCACCACGTGCTGTCAGCCTGATTTGTTTATTCTCGTTCATTTTGAATAATTTCTGAAGTAATCATGAGTGATCCGAAGTGGGGTGGGGGAGATGTGATTAATTTTTTGAACTTGTATAAAAAATATCTGTGTCTTTGGGACATAACCTCTCTTGAGCTAAACTAGTAGTAGCAGCTAGTGAATAGACGCTACCAAAATAAGTGTGACAGGAAAAGTAGCTGCTATTTCAGTAGCTGCTACTAGGTAGCTGCTAGTAAGTAGCCAAGTGTGACACAGGCTTAATTAATGTCAGTATTGTAGCCTGGCTGTGGCACGCTTCTATATTGGCGGTGACTGATAATAACTATGTATGTACAAAGCTAAACAATGTTTCATTGAGCTCAGTGGTGCCACACTCTAGACCTGTTGATAGTTATTGACAAGATGAGGTTCAGTAATTAATGTCAGCATTGTAGCCTGGCTGTGGCACGCTTCTATATTGGCGGTGACTGATAATAACTATGTATGTACAAACCTAAACAATGTTTAATTGAGCTCAGTGGTGTTACACTATAGACCTGTTGATAGTTATTGACAAGTTGAGGTTCAGTAATTAATATCAGCATTGTAGCCTGGCTGTGGCACGCTTCTATATTGGCGGTGACTGATAATAACTATGTATGTACAAACCTAAACAATGTTTAATTGAGCTCAGTGGTGCCACACTCTAGACCTGTTGACAGTTATTGACAAGATGAGGTTCAGCAATTAATGTCAGTATTGTAGCCTGGCTGTGGCACGCTTCTATATTGGCGGTGACTGATAATTACTATGTATGTACAAAGCTAAACAACGTTTAATTGAGCTCAGTGGTGCCACACTATAGACCTGTTGATAGTTATTGACATATTGAGGTTCAGTAATTAATGTCAGCATTGTAGCCTGGCTGTGGCACGCTTCTATATTGGCGGTGACTGATAATAACTATGTATGTACAAAGCTAAACAATGTTTAATTGAGCTCAGTGGTGCCACACTATAGACCTGTTGATAGTTATTGACAAGTTGAGGTTCAGTAATTAATATCAGCATTGTAGCCTGGCTGTGGCACGCTTCTATATTGGCGGTGACTGATAATAACTATGTATGTACAAAGCTAAACAATGTTTAATTGAGCTCAGTGGTGCCACACTATAGACCTGTTGATAGTTATTGACAAGTTGAGGTTCAGTAATTAATGTCAGCATTGTAGCCTGGCTGTGGCACGCTTCTATATTGGCGGTGACTGATAATAACTATGTATGTACAAACCTAAACAATGTTTAATTGAGCTCAGTGGTGCCACACTCTAGACCTGTTGATAGTTATTGACAAGTTGAGGTTCAGTAATTAATGTCAGCATTGTAGCCTGGCTGTGGCACGCTTCTATATTGGCGGTGACTGATAATAACTATGTATGTACAAAGCTAATCAATGTTTCATTGAGCTCAGTGGTGCCACACTCTAGACCTGTTGATAGTTATTGACAAGATGAGGTTCAGTAATTAATGTCAGCATCTATATTGGCGGTGACTGATAATAACTATGTATGTACAAAACTAATCAATGTCAATTGAGCTCAGTGGTGCCACACTCTAGACCTGTTGATAGTTATTGACAAGATGAGGTTCAGTAATTAATGTCAGTATTGTAGCCTGGCTGTGGCACGCTTCTATATTGGCGGTGACTGATAATAACTATGTATGTACAAAGCTAAACAATGTTTCATTGAGCTCAGTGGTGCCACACTCTAGACCTGTTGATAGTTATTGACAAGATGAGGTTCAGTAATTAATGTCAGTATTGTAGCCTGGCTGTGGCACGCTTCTATATTGGCGGTGACTGATAATAACTATGTATGTACAAAGCTAAACAATGTTTCATTGAGCTCAGTGGTGCTTCACTCCAGACCTGTTGATAGTTATTGACAATATGAGGTTCAGCAATTAATGTCAGTATTGTAGCCTGGCTGTGGCACGCTTCTATATTGGCGGTGACTGAAAATAACTATGTATGTACAAAGCTAAACAATGTTTAATTGAGCTCAGTGGTGCCACACTATAGACCTGTTGATAGTTATTGACAAGTTGAGGTTCAGTAATTAATATCAGCATTGTAGCCTGGCTGTAGCACGCTTCTATATTGGCGGTGACTGATAATAACTATGTATGTACAAACCTAAACAATGTTTAATTGAGCTCAGTGGTGCCACACTCTAGACCTGTTGACAGTTATTGACAAGATGAGGTTCAGCAATTAATGTCAGTATTGTAGCCTGGCTGTGGCACGCTTCTATATTGGCGGTGACTGATAATAACTATGTATGTACAAACCTAAACAATGTTTAATTGAGCTCAGTGGTGTTACACTATAGACCTGTTGATAGTTATAGACAAGTTGAGGTTCAGTAATTAATATCAGCATTGTAGCCTGGCTGTGGCACGCTTCTATATTGGCGGTGACTGATAATAACTATGTATGTACAAACCTAAACAATGTTTAATTGAGCTCAGTGGTGCCACACTCTAGACCTGTTGACAGTTATTGACAAGATGAGGTTCAGCAATTAATGTCAGTATTGTAGCCTGGCTGTGGCACGCTTCTATATTGGCGGTGACTGATAATTACTATGTATGTACAAAGCTAAACAACGTTTAATTGAGCTCAGTGGTGCCACACTATAGACCTGTTGATAGTTATTGACAAGTTGAGGTTCAGTAATTAATGTCAGCATTGTAGCCTGGCTGTGGCACGCTTCTATATTGGCGGTGACTGATAATAACTATGTATGTACAAACCTAAACAATGTTTAATTGAGCTCAGTGGTGCCACACTCTAGACCTGTTGATAGTTATTGACAAGTTGAGGTTCAGTAATTAATGTCAGCATTGTAGCCTGGCTGTGGCACGCTTCTATATTGGCGGTGACTGATAATAACTATGTATGTACAAACCTAAACAATGTTTAATTGAGCTCAGTGGTGCCACACTCTAGACCTGTTGATAGTTATTGACAAGTTGAGGTTCAGTAATTAATGTCAGCATTGTAGCCTGGCTGTGGCACGCTTCTATATTGGTGGTGACTGATAATAACTATGTATGTACAAACCTAAACAATGTTTAATTGAGCTCAGTGGTGCCACACTCTAGACCTGTTGACAGTTATTGACAATATGAGGTTCAGCAATTAATGTCAGTATTGTAGCCTGGCTGTGGCACGCTTCTATATTGGCGGTGACTGATAATAACTATGTATGTACAAAGCTAAACAATGTTTAATTGAGCTCAGTGGTGCCACACTATAGACCTGTTGATAGTTATTGACAAGTTGAGGTTCAGTAATTAATATCAGCATTGTAGCCTGGCTGTGGCACGCTTCTATATTGGCGGTGACTGATAATAACTATGTATGTACAAAGCTAAACAATGTTTAATATAGCTCAGTGGTGCCACACTCTAGTACTGTTGACAGTTATTGACAAGATGAGGTTCAGTAATTAATGTCAGCATTGTAGCCTGGCTGTGGCACGCTTCTATATTGGCGGTGACTGATAATAACTATGTATGTACAAAGCTAAACAATGTTTCATTGAGCTCAGTGGTGCCACACTCTAGACCTGTTGATAGTTATTGACAAGATGAGGTTCAGTAATTAATGTCAGCATTGTAGCCTGGCTGTGGCACGCTTCTATTTTGGCGGTGACTGATAATAACTATGTATGTACAAAGCTAAACAATGTTTCATTGAGCTCAGTGGTGTAACACTCTAGACCTGTTGACAGTTATTGACAAGATAAGGTTCAGTAATTAATGTCAGCATTGTAGCCTGGCTGTGGCACGCTTCTATATTGGCGGTGACTGATAATAACTATGTATCTACAAACCTAAACCATGTTTAATTGACCTCAGTGGTGCCACACTCTAGACCTGTTGATAGTTATTGACAAGATGAGGTTCAGTAATTAATGTCAGTATTGTAGCCTGGCTGTGGCACGCTTCTATATTGGCGGTGACTGATAATAACTATGTATGTACAAAGCTAAACAATGTTTCATTGAGCTCAGTGGTGCCACACTCTAGACCTGTTGATAGTTATTGACAATATGAGGTTCAGCAATTAATGTCAGTATTGTAGCCTGGCTGTGGCACGCTTCTATATTGGCGGTGACTGAAAATAACTATGTATGTACAAAGCTAAACAATGTTTAATTGAGCTCAGTGGTGCCACACTATAGACCTGTTGATAGTTATTGACAAGTTGAGGTTCAGTAATTAATATCAGCATTGTAGCCTGGCTGTGGCACGCTTCTATATTGGCGGTGACTGATAATAACTATGTATGTACAAACCTAAACAATGTTTAATTGAGCTCAGTGGTGCCACACTCTAGACCTGTTGACAGTTATTGACAAGACGAGGTTCAGCAATTAATGTCTGTATTGTAGCCTGGCTGTGGCACGCTTCTATATTGGCGGTGACTGATAATAACTATGTATGTACAAACCTAAACAATGTTTAATTGAGCTCAGTGGTGTTACACTATAGACCTGTTGATAGTTATTGACAAGTTGAGGTTCAGTAATTAATATCAGCATTGTAGCCTGGCTGTGGCACGCTTCTATATTGGCGGTGACTGATAATAACTATGTATGTACAAACCTAAACAATGTTTAATTGAGCTCAGTGGTGCCACACTCTAGACCTGTTGACAGTTATTGACAAGATGAGGTTCAGCAATTAATGTCAGTATTGTAGCCTGGCTGTGGCACGCTTCTATATTGGCGGTGACTGATAATTACTATGTATGTACAAAGCTAAACAACGTTTAATTGAGCTCAGTGGTGCCACACTATAGACCTGTTGATAGTTATTGACAAGTTGAGGTTCAGTAATTAATTTCAGCATTGTAGCCTGGCTGTGGCACGCTTCTATATTGGCGGTGACTGATAATAACTATGTATGTACAAACCTAAACAATGTTTAATTGAGCTCAGTGGTGCCACACTCTAGACCTGTTGATAGTTATTGACAAGTTGAGGTTCAGTAATTAATGTCAGCATTGTAGCCTGGCTGTGGCACGCTTCTATATTGGCGGTGACTGATAATAACTATGTATGTACAAACCTAAACAATGTTTAATTGAGCTCAGTGGTGCCACACTCTAGACCTGTTGATAGTTATTGACAAGTTGAGGTTCAGTAATTAATGTCAGCATTGTAGCCTGGCTGTGGCACGCTTCTATATTGGTGGTGACTGATAATAACTATGTATGTACAAACCTAAACAATGTTTAATTGAGCTCAGTGGTGCCACACTCTAGACCTGTTGACAGTTATTGACAATATGAGGTTCAGCAATTAATGTCAGTATTGTAGCCTGGCTGTGGCACGCTTCTATATTGGCGGTGACTGATAATAACTATGTATGTACAAAGCTAAACAATGTTTAATTGAGCTCAGTGGTGCCACACTATAGACCTGTTGATAGTTATTGACAAGTTGAGGTTCAGTAATTAATATCAGCATTGTAGCCTGGCTGTGGCACGCTTCTATATTGGCGGTGACTGATAATAACTATGTATGTACAAAGCTAAACAATGTTTAATATAGCTCAGTGGTGCCACACTCTAGACCTGTTGATAGTTATTGACAAGATGAGGTTCAGTAATTAATGTCAGCATTGTAGCCTGGCTGTGGCACGCTTCTATTTTGGCGGTGACTGATAATAACTATGTATGTACAAAGCTAAACAATGTTTCATTGAGCTCAGTGGTGTAACACTCTAGACCTGTTGACAGTTATTGACAAGATAAGGTTCAGTAATTAATGTCAGCATTGTAGCCTGGCTGTGGCACGCTTCTATATTGGCGGTGACTGATAATAACTATGTATCTACAAACCTAAACCATGTTTAATTGACCTCAGTGGTGCCACACTCTAGACCTGTTGATAGTTATTGACAAGATGAGGTTCAGTAATTAATGTCAGTATTGTAGCCTGGCTGTGGCACGCTTCTATATTGGCGGTGACTGATAATAACTATGTATGTACAAAGCTAAACAATGTTTCATTGAGCTCAGTGGTGCCACACTCTAGACCTGTTGATAGTTATTGACAAGATGAGGTTCAGTAATTAATGTCAGTATTGTAGCCTGGCTGTGGCACGCTTCTATATTGGCGGTGACTGATAATAACTATGTATGTACAAAGCTAAACAATGTTTCATTGAGCTCAGTGGTGCCACACTCTAGACCTGTTAATAGTTATTGACAAGATGAGGTTCAGTAATTAATGTCAGCATTGTAGCCTGGCTGTGGCACGCTTCTATATTGGCGGTGACTGATAATAACTATGTATGTACAAAGCTAATCAATGTTTCATTGAGCTCAGTGGTGCCACACTCTAGACCTGTTGATAGTTATTGACAAGATGAGGTTCAGTAATTAATGTCAGCATTGTAGCCTGGCTGTGGCACGCTTCTATATTGGCGGTGACTGATAATAACTATGTATGTACAAAGCTAATCAATGTTAATTGAGCTCAGTGGTGCCACACTCTAGACCTGTTGATAGTTATTGACAAGATGAGGTTCAGTAATTAATGTCAGCATTGTAGCCTGGCTGTGGCACGCTTCTATATTGGCGGTGACTGATAATAACTATGTATGTACAAAGCTAATCAATGTTTCATTGAGCTCAGTGGTGCCACACTCTAGACCTGTTGATAGTTATTGACAAGATGAGGTTCAGTAATTAATGTCAGCATTGTAGCCTGGCTGTGGCACGCTTCTATATTGGCGGTGACTGATAATAACTATGTATGTACAAAGCTAATCAATGTTTCATTGAGCTCAGTGGTGCCACACTCTAGACCTGTTGACAGTTATTGACAAGTTGAGGTACAGTAATTAATGTCAGTATTGTAGCCTGGCTGTGGCACGCTTCTATATTGGCGGTGACTGAAAATAACTATGTATGTACAAAGCTAATCAATGTTTCATTGAGCTCAGTGGTGCCACATTCTAGACCTGTTGATAGTTATTGACAAGATGAGGTTCAGTAATTAATGTCAGCATTGTAGCCTGGCTGTGGCACGCTTCTATATTGGCGGTGACTGATAATAACTATGTATGTACAAAGCTAATCAATGTTTCATTGAGCTCAGTGGTGCCACACTCTAGACCTGTTGATAGTTATTGACAAGATGAGGTTCAGTAATTAATGTCAGCATTGTAGCCTGGCTGTGGCACGCTTCTATATTGGTGGTGACTGATAATAACTATGTATGTACAAAGCTAAACAATGTTTCATTGAGCTCAGTGGTGCCACACTCTAGACCTGTTGATAGTTATTGACAAGATGAGGTTCAGTAATTAATGTCAGTATTGTAGCCTGGCTGTGGCACGCTTCTATATTGGCGGTGACTGATAATAACTATGTATGTACAAAGCTAAACAATGTTTCATTGAGCTCAGTGGTGCCACACTCTAGACCTGTTGATAGTTATTGACAAGATGAGGTTCAGTAATTAATGTCAGCATTGTAGCCTGGCTGTGGCACGCTTCTATATTGGCGGTGACTGATAATAACTATGTATGTACAAACCTAAACAATGTTTAATTGAGCTCAGTGGTGACACTCTAGACCTGTTGACAGTTATTGACAATATGAGGTTCAGCAATTAATGTCAGTATTGTAGCCTGGCTGTGGCACGCTTCTATATTGGCGGTGACTGATAATAACTATGTATGTACAAAGCTAAACAATGTTTAATTGAGCTCAGTGGTGCCACACTATAGACCTGTTGATAGTTATTGACAAGTTGAGGTTCAGTAATTAATATCAGCATTGTAGCCTGGCTGTGGCACGCTTCTATATTGGCGGTGACTGATAATAACTATGTATGTACAAACCTAAACAATGTTTAATTGAGCTCAGTGGTGCCACACTCTAGACCTGTTGACAGTTATTGACAAGATGAGGTTCAGCAATTAATGTCAGTATTGTAGCCTGGCTGTGGCACGCTTCTATATTGGCGGTGACTGATAATAACTATGTATGTACAAAGCTAAACAATGTTTAATTGAGCTCAGTGGTGCCACACTATAGACCTGTTGATAGTTATTGACAAGTTGAGGTTCAGTAATTAATATCAGCATTGTAGCCTGGCTGTGGCACGCTTCTATATTGGCGGTGACTGATAATAACTATGTATGTACAAAGCTAAACAATGTTTAATTGAGCTCAGTGGTGCCACACTATAGACCTGTTGATAGTTATTGACAAGTTGAGGTTCAGTAATTAATGTCAGCATTGTAGCCTGGCTGTGGCACGCTTCTATATTGGCGGTGACTGATAATAACTATGTATGTACAAACCTAAACAATGTTTAATTGAGCTCAGTGGTGCCACACTCTAGACCTGTTGATAGTTATTGACAAGTTGAGGTTCAGTAATTAATGTCAGCATTGTAGCCTGGCTGTGGCACACTTCTATATTGGCGGTGACTGATAATAACTATGTATGTACAAACCTAAACAATGTTTAATTGAGCTCAGTGGTGCCACACTCTAGACCTGTTGATAGTTATTGACAAGTTGAGGTTCAGTAATTAATGTCAGCATTGTAGCCTGGCTGTGGCACGCTTCTATATTGGCGGTGACTGATAATAACTATGTATGTACAAACCTAAACAATGTTTAATTGAGCTCAGTGGTGCCACACTCTAGACCTGTTGACAGTTATTGACAATATGAGGTTCAGCAATTAATGTCAGTATTGTAGCCTGGCTGTGGCACGCTTCTATATTGGCGGTGACTGATAATAACTATGTATGTACAAAGCTAAACAATGTTTAATTGAGCTCAGTGGTGCCACACTATAGACCTGTTGATAGTTATTGACAAGTTGAGGTTCAGTAATTAATATCAGCATTGTAGCCTGGCTGTGGCACGCTTCTATATTGGCGGTGACTGATAATAACTATGTATGTACAAAGCTAAACAGTGTTTAATATAGCTCAGTGGTGCCACACTCTAGTACTGTTGACAGTTATTGACAAGATGAGGTTCAGTAATTAATGTCAGCATTGTAGCCTGGCTGTGGCACGCTTCTATATTGGCGGTGACTGATAATAACTATGTATGTACAAAGCTAAACAATGTTTCATTGAGCTCAGTGGTGCCACACTCTAGACCTGTTGATAGTTATTGACAAGATGAGGTTCAGTAATTAATGTCAGCATTGTAGCCTGGCTGTGGCACGCTTCTATATTGGCGGTGACTGATAATAACTATGTATGTACAAAGCTAAACAATGTTTCATTGAGCTCAGTGGTGTAACACTCTAGACCTGTTGACAGTTATTGACAAGATGAGGTTCAGTAATTAATGTCAGCATTGTAGCCTGGCTGTGGCACGCTTCTATATTGGTGGTGACTGATAATAACTATGTATCTACAAACCTAAACCATGTTTAATTGACCTCAGTGGTGCCACACTCTAGACCTGTTGACAGTTATTGACAAGATGAGGTTCAGTAATTAATGTCAGCATTGTAGCCTGGCTGTGGCACGCTTCTATATTGGCGGTGACTGATAATAACTATGTATGTACAAACCTAAACCATGTTTAATTGACCTCAGTGGTGCCACACTCTAGACCTGTTGACAGTTATTGACAAGATGAGGTTCAGTAATTAATGTCAGTATTGTAGCCTGGCTGTGGCACGCTTCTATATTGGCGGTAACTGATAATAACTATGTATCTACAAACCTAAACCATGTTTAATTGACCTCAGTGGTGCCACACTCTAGACCTGTTGACAGTTATTGACAAGATGAGGTTCAGTAATTAATGTCAGCATTGTAGCCTGGCTGTGGCACGCTTCTATATTGGCGGTAACTGATAATATGTTCCCTCTGTGAAAACAATATTTATTTGTTTTTTAATGGCTAAAATACTTTTAAATCAATATTTACCACACGTAGGCCTAATAATTTAACCGTGCTTAAACGCACCCCAAGCGATATATTCAAATGGAGGTATTTATTAGCAAAGTAAGATCTTCCAAGAAGCTGTTAAGATTGAGGATTTATTTGCAAGGGAATTCCCAACTTCACAATGCGATCCCCGGTCTTATCCACATTAGCAAGTCAATTTGGGATCCAAACGCTTACTACGTTTAGAGAATATTGGACGAAGATTTCGTAAATACACGTGAAAAGTGACTAATATTTTATATGTATAAATAAGATGGTTTTAAATGTCAAAACTATTGTCTATTTTATATAAATTGTACGATTTACATTACTATTTAGGTTTTTTAACTGCAGTGACAATGCCTCTCTAAATGAGATAGTTATGTTAGTACAGCTCTTACTTACTTACTTGCTTGCTTGCTCTTATACCCATTAGCATTTGACAGGTTCACAGTAATACATATCAGATATGATCAGGTCAATGGTTGGCTGTATGCTGGTCACTTGTACAGGATAACTAAAGTAACATAGTCAAAGGCAGATAATTATTTAAAGAGTAGCATTGTTTCAGGATGCAAAACAAAATGTTATCGGTAAAAAGAGGCGAGATGTGATTTAAAATATATGTTACTCTTTATTTTAGTTTTTACCCATATAACTTAGTCATAAATTGTTTGTTTTGAATTGGTAATTTTGTATAAGCCCACATAAATTTAAATTATTCCCCCCGCCCCGATCATATTGAATGGTAGCGTTTATGGTGACAGTATGATTTAAATAGATTGATTCTAATTAATAGAGCTTTATTTCATCATATCACTCTATATCAACATGACTGTAAAAAGCAGACACATCTTCGTTGATACAACAAGCTTCGTTGATACCATCAAGACGGCCATGTTTTATTAATGTTAAACTGCTGTAAACAATTTATCATATATAGATTAATACAATTTATTCAAATCTTGTAAACATGTAAACAAAGTTAACACCGCTTAGAGCTTGGTCCTCGTTTCCATTTAGACCTTCATTGACTTGCAGATATCCTGTATAATCGAGAGCTTAAGTAGTTAACGCAGTTTGTAGATTAGATGTCAAGTTGTAGAATTGAGGCGAATAATTAAGATAACATTGTTATAAAGTAGATGCATTAGTTTTCAATTAATTATTTAAGTACTATTTGCGTTGAAATAAAAGAAAGGTGCCTAGTTTTAAGTGATTTCATATTTTAAATAGAACATTTACCTCCCGACCGTCGTTTTCTTAAGTAGAGAAAAGCGTTTTCATTTGCCTGTATAAACTTTATATTTTTTATATATTAAATTATCTTGTTTCCAATAATCTTTTCAAACATACATTTGAACTACATAAAAGTTAAAAAATATGTTAGAATTGTTTACACAATTTTTTTGTATAGCTTTTTTTTCTAAGAACAAAGAGGGAAAACTCAAATGTAGGTACATCAGGTTCTTCCCATAGAAAAGTTGTTTTCACCTATCAAGTTGATCAAATTTTACAAAAAAAACCACAATTTTGATGAAATTTTCAATAAATAACATATAAATCTTTAAATCACCTATCCTTATTATTTTCAGTGTGAGGAAATGTAGAGCCTAAAGTAGCCTACAATCACCGTAACATAACTTAGCTAAAAAAATAACAGGTGATTGGCTGGATTTGAAACCAGGCCAAATTGCTGTGCCAAATGCAGGTGCTGCATTCTAGACTGGCAACACTCTTAGTCTAGGTTGTTAAGTCTGCATTAACATAAACATGTTTTTATCCTTGTTCGCGCAGCTAAAGTATTTGCTGTCACTGTCCAATACACCATGATGTGTGATTCGAGGCAAAGATAAATAAAACACCAGGCCAGCAGATTCTTAAAGATTGCATCCACTTTTGATGCTGACAAAAATAATTCTAATTTTGTTGGTACAATCAACAGCTTTTGCACGAAGATTTCTGGATTGCTAAAAGAGCTTGTAAAATACTTAGCTAACTTCCTATCCTAGTTAAAAATAATTCACGGTATTACCATGGTAACAATTTAAACACAATCAGCATCCCACTCAAAATTAGGACATTTTTATCAAACAAGATCAGGTAAGCGCATTTTTAGTTATTTTAATTGAATAAACTTAGGTGCACAGACAATAAATTAAATTTAGGTGTATGTAGGTAATATAGGGAATACTCAATGATTATAATGGTTGAACAATTAAAATGTTACTAACTGATGAATTCCACCACTACTGTTAAAAAAGCTAACACTAACCCCATTTCATACTGTCGGCAACATGCTTCACGAAAGTCGGTGACTGGGCTCAACTCGGCATAAACTGTCCACCGAACCAACGGTTGTTGAGGTCATTGACAGCTTTCTCAGCATCCTCTTCTCTTCGAAACTGTGCATACATTGAATTGCAGTCCATTAATAATCACATCAAGCAAAAATTCATTTTTAGCGAATTTCCCATATAGGGAATAAGCTATTAGCGTAGTACTCATGGTAGGACCTGGACCCGGGACCGATTTAATTTTTCATTTTGAGGTCCCTAGAGGCGAAAAAAACCCTCCGTTCAAATTCATATATATATATATATAAATATATATATATATATATATATATATATATATATATATATATGTGTCCGTTAGCGCGATAACTCGAGCAAAAATGATCCGATTTTGATGAAATTTGGTACAAACGTGTAAACCTATGTTTATTCGAACGAGTTCGCGATCCTGCATAATCGGACCATTGGAACGGGGGTTTTATGGGGTAAAAATGGGGTTTTCCCATTTTTGACCCTAAAAACAAAAAGTTTTGCAATTTCTTTCTAAACAGTTTTGTAGAGCTTAAAAAAAAAATTTAGTATATTGAAGCGCTGTTGTATGCCTAACGGTCACGGAGAAAATTCAAAAATAGTGTAATTTAAAATTCCTATGTCATTCTTATGGAGAAAATTAAAATTGTTGTAGTTTACTTGTTTATAGATATATATTGATAACATTTGGCAAATTGATTTATTTCATCCTATACGATTGACGTATGGTCAAAAAACACTTTTTACCTTCCCCGTAGCAGCAAACCTAAGCACTCGTTAAATTTAAAGTTATTTAAATAGGGAATAAATATGTCTTACTTATAGAAATATTTTAGTAAAAATGTAATCAGACAAGTTGAAATTCGCTTAGTCTGCAGGTTTGCTGCGGCGGGGGTATTTTCATATTTTTAAGTTTACCACGCCGACTTTTTTTGAGAGAAAGGTCCAAACCCTATTCTTGCTAATATATTATATAACGCTGATCTTCTGTTAGAAAGCATAATTAAGGACCTGAAAACCAAACGCATTGGGCTCAATATTGATCTCTCTTAGTAACAATCCAAAGACTTTTTATATAATACAAATATAAAATCCTAAAATTTTTTAAGGTCAATAAATGTGTATTTTATTTATTATATAATACTTATCATTGAAATGGCGACCATACAAAGTAGGTAAATACATGCTCAATGGGATGGTAACAGAAACTAGCCAGTCTACAAAATTAAATGTCTGATGGAACTAAAATAAGATTAATGTTAAACTAAACAAAAATAGTTAGTAACATAGGCTGTTACAATAAATAGAGGGAACATGAATCCCAGGTACCTAAACCTTTACTTGACAATTATTTCCAGGTCTAAATTTCAAGTTAAACATTTCTGAACAACAAACAACCAATAACATGACCAGATCAGATTGTTTTAAAATGGTTTACTCTTGGTTCATACGTAGAAGGACTTGCAAAACGTCAATTACCGATGAGAGAGTGACAATAAAGAGTGTGGATATGCCAGAAGATATGCAGCGTGACGCTGTAAACGTGGTTAGTCAGGCTGTAGAGAAATACACGCTGGAGAAAGGACGGTGGAATGACATATCGTACTACATAAAGATGGAGTTTGACAGGAAGTACAACCCGATGTGGCAGTGCATCGTGGGCTCAGAATTCGGCTTTACCGTCCATTACGAGTGTAGTGTACTGAATCAGCTGATACAATTTAAATGTGTTTTCAATACTTTGTTTACATTGTTGTTTGTTTACGTTTGAGATAACAACAGAGTTACTTGGTGTTTCGAATATAACTTTTCTTACGAAAATGTCTTGTTACTTTACATAATTAACTCACAGTACTACAAATGGCGCAGTCTACTAAACGGACCGACGATTTACGTATAGATGCTTTTGATGGTCATTCTGAAGAATGGACTTACTGGCTCGAACGTTTCAAGATTGCATTACGAAACAGAGGAATCAAGAATGAGGATACAAAACGAGACTTGTTGCTAGGGAACCTTGGACCTCAACCCTTCAAGCTAGTATTTGACCACGCACGACCTGATCCCGTCAGTAATCTTCACTTTACAGGAGTTATTGATATACTTAAGAAATACTACACACAAAAATCCGCACCACTATCACAGCGGGTTATCTTTAGTCGCCGTTTCAGACAAGAAGGTGAATCTGTTAGTCATTTCGAATTTGCTTTGCGCGAAATTGCAGGTCTCTGTGACTTTAGTGACAACTTAGACGAACGGCTGAGAGATCAGTTTGTTCTGGGCATCAACAATGATCGCTGGCAACTTGAACTTTTGCGCTTACATGCTACGACAGATACTACATTTGAACAAGTCACAAACACCGCTACTTTATTGGAAAATGTTGACAATCAACAGTCACAATTCCGTAATACACGTTCAGTCAACAGAATAAGCAACAGGAACAAGAAGAATGCTTTCGAAACGATACCGTTGAAACAAGAAACAAAAGGAAACACTTCGAAACAAAACATCTTACATCTTAACAAGAGAACTGACTGCATTCGGTGTGGTTACAAGAAACATACACAAGGAACGAGCTGTCCCGCTGTCGATGCCACTTGCAACGCCTGTGGAGGACTGAATCATTTTGCACGCACTTGTCTTAAAGTGGGTAATGCAGTCATTATCAAAGGTAAGCGACTTAACATGTTAGAGGCAAAAAACTCGTCTTGTAACTCTAGTGTTGAATCTTTTTCTGATACAGATCAAATCCAAGCGATTAATAAAGGGTCGAAAGTAATGCTTTCAGTCAAGTTAAACAATCATACAATTTCAATGTTGTATGACCCAGGTGCAGCGTTCAGTATCATTAGCAGAAACATATGGCGAGATCTAGGAACTCCTAAACTATTTCCCACAGAAAATCTTAATGCATATACAGGAGTTCTAATTGAAACTATGGGTAAAACGTATGTTTCAGTTGAAGCTTTTGGTTCCAAACGTAAGTTACCGGTAATTGTTGTTAAGAAAAACGATATACCTTTGTTCGGCCTAGACTGGGTTCTTGATTTTAACTTACCACTGCCACCTGGGGCTCAAATATGTACATTGTCCAAACAGCAAACAGAACAAGTAAGTGAACAGATTGTTAATGACATTGTTAACGGTTTTCCAGAAGTTTTCAGTCCCTCTTTAGGTACGATTAAAAATCACAAGGTATCTTTTCACATGGCTTCAAATGCAGCTCCTGTAGTTTCAAAACCACGGCCAGTTCCTTTTGCTTTACGGGAACCTGTGGAAAATGAAATTCAACGATTAGTAGACAGTGGAGTTTTAGAACCAGTCGATGCCAGGAATGAACCTATCATTTGGGCTTCGCCCATAGTAATAGTGGTAAAACCGTCTGGAGCTATCCGCATATGCGCGGATTTCAAAAATACTATAAACAAACATATGCTCCCCGATAAATATCCTATGCCTACATTCAAAGAGATCACCTCAAAACTTACAGGTGGCCAGGAATTCTCCGTCATAGATCTCAAAGATGCATATCTGCAGATGGAGGTCGAACCATCGGCACAACAGTACCTGATTATTTCTACTCACAAAGGATTTTTCAAGTACAAACGCTTACCCTTCGGAATCAAAATTGCCACCGGGGTTTTTCAATGCAAGATGGATCAAGTACTGGCAGGCTTACATGGAGTCGCTTGTCTCCTTGACGACGTCATAGTCACAGCCCCAACGAGAGAGGAACATATCGAACGTGTCAAAGAAGTGTTAAGACGTTTTCAAGAATCTGGAATTCGTGTCCAGACATCAAAATGTAAATGGTTTCAAGATTCCGTTAACTATTTGGGTCACAGAATTGATAGAGCTGGTATACATCCAACGACAGAACATCTGGAAGCAGTGAAAAACATGCAATCACCGAAAAATGTGAAAGAGTTAAGATCATTTCTTGGGTCGATCAATTACTACAGTAAATTTATTCCCCATTTACAGTCCTTGTGCGTTCCATTACACAAACTGCTAAAGAAAGGCGTGAAATGGCATTGGAACGAAAACCATGAACAGGTAGCAGCAAAATTGAGGCATCTTCTTACTACAACAGACACGTTGGCTACCTATGACGAATCCCTACCTCTCATCCTCGCAACTGATGCAAGTGATATTGGTGTTGGAGCTGCTCTTTTCCAAAAGTATCCTGATGGGACTGAAAAACCTTTAGCTTTTGCGTCAAGGCGCCTTGATCATGCCGAGTGCCGATACAGCGTGATAGAAAAGGAGGCGTTAGGTTTGGTTTTTGGAGTAACTCGTTTTGAACAGTACCTTTATGGTAGACATTTCGAAGTTCGAACGGACCATAAAGCATTGGTTAAAGTCTTCGGTGAACATGATTCAATTCCGAAGGTAGTTTCAAATCGAATCGCTAGATGGGCATTAACACTGAGTGCCTATGACTACTCGATCAACTATCAACAGGGCAAAGATAACAAAACAGCCGATCTATTATCAAGATTTCCCTTGCAAAATACGATAAAATCTACAGAGGAAGACCAGGGTGGCAGTAACAAAGCACACCTTTTCCATTTGCGTTCACAGGATCTACCAATATCGACAAAGTGTTTGCAAGAAGCGACAAAAACTGATCCAATACTTTCAAAAGTAGTAAACTATTTAAAAAGGGGTTGTTGGCCTTTGGAAAATAATGAAGACACTAACCTACAACCGTACTACAGCAAACGTGAAGAACTTTCCTTTGAGAATGGAATTCTACTTTGGTTTGGGAGATTGGTCATACCTGCGAAACTTAGATCAAGAGTGATGGAAATACTACATGAGGGACATCCAGGTATTGTAGCTATGAAAGGGAAGGCACGTTTTCAAGTCTGGTGGCCTAAACTGGACAAGGACTTGGAAGAACACACTAGACATTGCAATGGATGTCAAGAAAACAGAAGCAAAGATCCTGAAATGCCGTTATTCTCATGGCCTGTTCCTGGAGAAGTTTGGTCACGGATCCACATCGATTTTGCCGGACCCTTCATGGGGAAAATGTGGTTGATTGTAGTAGATGCTCGGTCAAAATGGCTTGAAGTATTCCCGATGTCGTCAACTTCAACAAAGTCAACGATCAAAGCTTTAGAAGAGTTATTTTCAAGATTTGGCTATCCAAGGGTAATTGTAAGCGATAATGGACCACAGCTAACATCCTACGAGTTTCAAACCTTTTGTAAGAGCCTAAACATTAAACATGCTCGAATCACCCCCTATCACCCAAAAAGCAATGGGTTAGCGGAACGATGTGTTCGTACATTCAAAGAACGCATGAATGCTTCAAAAGGAAATGCTGGGACTTTCCAAGAAAAACTCAACAGCTTTTTATTTGCTAACAGAACGTCACTGAGAAGATCTACTGGAAAAACTCCAGCATTTATGATGTTTGGTCGCGAATTACGCTCCAAATTAGACATGTTGTTTCCTGACGTTGAGCAGAAAAACGACGAAGAGTTGGTTCAACAGCGGCTACAAAAACCTGGATCAAAAGAAAAAGTTTTTAAAGAGGACGACAATGTAAGGGTACTAGACAAATCTGGAGCTGGGTTCAAGAAAGGAACGATTGTGAAAGTGAATGGTCCTTACTCATATGTAGTAAATACAAATGGACTAAATAGACGATGCCACGCAGATCAACTTCGTCTGGCTTAACTCTTAGAAGAAGGGGGGACGATGTAGTGTACTGAATCAGCTGATACAATTTAAATGTGTTTTCAATACTTTGTTTACATTGTTGTTTGTTTACGTTTGAGATAACAACAGAGTTACTTGGTGTTTCGAATATAACTTTTCTTACGAAAATGTCTTGTTACTTTACATAATTAACTCACAGTACTACAACGAGAATCAGAACTACATAGTCTTCTCCTTAAGTCCGGTACTTACTTCCACCAAGGTGGCCATTCTGCTGTTCAAAACTGTACGACTAACGAGGCCTACGTCTACTTCGTTCAGGCGGCTGTTCTGCAAAAACTAACATGAATACACATAACATAATAACATGAATAAATCACATCTAAATCTTTAAATCACCTATCCTTATTATTTTCAGTGTGAGGAAATGTAGAGCCTAAAGTAGCCTACAATCACCATAGCATAACTTAGCTAAAAAAACAACAGGTGATTGGGCTACTAGGTGAATTACTGTCCTGATAATAATAGTAAGTCAGAAAACAATAATTGTTGGGACAAAAGTTTACCACTACACTGTTCATAGATTTGTTGAATAAATCTGCAAGTCATATTTGATTTCATTTTGTAAAATATTTGCTCCCCAAAAATTTAACGCTTTTCCAATTCCCCTTCTACCATCAAACGAAAAGGATAAATTGGATTTGGCCGAAACCAATCCTAAATCATGTGAAACATGAATACCTTAACAAATATTAATAATTGTGTTAGGTAAAGTTTTAATTTAGCTTTACGCCTAAAGTAATACTGTTTACAGTAAATTAAGGTTAGTTTATAAGGTTGTAAAAATGAGGAAAATTAAATAAAGTAACATTTTGTAAAACAATCATTGAAAATTTGTGGTACGATTATAACTAAGGCATTATTAACATGACTTGGTAAGTATCTAATGGTATACTACACTTTATGAAACAACAGAATAATAATAAAATAATAATTAATAAATAGCCTATATAGTTTGGAAATATATGTTTTGTAATAATTAATTAGCAATCGTTAATAATAAAACGCATTAACGTATTACTATATTATTAACATAAACTATAACAATATACAGTATTTGTAAATAGTGCCTTCCATTCTCAACTGAAACCGTTCTTATTCACATAGTAGATGAACAGCTGATCAGTAGACATACTCGCATGACTGTACTTGAACTGGTTTCGTCCATTGTTGTCAGTGTCGTTGAACGGTGCGTCGTATTTTAGGGCCGGTTGCTGAGCTCGGGATTTAGTGTTCTTACACAGGCTAGAGGTTCTTCACTGTAACGTTCGTGTGTGTTTCAGTCTTTATGTCGTGTAGTGATCGTGATTAGTGTTGTGATAGTTTGTGTCAAGTGAAGTATATGCTGTTGAATCTAAAGGAAAGGTGGAGGATGGCGCAACACTTAAAAAGGTAAATACATAATCTCATTTCATTGCTATATTCTAGGCTTACGTTACAGTTGTACCTGTACACTCTACTTAACGCTTCTGTGCTCAGTATAATTTTACAGCTCAACAATAGTGGCTATGTACACAATAGCTTTAAGTAAATGTCTAGTAGCCTATACAAATTTTAATGATGTAGGTAGCAAGACCTTTTAAAATGCTGAAATGTTTTAACACAAGGAGTCCTATGGTAGTTTATTTAATGTCACAACTAAATCATTTAAGGTGAATCTGAAAAGATAAAAAAATAGCTGATTATCTAACCTAATTTCCTTAATCATACAGCGAGTCATTAAATGCAATGTAAGTAATAAATATTAAGCAACGGTAAACACAGATCCAGACGGCAATCAGCTGTTTGTTGTATTGTTGTTTCTCTGTCTCACTCTACGACCGTAAGTTAGCCTGAGACGAATTACTGATTGTTATGCTTGATTCAGTTAGCTTGTTTGAGTAAAGTTTTATCACTATATTTTGGCTAGCCTATTTATTTACCAATTCGTCTACATTTTTTGACTACAGTATTTGCCTATTCGTTAAATCAGTGTTTGTTTAATATAGTCTACAATAAAATTTTTATTAACATTGTATTTATATTTTTGCATGCATTGGCCTTTGGTCGTTGGAAGATAAATGAAATGTTATAAAAAAACGGGGTGGTGATATAATTGGCTGCTAAAATAGTTACTTAACTCTACAGTTAGTGTTGAGGGTTTATAATAAACGGAAACAAGAGCAAACTTCATCTGGTAAAACTGGAAGTAAATATTTCTTATTTATTACTTAGTTTCTAATAATTTGATACTACATGTGAATCTTGTCTCATTTAGTATCTTGATGAAGTATTGCCAAGATACAGCCAGTATAATTGTCAGTGATGAATTACCTTTGTGTTGATGTATAGATACTATTTAGTATCACATCACGCATATGTTACAGTCACCATGTGTTTGTCAAGTAGGGAGTCAGACGTGTTAGGCATAATAAATTTATGAATACAATATCTGTATTAACAATGAGGAAGTGTTATAGAATTTCTGAAAATTATACATAGTTCAAATATAATTGGTATATGAAAACAATATTCCAGTGGTCTTTGTGAGCTACCTGCTTAGTAAAAATTAAAAAAATATTAATTAGTTACGAAAGTGAGGATTTACTTTACTACCGTATTTATTTACAAAGAGATAAACGCCTATGATTAAAATGAATTATGAGAAACAGCGTAACCTAATTAAATATGAATTACTTTTGGAAATTAAATTTCCGATGTCAAAGAAATATTTTAAATAAATAAATTAAATAATCAGCAGTTTAAGAACGTTACCTATACATATAAGAACTACCTATTCATAATTTTAAAACACTTTTCCAATAAAGTGTAACAATATGAAGTTAGTACAATATGAAACGTGTTGAGTACGAGGAAGGTATACATAAAAGACTAACCGATGTTGTGTTTCATTGCTGCCAACATTGTTGCATTGTTTTGTTCGAATGCGGCTTGTTTGAGTTTCCGGACGGTTGGCAACAATGACGTCAACACTCGGTTAGACATGTGATCTATTTTCCATATCAGCTGATTTCTCATATAGGGAATAAGCCATAATTTTGTATTATTTGCGTACTATTTCAAAATTGTCGCCTATACAAGCGTAACTTAAACAAACAAAGAAAACATCTGTTGTGCATTACTAGTTCGATTTTGTTAGATTTCCAGTAAATGTTTTTCAGTGAATATTTCAAAATATTTTCTTTATGAAACGCTAACTATGTTCTTGAGTTAAAATGGGACATCAGAAAATAAATATGGCTCCTCACCTAAATAATGACCTAAATAAATGACGGATGATTACGATAGCTATAAACCTGTATCTTGAAATATTAGCTATGTAAGTGGTGTGTTAATCTATCTATATAGTTAGTAATTTGTATTGACATTAAATGATTGACAATAATCGGTTTTACGTACCACCGTCAAATAGTACAACGGTTGAGATTGATTAGTAGCTTCTAAAAAATAGTCCGGAGTCAGAAACATGAATTTTGAATATTTCTCTATTGTTTAGGTGAAGTGGTAGAACATTATGGCTATGGTAGATGTGTAATACTATAGAATACTATAAATTTAAAAATGCAAATTTTATCGAACTGTGTCCTCCCTTATTGCAAATGCAAAGCTTGAGTAGAACTGCAATAAGCATTGTATAGTTATATTCCTACCCCGTACGAAGGACGGGTACTCTGCTAGTATCTAAATAAATAAAAGATTCTAACCTGCCAACTTACCTACCTTCGATTTCGATTGGACACATTTAGTCTGATAATAATTGGAGTGTCCAATTGAAATCGATCACCACTTACCATATTTTATATGTATTATTTATATGTATTAACCGTCTTGTGAGTAAACAGTATAAGTGTAAATATATTATTATGAGAGTTATTTGAATATTTTTGTACTTTTAATATATAAATTGAATAACAAAAAACAACCATTGCATCATACATGTAAATTAACCAAACGAAATTGTCCGTACTAGTTCCGAGAGATTCATGTTTGTTTAGACTCTTATTGAGTTTTTCCATTTGGCATGCAATGATTGGCAATTTCCCCAAGCCTATCCCACGAAACAGTTATATTAGCTTTCTGAATATCAAGTAAATACCCTCGATGTATTTTGCATTTACCTTAAATTGAAAACATGCCAAAACCAATTATTACAGGATGAACACATTCAATATGTTTGGACTGCTGTAAAATCAGTAATCTTTAATTTCGAAGTACAATGTTAATTTTACTATAAGGTCCAAAGATTCAATCAACAACAGATAATTTTTTTACGATAAAGATGTTTTATTTAATGTAGGCCTATGTATATATACAACTCCCCATGCAATAACTATATAAAAAATTTATATACATATATATATTATGTGTGTGTGTGTGTCCGTGAACTTGAGTACAATTTGTCCGTTTTTGATGAAATTTGGCTTGAAGGTGTATGGCGGGATAAACTTGAATGATTCGCGAACCAGCATGATCACAGTATGGGAACGGGGCTTTATCGGTAAATATTGGGTTTTCTAATTTTTGACCTTCAAAACAAAAAATCACAATTTCTCTTAGTAAAAATTTTACAGCTTAAAAACAAATAATTTTGTATATTTAAGGGTTTTTTATGGTTATTGGTCACCTAATAAATTCAAAAAATCGTTAACTTAAAATAACCATTCTACACTATTCTTGTGTAGAATAAGTAAACCGTTGTTGTTTGCTTGTTTACAGATATATTTTGATTAAACTTGGCAAATTAACTTATATTATACTAAGCTATTGATATTCTACTAAAAAAATCTTTATTACCCTCCCTGTAGCAGCAAACCTAGGTTAACATAATGTTATATAAATAGATTTAACTGAGAATCTATTCGGGCAAATGTGAATTCGCTTAGTCTGCAGGTTTGCTGCGGTGGCGGTATTTGACTGTTGGTTGGTGTATGCTGTATAGTTAGGTAAACCGTTTAAAAGCAAATAAAATACAATTTGATTTAGTTAATTTTCAATGAGAAAATAAGCTAAACTTAATAGGGACAATATTATTCTATTAGTTTATTTATAATAGACCAGCTACAAAACATTGTTCAATTTCTGCAATATCATTCGCAAAATAGTTAATTTCTGTTAATTAATAAATATATCGGAATCACCAATTTAATGATTATGTTTGAAAAATATATGAAAAGATGAACAATTATCTCTTGCTTAACATGTACTACCAGTTTTAATAACCGTTCAATTAACACGCCAAAACCAATCACAGAAGAGTCAACCCTATCCCAAGGGTACGAATCGTCGCGTTCATTTGCTTTACTTGTGTACCTTTCCTCCCACAGGTATTTCGTGTCAAGTAACGACATGTTTTGAACCACAATATTCTTGTTATATATAAATATAAAACCATTTGAGTCACTAAGACAATTTTTTTTCGAAAATTAACATTAATAAAATGAACAACAATTGACCCCAATTGATCAATTAACACCCAATTGATTGTAAAAGGTGTCAAAATACTGTTTTAAATTCCCGAAATGTTGAAAGGAGTCAGTAGAAAATATAACTAGCAATTTCTTACATGAAATTAAAATCAAACATTTTTGTGCTGAAAACCCTTCATACAGCAGCATATTTATGAATTTTATTTTTATTCGGTTCACTAACACGTGCGTGCACTACACCTTTCCAAGATTACTTTCTATAAGTAAACTTTACGCAGATGGGCAGTAATGGTAACCAATAATAAGCATATTTCGGCTAGTTGTCAAGATGCCTATTGCTTATAGCATATTCAAATAGACCCGCTGTCCCAAAGACACACAATACATCATCAGCAACATTCTTGCTGACGATAGCAGTCGAACCGGAAGTGTCTAATGAAGCGGAAACCACTTCACCAGATTTTCCTCTAGAATTTCGTGGCTACTTGGGAACTGTATTATTGACTTTAAATGTAAAATCCAGCTTCTTATCACGAGTAGTGTTTTATGAGTATAATATGTTATGACACGATACAGTGCTGTTTGTATGTTTGCAAATTTGTTCACAGGACCAAAGCAAATAAGTTGGTTATTCTCTAAGTCTATAGTGAATAGTCGTTGGTTTTTAAATTACAAGCCAAATGCATTTGAAATATTTTTATGCTGTGTATTTTAATCACAGTTAAATTATTTTTAATGTTAGTTGAAGAACCTTAGCAACCACTCTAACTCCTTGTGAATTCGGATACTTGCAGTTTAAGACAAATATTGGGAATCATGTATCATCACAAAAGCACCGCATTCTATAAAAAAAACTTGTTCTGATTCTTAATTCAACTTTTACCATATTAGACTAGCCCATTTAAATAGTTTTACTGTAAAAAAAGAAGAAGGTGGTATAACATTGTCAAATCAATTTTATCGACATAAGATAGCAAATACAAATGAAGAACTGGATGGCAGAATTTAGGAGGTTATAATTATTTTTTCTAATAACTGAAACGCTAGCACTGATTGGTTCTGTTTCTTAAGCTCATCTCAGAATTTGCTCGGTCAGTGATTGGTCGAGACGTGGTCAAACTGAGGAGCGTCTACTGATGTAATAATTGTACCACATGCAACTCACGTACACATCATTAGCCTCCAACTAATACTGTTCAATTATTGCTGCAGAAGGATCTTATGATGTTAGTATAGGTTCCTATGATATAGGCTACAGTCATAATCAACGGGTATTCCGTGGTTGTAAAAGTTGAGGAAAACCATGTAATATGTAATAATGAATATGTTAGAATGCACAAAGATATAGATTAAATAGTACCGTGCATGCTGGAACGAATAAGGTACAACAAGTCATAAAAATAATGTTAAATCGATATGATTCTTTTTTATATTTCTACCGACCTAGGTTAAATTTTGCTAAATTGACTAATATAGAAGCTTAAAAACGAGAAACCAATCCTGCTAAAAAGTAGCTCAAGGTTTGCACTAACAATGAACTCAATCAAATGTATCTACAAATAAATTAAGTTACCGTCTTTGATTAAGTGTTTTTACGCACTTTTAAGAGATAATTTACACTCACCAAAATGTTATAGGCCTACTACGTTTGCCCATGCTGAATAAACATGCAAATTTCACCAATGTGTTTTGACAATATGTTTGGATTTTTACCATGCTGCAAACTCATATATTCTGTACATAAACTGTATTTGATGGAGAATATTTATAAAAATCACGTGTAATGATAAACTGATGAACTAAGCTTCTGACCCCAATTCTCCATGAAGTACATCCTATAAGATATCCTGGCCACGTTATACTATCACAGATTTATAACGCTACATTATTGCATTTCAACAATGATATAGGTATAGGACATTGTCGTATACTAAACTGTATACTAAAGGCTTAAAGGCTTACCTTATAGGTTTCAGGGGGATTTCGTCAACACTTGATGTTTTAGATTACTCTTAAGCCTATAACATAAAAAAATGAAACACGTACCACGTATTTTAAACATTATAGACAATATTAAGTTTAAAACGTCAATTTATCTGGTGTGGAGATTTGGTTTTTGTCAAAAAGGTAAACTGATTAAACAACATAGAATGAAATGACAAATGTTCTTTTAAAGTTGAAATATACAATTTGTTGTAATTCTTTCCTCAATGTAAAAGTGTTTGGTGTTAACTACATTTTCCATCACTTTGTACAAAAACATTGCTAATTTCCGTAAAAATGACAACTTTGGGAATAACAGAAAATCTTACATTTCCATTCTATCTAAACATATCATCTGCATGTACTATTCCTGTCCCATAAAATACCTTTCCTATATCAAACAATCTTTTCATGTCCCAAACAAACTAAGATTCTACAGATACATCTGGACCATTATAAGTATTTTTTAAACAATAAGAATATGACATGCAACGTTCAGTAGGAGAATTTAAACTTGATATGAAGCTCGTCAGCTGAGACAGTTTTGGCGGGAGATGTTGAATGTACGTGAGGCGACATCTCAGGCTAGGATCTAACAACGTTCACAGCTAATGGAGAGATATACGAGGGATTCCGGCACTTTTAAAGTCTTAGATTCTTTAAAGGTATTTATTTTCCTCTCAGAGGATTTTTTCCAAAATAAAGTATTTTTTTCTAAAACGTACCACAACATACGTTGAGAAACCCTTATCTAATACAATATTATTTGGGCAGTCATGTAAAACATAATACATTGGATACTGTGTAATACATTACGCAGTAAATTTAGTGTTACATTACACAATTAATTAGGACATTTTAGTTAAGCAAAATGCTATAGTTAATTATTAATACATTGGAAGTCCTGTAAAATACTGTCAATTTAAATATTCTCTTTAATAATATCGAAGAAGGTGAAATATACATGGCCATTTAAACCAAATTGCTGACGATTTTCATCATGACTCAGGAATAAAACAGTAAGTGCTAAAGTATAGTGCAAATATAGGTAAAATATTGTTTTTTAATATACAAGGATAAATATCTTATCTTTTAAAAAGAACTGGTAATATTGGAATAAATATAAATTTGAAATAAAAACTTCACCAATATTATCAGAATTTTTAATTTCATGAGGCCTTTCGCCAGCTATGAATCATCAGACGCATCACTAAACTGAAGGTTATGTTTATGTTTAAAAATACAATGATACATTTTAAAGAATGTAACATATGGGTAGTTAAAATAAAAATTATTCTGTTAAGTACATTTAGCTAAAATTACAAAAATAAATTATGTATGTATAAAAATGAAATACGGAGTAGAATTAACATATAACTTTGTAAATTTAGAATTTATTAATGTTACATTTTGAATTGGTCCATTATAATTATTTACTAAATTGTTCATTTTATTTATAAATAATGATTCCCATGCGATTAGTTCCTTCGATTTTGTTATAGTTTTTAGTAATTTAGTATTTTTGATTGATATTGTGCGGTTAGTTTCTAAACAATGTTTTGCTATTGCTGGTTTTTCAATATAGTTAATAATGATAATGGTCTAATTCAAAATGTAACATTACAAAATTCAAAATTTACAAAGTTATAAGTTAATTCTACTAAGTTTATTTTTATACATACATAATTTATTTACGTAATTTTAGATAAATGAACTTAAGAGGATAATTTTTTTAACTACCCATATGTTACATTCTTTAAAATTTTGCATTGTATTTTTAACCATAAACATAACCTTCAGTTTAGTGATGTGTCTAATGATGCATAGCTGGCGAAAGGCCTCATGAAATTAAAAATTCTGATAATATTGGTGAAGTTTTTATTTCAAATTTATAAGGTATATGTTTTATGATAAAATCACAAATGCATCAGCGGCTGTTCTTAGTGAATTAAATAAATAAATGAATATAATATCAATAGTATAACACCAATAACCCCTCATTTTTCATAGTAAATTGGTGCGGATTCAAAAGACAACAACATAGGGTAACAAAGCTAACATAATGTCGGGCGGGGAACAAACAAATGTTATTAATATGTGACACACAGCAAGTTTCAGTTCCACACTTGGTACAAACAAAGAGCATGAGGTTTTTTATAGCTCCCTTTACACATACAATACTTGGGAGTTCATAGAACCTCTCATTTGGAATTTCAAAATAGTTGTTCCTAGAAATTATCCGTTCCCTACAACATCAGTCATCTTGTGACATGAGAATTAAAAAAGTAATACTTTTTTCTTAGTATACATCACTTAGAAAATTATATTCTTTAAAGGGGACAGTATTCAAAGTAACATAAAGACAAGTTTTACTGATTTAAGGAAGAGTGAATTTTTGTTAACGCTGTGTTAAAGAATGACGATTGTGTTTGTTAAAGATTTTGTTTAGGTAAGTTGTGAGTGTGATCAACCATGACAAAGGGATATAAGACAAAATATTCATACGTGTTTATTTTATTTTATAAGTTAAGTTTTTACAAAAAATAAATGAAGTAATTCTTTTTTAAAAGATTGAGAATGTTAAAAAAAAATCCTTTCCAATGCATAGCTACGCCGTTTATACATTGTTCCCTGTCGAAAGAATTCACAGTTTTTAGTTGATGATTGACCTTGGTGTAATGGTGTTTTTTCCCAATTTATTTAATATATTAATTTTTTAATGTTTTCAACACGATTTTCCTTTATGATTCTTTTTATTGTTTGTGTGGTCTTGAACGGTCGTGAAGAATGTATTTTAACTACACAAGGATCAGAAAATGTAGGAAATAGCACGTCATTGGCTCAGTTATCCCATAGATAAAAGGACTATACACTGTCTACTTCTTTAAATCTATGGTTATACCTGACATTAGACATTACTTATGTCCAACAAGTTAATCGGAAAAATCGATCTACCATATTGCAGTGAAATCTGGTTTTACGGACACGTAAACTTTGACCATCAATAAAGGTTGCAGTTTAACATGAAAATCTGTGGGAACTTAACCTTAAAAATTTCCGCGAATTTCCCTTCAATATGTGTCTTATGTGAATGGTTACAAAAAGTCCAGGGCTGCTATGAGGAGTGGTTAAAGGAAATGATTTTAAAATTGTCTTTTAAATCCAATCGCTTATTGAACCTCATTTAATATAGTCTGAAATTCGTTAAATGTTACATTGTTGTATCTAAATCTGTACTCTACAGTAACAAATACGAATTCTTTCTAATCGAATAACAGCTGAATACTGCGTCAGCTATATATTATCACGTTACTCAGTTATTGTCAATATTTAAGGCAAAATAAAACAAAAATCTTAGACCAATTAAAGGCAACAGTTTCATAATGTTAATTGTACTCTTATTTTGTCAGAATGTTAAGTTTTAATTAAACAGGTAGTGTATATTATTTTTACAATATTGACTGTCTTATCCACCCGGGTAAAATTAGTTTAGTATACGTAAATTCAATTGTAAGAATTAACTGTCACTTGTGTACAAGTTGTAATTATCTTACATTGTAATGCTGGCTTGAGATCAGTACATTTGTAATTAGCAAGTCAATTAGGAAGAAAACGCCGAGAACTACTTTAGGAGATCAGGGATGTGTGAGTGGATCGACAAGGATTATTCGGCTTAGATGTAAAATTTTCGGAAGCACTGTCTTTAATAACTTTATTACATAAATTACAGTTGAAAATAAATATAAATGACATAATGTAGATTTGGGATTATCAATATTTAACGAAAGAAAAATTAAGGTAACAGAAAGATACATTAGTGCTTCTTTTTAGATCCATTATATAACATAGATTCTATGTAATATATTTATTAGTAAAGCTTTGTAAACTATCGGCCAAAAAGAATTAATTAGTCTATTTAATAAGCTTACCCTAGTTAAACTGACCAGTTAAGTTGTCTGACTAAGTGATCACAAACGACCGACCGAAGATGCCAATACCAGTAATTAGAACCAAAATGCATAATTATAGGCATTCAGAACCAACTCCTCCCAGTTCGATATCAAGTTGAAAATTATCTTTGGGAATTTTGTAGTAACAGTTAAGCTATTTTATATTATTTCCCCTTATTAAAGTATTTTTGGAAGCATATGACGGTGAATTTGTTGTAATTATATCGACAAGGTAAACAATGTAATGTACAATGTACTTTTTAAGAGTAATATACGAATACGTACAAAGTAAATGCAATATTATTAGTATTTGATATTAGTAAAACGAAAGGGTTATCTCCGTGAATAAATGTATATTTTTTGGGGGCATTAAGATTAAGCATAAGTTATGCCTAAACGTTAATTCCGTTAAAATGATTAAAATGTCATTTGAGATCAAAATGGTCCTTTCCTATGTTCCGATTATCGATTTGTCAAAGATATTTAACTACATAGAGTAGTAAAAGAAATTGGTTTTGTACGTACGCATTCTCAAGTACCATTGGACAAGGCATTTGACTTTCCCTCCTTTAGTTGAATTAACAAATTTGAGTAAACCTGAAGTTAACTCAATTTTGCGATATCATTAAGTTTATAATTATGCAGGGGTTGATGCCAAGAGTTTTATAGACTCGATGATGCCAAACTTCCGCCAACCATTAAATATTAATACCATGATAGTGTAATATCCATCAAGCCATTAAGTAACTTCCCGTGCCGGAAGTCCGTGGTTTGTACCGGAACCATGTAAAGTTACTGAACCAAGTTACTTAGTACATTATCATCGTCAGACATATTGTTGTTATGAGATTTTAAACAATAAGTAACATAAAAGGGGTAGTTACAGGGTTTAGTTGATAATATATAGTATGCTATATATCATACTATATATATTGCTATAAATATATATATATATATATATATATATATATATATATATATATATATATATTGCTAGGGTTATAGTATGCTACTAAAAGTAAAAATTCTTTAAATCAGATGCTCCGGTGTTTAAAACTTTAATTTTAAATGTATTGAATACGGTTTAAAAAGTTTTTTTTAGGCCATGTTATCTGCAGGCCGCAATTTACCAAATTATAAATAAATAATTTATAAATTATAATAATTTATTATAAATTGTAAATAATTTACCAATAAATTATGAGTCTCATTATTTATTGAAATGTTAATTTTTCATTCATATAATGTAAAAATGTATTTTATTATTGTTGACAAACAAATTCGAAAGTGTTTCGTTTTTGAGATCACTAGGCATGATGCTGACTATCAGTATTTGTTTCAACCTACCCTAGCCTACTTTAACAATAGTAGCTAACGTTAATACTTGCTAAACAAATGTATTACGTCAACATAAATAAATGCTGAATCAAAATTTGGTAGAACTATTTTTTTTCAACTTATCCTTGAGGTTCCATAACTTAGATAGCTATTAGAAAGAAGTAAGAAAGAATGAAAAATAAGTTACCCCATCTCCAAACCGATTTTAAGATCAAAGTAAAGTTACGTAAGTCCCTAAGTAAATACATATCCCGATCATATATGCAAGTGAGCCTACGGGGAAACCTAACTGTAACTTAGCTAGAGTTGTGAGAGCGATTTTAAGATTATTTCGTCACCAACATAAACCTATTTTACACATTTTAGTAGTTATAGACAACAAAATATAGCGTTATTTAAATGATTACTGTTTTTATTACGACTGGTAAATAAATATTTCAAGACATTTCTGGATCTGGAAAATGATCCCAAACCCTCTCAAATAATAACATAAACCCAACATGAACAAAAGTCAACAACTTAAATTAGTAAAAGTTCATCTACTTTTTTCAGGGATTTGCCAGCATATCCACGTGTTAATCGTGCGAATCCTCAAAACTATAGTAAATTGAGTATTTCTAGAGTTGGAATATTTTAGCAGGGTAAATAAGTAATTATCCAAATTGGACCAACAGATAACGTTATCATTCTGAAATAATGTCCAAGTTAAATGATACCCGTTTACTAACAATTATTTATAAAACCTAACTTATGGACGCATTGAGTATTTAATTAGGCCTACTCTGTTTACTAAAACAATGAAAACCTTATTGCTTATTTTTTTGTTCTTTGCAGTTTGTTCTTTGTGTAACTCGTGAGTATGCATTAATTTACTAAATGTGAACCTGGCCTAAACAGTTATTTAAAAGATTTTTAAAAACTGCAATAAAAAAAATTATACTTTTTAAAAGCAAATTTAGTAAACGCGCTGTGATTTCTTTAATTTGTGCTCGTTATGTATACGTATTTTACGCTAGTACAATAAATGAACACACCATATGTGGGACACGGACTGACCATTAGTTATGATATGGGATATCAGATGTCGTATTGTGTAACTTAAACTAATGTGGACAAATGACCGAGACATATGATACCGCCCAATAAATATAGCGTTGTCAAATATTTTAGCGAAAATAGCTTTAGTTTGCCTACTTTACAACCACACGGTAGTCGTGACTTTGCATTTGAGAAGAGTTACAAACATGATTTGCTAGGACCTTTTGATTGGGGTTATTTTATTTTATGAGTTAACATGTTGTACAATACCGTTCAAGAGGTATATTTCTATTTGAATCACTGAAACATGTTGAAACATTCTAGAAAAGTCAAATTATCCACTAAGTTAAACTACAAAATTAAAAAAAATTAAAAAAATAAGATTTTGAAAACAAATTTACATACAAAAATTACAACTTAAAAAACAAAAATAAAAATTTTTACACAAAAAACATCTTTTAAAAGAAAAATAAAATTTTTTAAACGAAAATAACATTTTTTTACATGATTTGGTAGAGGCTATTAAATAATAGATGAATTATTAGCTATTTGTCATCTTGTTTGATAGTTGACTAAGCATCATCAACGCATAATGATAAAATTGTCTTAACTACAAAAAACATAAGTTTTATTTATGTGCCATAATTACATCCCAGGACTAGTTCTAGCCCGGAAATGTTTTACTCATTACTTTAGGCTAGTCCTAAGTTCTTAGTCCTTGGATTTTAGCATGGGACAAGCTCGCTACCCATAATTTAAAAACATAAAAGTATACAAATATAAGTATCGTATCTTTGTCATAAGCAGGGCTTCGGAAGATTTGCTCTATATTTCAAGTAAGACATCACAGTAGAATTATATATTCAAAGCAGTTTAAATAAGTGTGCAAGAGACGGGCATCTCCGTCATTTCCAGAGGGTTAGGGTCCGAGCCAGCGATCCGCCTCTTTAATGTTATCCTAATTACTGCTTTATGAAAGAAAGTAACCTTTTTTATTGTTCCCTGTTCAATTCTTCTAATGATTACAAAGCTTTCAATTTTGATAGATAAACGAAACTATTTTCAATAGCTAATTATTTGACGTGTTTTGATTTTAATCGTTTATTTGCATTAGTTTAAAATTGCCTTCCAACTGAACAATACAAAATTTTACTTTGTTTGCAACGTAAATAAGATATAAAACAACAAAGCACTACTGTATGATGAATCCTCTTTGCTGATATTTTTTTATTTTGTCTCTAATACTCTATTTAGAGCAGTAGTAAGTATATGTATGTCGTAAAACTAAAAATCACAACAAACGGGATTCATCTAGTATTTTAAGTATTTTTTTTTACTTACAATTGCCAGAACATCTTTTTTAGTAATCTATATATTAATAGGCAATCAAGTTATTTGAAATCCTCTTTTCTCAGCTATGTGCATCGTAGGGATCTACGGATACTTTTAAGATATTTTCCTGTAGACGTGTAGAATCCCTTTATGATTTAAAATATGCTGAACAATATAGATACATGCTGAAAGTACAATAAATGAATTTATAAAATTAAAAGAAAAATTAACATGCACCTTATGCGTCATCATGCTGGTTTAAACAAAATATAAACAGAAAATCAAAGCAAATGTTAAAATAGAGAAGTCATCACATATTACCACATTCCATATTTTCGGTCGAGTTTTCGACCATTGGACGACTTCTAGTAGATACAATTATATGAAAATATCTGTTTAAAGCATTCATTAAATAGCTTTTAAATAGCTTAACCAAGCTAAGCGTGTCTTTAATCCATCCCTGAAACAGGCTTAAGTTTCTAGTCTCAAGTCTTTGGCGTTTTCGTATGAAATTGACTTGCTAATTTGGCACATACCAAAGTAAGATTGTCTGCCGTTACCGTAAACCCTAATTTAATAGTATACAACTTAGTGTAATACACATAGAGGATTTAAACGGTTTGGAGACATCCTCTACTTTAAAGTCCCCGATAATAGTTAAATAGTTTTTTGTGAAAAAAGTAGTTTCCAAGTAATATGACAGCTGCACACAATGGACTTTTAGGTAGGTACCTTCAAATTTTCAAAAGTAAATCCACTTTTATAAGTGAAATTTTATTGTATATTACAAGGGCTTGTTTAAGTCACATTTAAAATATTTATCTATCTATTTTTTATTTAATTTTTTTTGAACACCCTATTAAACTATCATTGTGTACTATTATTGTTGTTTGAAAAGTGTATTAGGCCAACATTATTCATTCGACAAAAGGGTGCTCTTGTTAATTAGGTTTGGAATTTAGCCTAAGCTTTTAGCCTCAGCATTTCGTTTGGTTTTTGTTTGTTGTCTAATTTTAAACACCTAAAAGGTTTCAATTAGTAATTTATAATATATATGCAACATAATTATATTAACAATTATCTTTGAAAACATTAAATAGTGGAAATGGCTTATGTGTTTTTCACATATGACATTCTAGTGACCAGGCATTGTTATTTCAGCAACTGTCAAGAAAATAAAGTATTCACAAATTTCAGTTTTTGTTTTTTTTTACAAAGTTTGAAACTGAAATATGACGTTGTGTTATATTAAAGTGTGAAATGTAACTACACATCTCAGATGACATTATATTCATTTATCGTATTGTTAAGTGACGGTAAAATTTGTAGTTGCAGTATGCTCTAACAACTTGTAGTTTTAATTCCAGTACTAACACCACTGATAGTCGTATTAAAATGCTATAGTACAAATTAAATTAAACAAAAATATTTTACCTTTTACCAATGTAGTTTATTGAAATTTGATGTGGTCTCTCAAATTGTTATTACAATAAAAAAATTGTCCAATAAATGGTTTTCCTCGTATATAATATATTTCCCAGAAAAAACATGCAATTTGAGATTTTCTATGTAGCTTAAAGCAACAACAATTTATCCTAAACATTTTGTAGTAAAAATTCAAACAATGGATGTTAGTAAAGTTGCCTTTTTTGTTTCATAATGTGATAAACACAAAATAATGGGTTATTTAAACTTTGCATCTTTTAAAGTTCCATTATGATTATATCAGTATTTTTCTAAAATAATATTAGTTTAGGTACACTAAAATATCCGTATTTACACTGATTGAATGATCCTGTACAGTGTACACATTGTTTCATACACAAATACGAGCAGTGCTATGAAATCCCGGTTTCTGTATGTGTCACCATTAAAAGAGACATAAAATAAAAACTCATGCTCTTTGTTTTTACCAAGTGTGGAACTGAAACTCTGTGCTGTGTGTCATATTAAATAACATCTGTTTGTTCCTCCACAATGTGTCCACATTATTATGCCAAGCTGTTGTGATTTTTTTCCAAAAATGCCAACGAAATCGCGAGAATTTTATCATTGAGGTCAAACAGATAATTAGAACCTATTTAGGTAATCTAATTTAGGTATGCTTTAGGTAATAGGTAATTTTGGACATCGTTATTTGATGTAAATATTATACTTAAATTATATATATAAATTTTAACTATTTTTCATTCCGGGATTTTAATATTTTATAATTTATC